>NC_043704.1:9641944-9810838 GCF_006229205.1 Suricata suricatta | reverse complement strand
GAGAGAGAGAGAGAGAGAGAGAGAGAGAGAGAGAGAGAGAGAGAGACTTAAGCAGGCTCCACGCTCAGTGCTGAGCCCAATGTGGGGCTCGATCCCATGATCCTGGGATCATGACTTAAGACAAAATCAAGAGTCGGGTGCTCAACTGACTGAGCCACACAGGCCCCCTTCCCAGGCCCCCTGGCATAAAGTTTTTAAAGCTGTGTATGTTTGTGGGTAAAGTTTTACAGTTTTTAAAAGTATGTTGTATGTTTCACAGAGTCTGGTTAGAATCACTCACTTTATTTTGTTAAAAAAACTTTTTTCCCACGTTTAGTTTTGAGAGACAGGGAGAGAAAGAGCATGAGCAGGAGAGGGGCAGAGAGAGGGGGAGACAGAGAATCCGAAACAGCTCCACGCGTTGCACTGTTAGCGCAGAACCTGACGCAGAGCTTGAACTCACAAGCTGTGAGATCATGACCTGGGCTGAAGTCGGAGGCTTAACCGGCTGAGCCACCCAGGCGCCCCTAGAATTTCTCACTTTAAAGGAAGCTGTTTCTCTGTACTAACACTGCCTTTTGGTGTCCGCCAAAGTGTGTGTGCATCAGACGCTGCCATCACAGGATATAAAATCGCCTTTGACAGCCCAGGATTGTTTCCTGTGGTAGAGTGAGCAATTAGGACTATTTTATAAAGACAAATAAAACTTAACACAGACACGATTCTCTGGAGTCTTCAAAAGGTAAACTTCATTTTGGAAAAGATTTTGCTCAACAAGCCTCATTTTCTTTCCCTAACTTAGCTCAGCATAGCATATTGTAAAAAATATGGTTGGTAAAATATAATGACGTTGGGGGCTCAGTCGGTTGAGCATCCAACTTTGGCTCAGGTCGTGATCTCACAGTTCGTGAGTTCAAGCCCCATGTTGGACTCACTGCTATCAGCGCAGAGCCCACTTTGGATCGTCTCTCTCCCTCTCTCTCTCTGCCCCACCCTCACTCGTGTGCATCTAGGGGCACACTCTGTCTCTCTCAAAAATAAGTAAGCATTAAAAAAAATACATACATATATGTATGTATGTATGTATGTATAATGACATTCTCTCACAAAGACCACACACATCACTCACTCTAGGACAGAATGAAGTGATGATTGTTGGTGACATTCCTCAAAGTCCTTCCTTGTCACACTCTAGCAGATTTTGTCTCACTCTCAATCTGGCTCCATGCGGCCCCAAGACTGGGGTTTCTGATCCATGGCCCAGCCCATTTCAGTTCACTTTCAAGCTGTCCCAAGACACCCCCCTTCCCACTTGCCGTAGTATCTAATGCGTTCAGAACTCGAACATCCAATGGCGATTTCTGGCTTCTCAGCTCCTTATATAATCTGGCTACAGTTCAGGCCAAATTCATTGAGATTCAGGACCTCACAGAATGGGCAGAATGGGGTCATCCCTGGACAGGAAGCGTGTGACTGTCCTTTATCTTGAGGTGACTGGATGGCTCAGACTTAAAATCAACAGGAAAAGACCATCCAAAGAGAAGATTGGCCAACAGGGGATTCAAAGATGAGAAGGGGCGCCTGAGTGGCTCAGTTGGTTAAGCATCTGACTCTTTGAATTTGGCTCAGGTCATGATCCCAGGGTTGTGGGATTGAGCTTGAGATTCTCTCTCCCTCTCAAAAAACCAAACCAAACAAACAAACAAAAACAGCCTGACCTGAAGGACTGTGTGGGACAAACTCCTCTTTCCATCTTTGAATCGGTCACAGTGCCTGAGGTCACTGTCAACAGGAAGAGGAAGAGAGACTTATCAAATACTGTTAAGGTGATGGTGTGCCTGGGTGGCTCAGTCAATTAATCTTCCGATTTTGCCTCAAGTCATGGTCTCCTGGTTCCATGAAGTCAAGCCCTGTGTCAGGCTCTGAGCCTGGAGCCTGCTTCAGAGTCTCTGTCTTCCTCTCTCTCTGCCCCTCCCCTACTCATGCTGTCTTTCTCTGTCTCAAAAATAAACATTAAAAAATTAAAAAAAAAACATTAAACATTGTTTTACAAAACCACAAATACTGTTAAGGTGTTTAAATTGTCCCTAGAATTGGTATTGGTACTAAGAAGTGCAGACGACTTAGATTATATTTTTCAGAATTTCAGGATGCTGCTTCAGAGGTTCCCTGACTATGTCTGTGTTTAATGTGTCTGTTTGTACAGCTTGAACCTGGTGGTGACCGGCAAACTCCTGGATCCAAGGGTGCCTTTGGGTTTCAGCATCCTGTAAGGTAACATAACTTCATAGCAAGAAGTATATTATTTCTTTTTAATAGAAGCATAAATATACTTTAGTGTCTTCAATCATGTACCTTCTCAACAAAGTGGAAAATAATTCCGTATATTCTCCCATAGTTAGTTCTATTCCTGAGGAGCTTCAAGGCTATTTTGTTGGATTTCTTCATTCATTCATTCATTCATTCATTCATTCAGTGTTCCAGTTTCAAGTTGGATTGACCTCTTTCCTTTATGTCTTTTGTTTATATCTCTCATTACATATTATGTCTTTTTTTTAATAGTTTATTGTCAAATTGGTTTCCATATAACACCTAGTGCTTCTCCCCACAAGTGCCCCCAACCATGACCATCCCCCCTCCCCGTCCCCTTTCAGTCCATGGTTCGTTTTCAGTATTCAGTAGTCTCCCTTGATCTGTGTCCCTCACTCTCCCCCGCTCTCTTCCCCCCTTCCTCTCCCCATGGTCCCCTGCCAGGTCTCTCCTGTTAGACCTATGAATGCAAACATATGGTCTTGTGTTAAGTTTTTTTGAATCTTTATTTTTGAGAAGGGGAGGGGCAGAGAGAGAGGGGGACAGAGATCCCTAGTGGGCTTGGTGCTCACAGCTGAGATCCTTATTTGGGGCTCGAATCAACCAACCGGGAGATCATGACCTCAGCTGAAGTTGGATGCTTAACTGACTGAGCCGCCCAGGAACCCCATCTTGTGTTAAATTTAATTGGATATGAATTGGATATGTATATCTGCTTATTTACTCAAGTATTTAAGCACATTTCTATTTCTTCCCCAGGATGTAAGTTAGCATATTGTCTAGAGCAAAGTAGACCTTCAAGATATGCGGGTGACGGAACAGGGGATTAAGTGGCTGGTTCTCCGCTGTTGGCTTCTCCCGCCTCTCTGTGCCCCCGCGGCCCTTCCTGGTGGTGATCAAGACCCTCGCTACTGTATCCCTCTTACATTTCATCCATGCTAGGCAGGTGGCTCATGCTCAGGATTTTTTAATCTGTGTCCCTGTCACTTTCTCTCCTCATCTCCCCTTTCCTGCAGCAGAATGAACCTAGTCTGTGCTACTGCTCCTCATCAAAGTAGTTTTACCCTGATCGTCCTAGGAAACTGAAAGCTTTAGTAAAAACCAAAGATACTAATGGCTAGAGATGCAAGTGAAACCCTTCAGACTGGTCAGAGGGTGATTTTTGGAAAAGGGAAGTTTCCTCACGTCCCTTACATCTGTGGTCTTTATTCCCCATAGGACTGGGGAAGCTTTTTTTAAGGTCTTATTTATTTTTGATACAGAGAGTGACAGAGCATGGGAGGGGAAGGGGCAGAGAGAGAGGGAGACCGAGAATCGGAAGCAGCTCCAGGCCCTGAGCTGTCAGCCCAGGGCCCGCCACGGGGCTCAAACCCACCAATGTGAGATCATGACCTGAGCCAAAGTCAGTCGCCCAACCAACTGAGCCACCCAGGCGCCCCATGGGGAAACTTTAAATATACAAAGGGTGGCTCCCCTCAGAGTGCTGACTCATTTGTTCTGGAAAAGGCCTAGGTATCTCTGGCTTTACAGTCTCCCAGGTGATCCCAGCGTGCATTGGGGATGAATCCGCCACCCTCTCTCCTGCCCTGTGAGCGTCCGCCTGCCCCCCCCCCCGCCCCCGCTGGACCTGCCGCCCACAGACACTCTGCTGATGCTCCCCGATTTTTGTTTCGTGGAAAATGTGATGACTGGTGAGGCATGCATTACCAACTGAGCACACAACTTTATTTTACCTTTTCCTTACAGAACATCTCAAACTTACACCAAAGTGGAGAGAATGGTACAGTGACCCCGCCCCCCACATGCCTGTCACCAGCCTCTGTAACTATCAGTGATCTTCAGATCTGATGGTGCTTACCACCTGCGCCAATCTATGCTTTTAATTGTTGTCAGAATGTTTTAAAGAAATTCTAGATCCAGATATCCTACTAATTCACATTCTCTTGTAACTACTGCAGCATTACAGCTAATTTTTAATATGGCCAAACCCTGGGGGTGTCTTGGTGGCTCAGCCAGTTAAGCCTCTGTCTTTGGCTCAGGTCACGATCTTGTGGTTTGTGGGTTCGAGCCCCACGTCGAGCTCTGTGCTGACAGCTCAGGGCCTGGAGCCTGCTTCAGATTCTGTGTCTCTGCCTCTCTCTGCCCCTCCCATGCTTATGCTTTGTCTCTCTCTCTCTCTCTCAAAAAATAAATAGACATTTAAAAAATGTATGAAAGAAAATATGGCCAAACCCTAAACTATGTTTGTAGTTTATTTATATTTTATTTATATATTTTATACAATATAGACTTTTGTTATTTATATATATATATATATATATATATATTTTACATTTATTTATTTTTGAGAGAAAGAAAGAGACAGAGCGTGAACAAGGGAGGGGCAGAGAGAAAAAGAGACACAGAATCTGAAGCAGGCTCCAGGCTCTGAGCTCGAGGTCAGCACAGAGCCCGACACGGGGCTCAAACCCATGTGTGTGTGTGTATATATACATATACACACACACATATGGTTTTCCTTTGCTGTTTCTTGCAGAGTTCCTTAACCCCCAGCACTGTTGACACTTTGAGCTGGATGATCCTTTGTCATCGGGGCTGTCATGAGCATGACAGGATGTTTAGCAGCATCACTGGCGCCTGCCCACTGCATTCTAGTAGCTTCTCTTCACTTGTGGCAACCAGAAATATTTCCAGACATTGCCAAATGTCCCGTGAAGTTGAATCCCTGGTTTATCAGAAATCAGGACGTTCAGAATTGTCGTGCATTATTTATAGCACGGTGTTTCCTCTCGTCTTCCCTATCCAGAAAGAGGGAAATGGGAATCAACTCTACAGGGGCGCCTGGCTGGCTCAGTCGGTAGAGTGTGTGACTCTTGATATCAGGGTTGTAGGTTCCACGTTGGGTGTAGAGAGTACTTAAAAATATATTTAAAAAACAAAACCAGCTTTTCAAACAAGTCGTGATCAATTGATAATCCCTCTCAGTTCTTCAGAAGACCTCAGGGAAAACTGCAAATAAATTAGTGAGTGAAAGGTACAAGAATGAAGGGTTATGGGGAGAGAAGGGGGCATTTTAAGTACTTTTCATATATAACTGGAATCCTAAATTCTACAAAACCTGGATTTAGAGGTTCCAAATGTATATATTTAGGTTATTTCCTTTCCTTTCTTCTTTCCTTCTTTCCTTTCTTCCTATTCTTTAGACTAGACAAATAGCCAGGGTTACCATTTTCTGTCCTGGCAAAGCGAGGAATCCCCCTATCACTTCTGTATGGCAATGTCCAGAAAAACCCACTGCTTCTCTTGACCTCAAAGTCCAGTTTCCTCCAGGGCCCAAAGCCATGACAGTCCCCATGCTTAGGGGTGTTAGCGAGAGCGGGACCTAACCAAGATGGGACGTGTGTTCTCCAGGATAAGTCAAGTTCTCCATTCGATCAGAGTGAAATTCTTCATCTTGAGACTCAGTGTTCCCTCGTACCTTCCTGGAAGCAGATCCTTTCTCCTGTGTTGGTCTAAGTTGATTTGCGCACTCACATTATGGGTCGTGTCTGAACTGGTGTGAGATTCCTCACAGGTCTCTCCACCTGCCCACAGTCTTGTGTTCTGTGACTTGGAAAACACACCAGTGGGGCGCCTGCGTGGCTCATTTGGTTAAGTGTCCAATTTAGGCTCAGATCATGGTTTCATGGTCATGAGTTTGAGCCCAGCATTGGGCTCTGTGCTGATAGCTCAGAGCCTGGAGCTTGCTTTGGATTCTGTGTCTCTGCCTCTCTCTGACCCTCCCCAGGTCACAATTGGTCTCTCTCTCTCAAAAATAAATAAACATAGAAAGAAAGAAAGGAAGGAAGGGAGGGAGGGAGGGAGGGAGAAAGGGAGGAAGGAAGGAAGAGGAAGGAAGGAAAAGAAAAGAAAAGAAAAGAAAAGGGAAGGGAAGGGAAGGGAAGGAAAAAGGGAGGGGAGGAGAGGGGAGAAGAGGGGAGGGAAGGGGAGGGGAGGGAAGACAAGACTCCCGGCACAGTGAAGGCAAGATCAGAGAGGAAGATTGAGAATTAGCTGCTTCCAGGGAAGAGGACCCCCTAGATGGAGTTTAGCGTTGCTTCAGGGTGATTAATGGTGTATTTGTTTCTTAAATATTAGACTTTACTTACCCATTTCAAAGCGCCAAGAGTACCTGCAGAGTTCTGGGGAAAAAGTGCTGGCCAGTTTCCCGGTGCAAGCCACCATCCACTTCTATAACGATGACTCTGATTCAGACAGTGAAGACCAAGAGGAAGAAACCCAGCCTTCCGAGCTTCAGGGCCAGGAGACAGGAGGTCAGGCGGAGGACGGCCCAGGAGGGAAGGGCGGAGGCCAGCTCGCAGACCTGGGCCCGAGGTCTGCAGGACACAGTGGCCTCGGCGGTAAGGGGCCACCCCCTCACGGTGACTCTCTGCGGAGCACAGAGTGTTCCTCACCCAAATGAACGGAGTCTCTCTCCCATGCCAGACCTGGCTCACACGCACTCTTGGGGACAGCTGTGCCAGGACCCCTTGCGTGTCCCCTGGTGTCCGGGGGTCAGGGACTACCTCTGGTCAGGACTCCACCCACAACAAGAATGTCACTTTTAACTTTTCCTCCTCTTGGTGATTCTCTTGGGGGCACTCACCACACCATTGGGAAAAGGATTCTGGAACCAGGAGGTTTGTCTTGATGTGGGTTATTATCAGATGGGACCAACTTCCAAAGCACCGTTTCCCATTGTCTCTGTGCTATCAAGTGACGGATAATTCCAGAATAGGTTAGTCACCCACCGGTGCCTCTCACTTAACCTCGGACTCGTTATTTAGCGATTTCTGCTTTTGTACAAATGATGTAGATGTCCCAGCGTTCATGTGTTTGCTCAGTGGCATTCCTAAAATATTAATGAAAAATAAATAAAACTGAATAATTTCCATAAGAGTCACAGAAATTCGAATGTGGATTTTTAGGGGACAGTTCTGGATAAAAATTTCTGATTCTTGTCTAAGGGCTGAATGTATGAATATAGGGAGAGAGGAGCTTCGACTCTTACTTGGGGGCTGGTGTGGGCTTGTGACTTGAAGAGAATGACACTGTTTTCAATCAAATTATCTAATATAAAATTATTTTCATTTTTTAAATATTTTGGTGATCAAATGACTGTACTCCACAAGTTTATTACTTAACTATCTTACATGTGGTTGTTTTCCTATATATCGTACTTGAAATAAATATTTTGAAAGAAAAAAATGTTTGATAATCACTTTTTGTGTAAAATAATACTATTTATTTGTATATTTATTTTTTAATTGTTTTTATGTCTGTATTTTATTTAGAGAGAGATAGACACACAGAGTGAGCAGGAGATGGGCAGAGAGAGAGGGAGACACAGAATCCGAAGCAGGCTCCAGGCTCTGAGCTGTCTGCACAGAGCCCAACGCGGGGCTCACACTCACAAGCCATGAGATCATGCCTGAGCCAAAGATAGATGCTTAACCAACTAAGCTACCCAGGCGCCCCTGTATATTTATTTATTAAGATCTTTTTTTTTTTAAGTAATCTCTATACCCAATGTGGGACTCAGACTCACAACCCTGAGATCAAGAGTTGCAGGCTTCACCCACTGAACCAGCCGGGCACTCCATGCTTAAGACCATCTTAGATTTTATTAGTGCCTGCTTTTAAGTTTCTAAAAGTTTGTCAGAGTGTTTTCATATTTAACTCTTTAAATGATATTGTGTTTAAGAATTAAAAGAAATGGGGCGCCTGGGTGGCTCAGTTGATGAAGCGTCTGGCTTCGGCTCAGGTCATGATCTCACGGTTCATGGGTTCGAGCCCCACGTCCGGCTCTGTGCTGACAGCTCAGAGCCTGGAACCTGCTTCGGATTCTGTGTCTCCCTCTCTCTCTGACCCTCCCCTGCTCATGCGGTGTCTCTCTCTCTCTCAAAAATAAATTAAAAAATTAAAAAAAAAATTTTTAAAGAATTAAAAGAAGTATAAAAAGAATGCAAACAGGATTATAACTTCAATGTGCAAAAAGTCCATTAATATTAAATAAATGGAGGTAAGGGCGCCTGGGTGGCTCAGTTGGTTAAATGTCCAACTTCAGTTCAGGTCATGATTTTGTGGTTTGTGTGCTTGAGCCCCACATCAGGCTCTATGCTGACAGCTCAGAGCCTGGAGCCTATTTCAGATTCTGTGTCTCCATTTCCTCTGCCCCTCCCGCACTCATCTCTATCAAACAAACCAAAAAATTGAAGTAATACATGTAAATATTTTAACATTCCAAACATTATAGAAAAGTATACATTTGCACAGTAAAAGTTACCCTCTCCTGTTTTCCTCTTTCTCTGTGCAAAAGTACCCAACATCACTTGATTTTTAGTGGTCCACATCTTTAAAAATAACTGTTTGTAGGGCACCTGGGTGGCTCAGTTGGTTGAGCATCCAACTCTTGATTTTGGCTCAGGTCATGATCCCAGGGTTGTGGGATTGAGCCCCGCTCCGGGCTCTGTGCTGAGTGTGGGGCCTGCTTGAGATTCATTCTCTCTCTCTCTCTCTCTCTCTCTCTCTCTCTCTCTCTCCTTCTGTCCCTGTTCCCTACCCATGCTTTCTTTCTCTCTCTAAAATAAAATTAAAAAAAATTACTGTCTCTCTCTCTTTCTTCTTTCTAACTGGAAATTTGTACCTCTTAATCCCTTTATTTAGTTCACCCGTCCCCCATCCACTTCCCCTCTGGCAACCACCGCCATTTAAGAGTATTTATGAGTCTTTTGTTTGTTCATTTGTTTATTTTTGAGATTCCACGTACAAGTGAAGTCATATGGTATTTGTCTTTCTCTGTTTGACTTGTCTTATTGCCCTCTAGGTCCATCCATAGTGTTGCAAACAGCAAGATCTCATTCTTTCTTTCTTTACGTAAAAAATATATTTTTTTACATTTCTTTATTTTTGAAACAGAGAGAGACAGAGTGAGAACAAGGGAGGGGCAGAGAGAGGGAGACACGGAATCTGAAGCAGGCTCCAGGCTCTGAGCTAGCTGTCAGCACAGAGCCCGATGCAGGGCTTGAACCCACAAACCGTGAGATCATGACCTGAGCCGAAGCAGGACGCTCAACTGACTGAGCCACGCAGGTGCCCCTCTTGTCTTTTTTTTAAAGCTTTTATTTTTAAGCACTCTTTACACCAACATGGGACTCGAGTTTACAACCCTGAGATGAGTCGTACGCTCTACTGACTGAGCCAGCTAGGTGCCCCTATTTCTTGTCGTTTTAATACTAGCCGTTCTGACAGGTGTGAGGTGACATCTCATTGTGACTTGACTTGATTTTCCTGATGATGAGTGACACTGAGCATCATTTCGTGTGCCTGTTGGTCCTCTGGATGTCCTCTTTGTAAAAAAGTCTATTTAGATTCTCTGCTCATTTTTTAATCAGATTGTTTGATTTTTTTTTCAGATTTTTTCTTAAAAAAATTTTTTTTAATATTGTTGCTTTGGCTTGTTTAAAGTACCTTTTTTCAAACCGCAAAACAATCCTACCTGGGCTTATTTCAATTTTTTTTTTTACATTTATTTATTTTTGAAAGATGCGCATGAACAGGGGAAGCAGGCTCCAGGCTCTGAGCGGTCAGCACCAAGCCCAACACGGGGCTTGAACCCATGAACCATGAGATCATGACCTGAGCCAAGGTGGGATGTTTAACCGATTGAGCTACCTGGGCGCCCCTACCTGGGCTTATTTCAGAAAGGATTCAAGACGGCCTCCTCCTTTGCTGGTTGTAGCAAAAAAATAAGAGAAGTCTTACCCTTAGTGTCCCTTCATGTGACACTTGAGATGAACCTTTGGTCATCATATTTAGCTTTGCTTAGTTTTCTCAATAAATTAGTTTTACTGAGAAAAAAAAGATCTGGTCCCATCTCCAGTTTTCCATCAAGAAAACAAACTTGGTCCGCCATATATCCACCTATAAACGACACATTATGCGGAACCATTTGAAATTGCTGGTATTTGGCTGTTTTGACCTCCATTTCCATTTATTTACAAAAAAGAAAAAAAAAGTCACCTTGATGGCGTTTCCCGAAACCTACATTTCTCGTTCATTCTCTGCAGCAGCTTGCTGAGTAACGATGTAGGAAACATTCGGTCACATGTACCGCCCTCTCTTCACTTTTTCTCCGGAATCTTTAAAAAACTCAAATCAAAGCAGCCACTCCAACAATGGTTGCAATTAGCCAGGTTTCCATGAAATACTTTATTTTGAATAAGTAATCTGTGGTTCAGGCTGACTTCTATGAGACATCTTTTAGTGGCTCACAAAAGAATAGTTCCTGATGAATGTGATTATGGAAACAGAATGTTGCAAATACCACGGGCTGAAGCTTGTTGGAAACATTTGTACCTTCGCCCAGCGGTAGGGCAAGCCGCCCTCACTGCGTAATTTGCTCTCATAATTTGTTTCTTCCCGTCTCCCACACATTTTCTTTGAGTCTTCCCGCTGATTTGCTAACAAAAGAACACATTTCAGTGTGTGGCCATCTTGTTTCCTGTTTGCTATTTTAACCACTGTTACTGTGGTAGAAAGAAAAAGTATCTTCTCCAGTGCTCTATCTCTTTCTAGCCTTCTAGATTCTGGATTCAATAGTTCTGTATTAAACAAGAAACTGCAAAATGATCTAAACATTTGTTGTTAAGTCCGGTGAAATTTGGTGGAATGCTACATTGAGGTTCATGTGATTTTAAACGTACCAGTAAAATCTGAGGTATCATCTATGCCTTGCATGAGGTTTAACGATCATGTGTAAATAACCCAATTTTTTTCTTGAGAATTTCAATTTTATTTATTTTTTTTTTTTGCTCACTTCCTATCAGATCTTTTCACTTGTTATGTGGCTGAACATGAGCTTGGGAGAAAAGCAGAGGGTTTCAGCCTTTTCATTTTTTTGTGGTTTGCTTGTGCTTCGATTACCTGTATTATTTTCAATCCAATTTCTTGGGCAGAAATTTTTTTAATCTACAATTTACATACTATAAAATTCAATTTTTAAAGAAGTGTATTTATTTATTTTGAGAGAGAGAGATTGAGAGTATGAACAGGGAAGGCACAGAGAGAGAGGGAGAGAAAGAATCTCAATACGGCTCTGCTGTGTTGTGAAGAACCCCACACTGGGCTCAAACTCATGAATCATGAGATCATGACTTGAGCCGAAATCAAGAGTCGGACGCTTAACCAACTGAGCCACCCTTGCGCTCCTGAAATCACATTTTAAGAGAGTACAATTCAGCAGTTTTGGTGCATATTCATAGAGTTGCATAGCCACCCCCCCCCTTCCACTATCTAGTTTTAGAGTATTTTTATCATTCCAGAAAACCCCACCTTACCCATAAGTCCCTAATGGTCACTCCCATTGCCCCGTTCACCCCAACCTCTGTCAACAGCGAATCTACTTTCTGTCTCTCTGGATTTCCTTTCATAGGCATTCATGTAAATGGAATCAACACCTGTGGCCTTTTATGTCTGGCTTATTTCGCTTAGCATAATGTTTCCAAGGTTCGTCCAGGATGAGCGTGTATCAGATCTTGGGTGCATTTTATGGCCCGAATAACATTTATTGTATGGCTACACTCCATCTTATACACCCATTCATCAGTTGATGGACACTTGGGTTTTCACTTTGGGGTTCATATGAATAACACTCCTATGAACATTTGTGTACAAGTCTTTGGGTGGACTTAGTATTTTCATTTCTCCTTGGAATAAGCCTAGGTGTAGAATTCCTGGATCAAATGATAGCTTTTTTTTTTTTTAACCTGAGAAACTGCCAGAAGTTTCCAAAGCAATTTTGGCATTGTGCATTCCCATCAGCAGCACATGAAGGTTCCTTTTTGTCTACATCCTTGATTATGCTTGTGACTGTTTTTCCGACTGTAGCCAGCCTAGCGGATATGAAGTGAGACCTCACTGTGGTTTTGACGTGGGGTCCCCGAACGACTAACGACGCGCACTTTTCACGGGCTTACTGGCTACTTGTTAATCTTCTTTGGTGAAATGCTTTTTCCAGTCCTTTGTTCATTTTCCTACCAGCTTGTCTTTTTCTTGTTGAATTGTGATAGCTGGGCAGAATTATTTTTATTTTTACCTTTTTTTATTTATTTACTTCCATCTTTTAACGTTTATTTATTTTATTTTTAAAATTTTAAACCGTTTATCAATTTTTGAGAGATAAACAGTGTGAGCAGATAAGGGGCAGAGAGAGAGGGAGACACAGAATCCGAAGCAGCTCCAGGCTCCGAGCTGTCAGCACAGAGCCCGACGGGGTGAGATCATGACCTGAGCCGAAGTCAGACACATAACCAACTGAGCCACTGAGGAGCCATCGGATCAGCCTCAGCCATATACAACACTTGGAGGCTGATGCTTTATTTAACTGGTCTATCCTATTACTGCAATACACAAAAAAATCCAAATTAAAAAAAAGGTTGAACATAAATTTACTACACAACCCCACAATTCCACTCACAGGGGTCTACCCGGGAGAAATGGAAACACGTGTCCACACAATGACATAGACACCAATGTCCGTAGCAGCTTTATTCACAAGAATCCCAAACCGAAAACAAACCAGATGTACATCAACTGGCGAGTGGATCAATAAAATGTGGTCTAGCCATGCGAGGGGATATAATTCAGGAATAAAAAGGATGAAATGAAATATTAAAACATTTAATATTAAAATATTAAATATTAAAACTGAGCCTGGGTGGCTCAGTCGGTTAAGCCTCTGACTTCGGCTCAGGTCAGATCTCACCTTCGTGGGTTCGAGCCCCGCATCGGGCTCTGTGCTGACAGCTAGCTCAGGGCCTGGAGCCTGCTTCTGGTTCTGTGTCTCCTTCTCTCTCTGCCCCTCCCCCTCTCATGCTCTGTTTCTCTGTATCAAAAATAAATATTTAAAAAATTAAAAACAAAATATTAAAACATGCTGATGCATGAATGGACTGTGAAAACAGTCTGCTGAGTGAAAGAGTCCAGACACCACGGACGACCCTGCGTGGTTCCATTACAAGAAATGTCAAGAAAAGGCTTGCAGCTCGGAAAGAGAGTCACCGTGCAGGAGCCGGGTCGAGGGGCTTGTGGGACAAGGTCGGGGCCCCCGCTGATCCACAGAGGGCTGTGGAGAAGAGCACTGCAGAGTTTTAAATAGGAAAGTGATATGATCAGGTTTGTGTTCCAAGTAGCCCTTCCGCAGAGACGCGGGACTGGGGACAGGACAGTCGGATGTCACGGTGGTGAGAGGTGCCGGCTGAAACCCCGGGAGGAAGGCGGGAGAGGGCACAACATTTGAGAATGTACATTTCCGTGGGCACATTTCTGAGCCCTTGTTGTTGGGGTTGCCGATTCGTAGAAGATAATCCTACTAACTAGACAACTGCCCGTAGCTCCCCAAATTCACGCTGGCCCGCTTGCACCGGCGAAGTGCTTTAGGACACCCCCGCTGTCCTCCAGCCCTGTCTTCCTATTATGAGATTCCTGCTCCAGGAAGGAGACTGTACTTTCTGATTATGGGTAGAGAAAATCAAAAGCTCCATTTTTTAAAAATATTTTTTAATGTTTTATTTATTTTTGAGACAGAGCATGAGAGGCATGAGAGGGGGAGGGGTGGGGCAGGGAGACACAGAATCTGAAAAAGGCTCCAGGCTCTGAGCTGTCAGCACAGAGCCCAACACGGGGCTCAAACCCACCAACGTGAGATCATGACCTGAGCCGAAGTTGGAGGCTTAACTGACTGAGCCTCCCAGGTGCCCCAAAAAGCTCCTTTTTAAGCATGTGATTTCCCCTCTTTCTTTTTTCCCACTGTGCCTGAGTCACTCAGCAGATTGAAAAGCATGCTTCTTTCTTGTTAATAAACCATAAATCTAAGTAGGCAAGAAAAAACAAAAGGAAAAAAGAAAGAAAAGGCAAATCCTTAATGACAGTGCATAATACACACTTACATATTATATATGGCTATATAATATGCATTATATATTACATTTATGCACATAATGCCGAATGCTTGCTTAATGTTGGGGGTGCCCTCCCGCCGCAGGGCTGACTGAGTGAGTGCAAAGAAATTTTGGGGGTGATGGAAATGTTCTAAAACTGGATTATGGTGATTGGTGCACCACTCTATACATTTACTAAAATTATTGAATGGTGCGATGGGGTAAATATGTGGAATATAAGCTATGCTCAGATAAAGCTATTTGAAAGGCTTAGACTCTTCCACAAAAACAGTATTTGTATCTGTTCTTTAGCCACTAAGCCTTAAGCCACTAAACAAATAATGGAGTCTTTGTTGGTCATGGAAAAAAATATTTAAAAAACAAAGTAACCCAAAGGAGAAAGCTCTAAAGAAACCATTTGTTTCTTCCCTGACGCTTAGTTCTTGGCTCTCTGGATTTCCCAAGTCTCTGTCTCCTGTACACTTGCAGTGACCTCGGAGCCATCCATCACAGAAAGGTGAAGAGGTCTCCGTGTACATTCAGGATGATGACTTCCGTTCCCAAGACACGAAGGGAAGACCATTTGCTGAGATCCAGGTCATCATGAAGTTCGATCTTTCTGTGGGCACCTTCAATTACTTTAAACTCCAAGATTACGTTTTTGAGCGATGTGATAAGGCCATGACCCAACTCTAAGTTAGGTGCAAGACTTGGGGCTCATTACCAACAATACCAAACAATATGGTCACCAGCTGTCCTAATTTGGGGGTCTCTCCAAGTACATCAACTACACCTGCAAATGCAGAAGTTTGACATAGTTTTCCATAAACAATATACTGATCCAATAGTTATTCCTACCATATAGCTCATTAGAAGATATTTTTAAAAATACATTTCTTATCAGCATACAAGATACAGAAAAGTGAATGAATCTGTATTGTGCTTGATGAATTTTTTTTTATTAAAGATTTTGTGTTTAAGTAATCTCTCCACTCAATGTGGGCCTCGAACTCACAATCCCTAGGTCAAGGTCACACGCTCTACCAACTGAGCTAACTGGGTTCCCCAGTACTTGAAGAATTTTAAAATAGAACACAGCCTTTAAAATACACGGCATGGGGATGCCTGAGTGGCTCAGTCAGCTGAGCGTCTGACTTCGGCTCAGGTGGTGATCTGAGTTCATGAATTTGAGCCCCATATTGGGCCTACCGCTGTCAGCACAGAACCTGCTTTGGATCCTTTGTCCCTCTCTCTGCCCCTCCTCTGCTTGTGCGCTCTCTCTCTCTCTCTCTCAAAAATAAATACAACACTAAAAACTTTTTAAAAAATACAAGCCAGGGGCGCCTGGGTGGCTCATTCGGTTAAGTGTCTGGCTTCTGGCTGCGGCTCAGGTCATGATCTCACGGTTTGTGGGTTCAAGCCCCGCGTTGGGCTCTGTGCTGACAGCTAGCTCAGAGCATGTAGCCTGCTTTGGATTCTGTGTCTCCTTCTCCCTCTGACCCTCCCCTGCTCGTGCTGTCTCTCTCTGTCTCTCAAAAATAAAAACATTAAAAAAAAATACAAGCCAGGTTAAGAAGTAGATTACCATCACCCCCAGAAGCTCCTTTATGAGTTCCCCCAGAAAACATACTCACTCCCTTTCCCAAGGATATTCTGACTTCTAATACCACTGATTTCTGCTGCCCAATTTTGAAATTTACCTTCCAGTATGTGCTTACTTGTGTCTGGTTTCTTTGCTCAACATTGTGAGCCTAAGAGTTACTCATTGTTCTATGGTGTTCTGTTATAGGAATATGCCTCTATTTATTCATTCTATTGTTGATGGACATTTGAATTGCTTCCAGGTTTGGGGCTGTTATGAGTAATTCTGCTATGAATGCTTTTGAATATGCTTTTTGTGCATATATGTGTGCACTTCTGTTGAGTACATATCTAGGCGTGGTTCCTGGGCCATAGGGTATGTGTATGGTTAGCTTTAGTATAAATCATTTTAGTTTGCTAAAATCGAGAAAGGCACTTGAAGTGATTTAAGAGTAAACACACTCAAATGCAGACATTTTCTAAATATAAACACACATTCATTCTTCGTCAGAGCTGACTTGAACAAACACCGTCATAGCCAGGACAATTGAGTATCAGTCACAAAGTCGCTGGAGTGTGATGTCTCACAACATAACTTCTGAAGAACCATCTCCTGTGACTTTCGGCCCCCAGGAAATGAGGCCGGTGTGAGCTCTCTGACATTCTTGCCTGCGCCCGGGCCAGTTCTAGATGAGCAAGGTTTGTATCCCTGCCTTGGCTTTGATCTCAGAGAAAGCATCACTTTTGTTCCATTTCCCCCTACAACCTGGAAATAAATTCATTTTGGTGTTAGTACAAAAGCCTAAGGTAGTTATTTGCACAGGATACCGGGCTGAGTTTTTTGGGCTCCTGGATAGCACCTCCGTACTGGGTTTTGGAGCTCCGTGGCTGTCTCCCAGGAGGGGCTACAGGCTTTTCCTACAACCGGTTCTTCTGCGGTGGCCTTGGGCTCATCAACTACACCATGTTGTAGCTCATCTCTGACCTGCCACCTTGAGATCTGAATCTAAACCAAGGGAACCCTGATTCAACCCACGATCTTTCTTGCAGGATGTTTCATGGCACAGGTTAATTTCAGAAATTCAAAGGATTTGTCCCAACAAACAAAGCATCCCCATCAGTTTCACTTCCTGGTCTCTGGACTGGAGGTCCACTGGCATTTGGAGAAAACGTTCTCACAAAACAAGGAAACTTCTAGCTTCCTGCCTGCCCTTGGGAATTCGAGGGTCTCAGAAGAATCCCTGGGCCTTGGGGTTTTACACCAGACCAGACTGTGGGGTGTGTGGTATCTCAGTTTTATTTTCTTTTTATTTGGATTCCTTCTGTTGCTGCTTGTTCTTGCTGAGGTCTCCGAGGTACTTAGTATATAGAAGGAACAGCCTTTCGAATGATGTCCATTATGTCTTTGTGTTTAGACAGGAAGCGGTGACTACATCTTTTATTTCTTTTCTACGACACCCTAGTGTCCCAAAGAGACTGGCTGCAGCATTAAGAGAAGTTACCATACACTTTCAACTGTCTGCTTTGGTTTGCTTTAAAAATCGCTACAATTTTTGACATTCTCATTTGCCAGTGGCATGAATTCAGTCACGCTTTTCATGTCTTGATAAACCGTGGCCATGTTCTAAAGCTCTACCCAGAACATGTTTTGTGGAAAACTTGTTAGCTGTAAAGTGGCAAATATTTAATACAAAGACATATAGGACAACTAATGATCTACTTGCTTAGGTTTGTGAAATGGAAAGTAATTATTTAGGATCTTGTATTTTGGGGTAACTTAAAAATTTTAAATAATTATTTACTGCATAAAAATATATATTCTCAGGGCACCTGGTTGGCTCAGTCAGTTACGCATCTGACTCTTAATTTTGACTCAGGTCATGATCTCACAGTTCATGAGTTCGAGCCTGTAGGACTCTGGGCAGATGGTGCTCTGCCTGCTTGGGATTCTCTTTCTCTCCCTCTTTCCTGCCCCCAGCTTGTTCACTGTCTCTCAAAATAAGTAAAAATAAACATTAAAAAATAATATATGTTCTTACTATATATGAGAATGCAATGAATATAAATTCACTCACCATTAAAAAGCTGGCTTGTCAACAGAAGAAGAAAAGTCTTTATCAAGAGACCCGGTGAGGGGTACTTGGCTGGCTCTTGATCTCAAGGTCATGAGTTCAAGCCCCACATTGGGCATGGGACTCATTCAAAAAAAAATTTTTTTTTAAAGAGAGAGAGACCAAGTTAGTCAACCAGCCCTTCTTAGTTTTCCATGTTTGAGATGATTTGAATGTGGTTGACTTAAATAACTTTTTTTTTTAAGTTTATTTATTAATCCTGAGAGAGAGAGAAGGAGCAGGGCAGAAGCAGAGAGAGACAGAGAATCCCAAGCAGGTTCCATGCTGCCAGCACAGAACCCAATGTGCGGCTCGATCCCACGAACCATGAGATCATGACCTGAGCTGAAATCAAGAATCAGATGCTGAACCAACTGAGCCCCCCGGGCGCTCCAGAGAGCTTTTTGTTTTTAAAACCAGGTTTTCTCCATCCATCCACCCATTGATTTTTTAGCAGCTTTACTGAGATGGAATTCCCCTACACTGTAATTCATCCATTTAAACTGTACAATTCCGTGGTTTTTGAGTACGTTCACAAATAGGCGTGACTCTCACCCACGTCAATTTTAGCACATTTCATCAGAAGCCCCATGGTCTTTAGCTATCAGCGCCTCACTTTCCCACCCCGGCCCTGAGCAGCCACAAATCTGATTTTGGTTTCTGTAGATTTTCCTTTTTGTCCCCCAAGTTTTAATTTTATTTCTTTGTTTATTTATTATTTTTTAATATTTTAACATTTATTTATTTTTGAGCAACAGAGACAGAGTGTGAGCAGGGGAGGGACAGAGAGAGAGAGAGAGAGAGAGAGAGAGAGAGAGAGAGATACAGAATCTGAAGCAGGCTCCAAGCTCTGAGTTGTCAGCACAGAGCTGGACTCAGGATGAGATCATGACCTGAGCCGAAGTTGGACACTTAACCGACCAAGCTACCCAGGCACTCCTCCCTTATTTATTTATTTATTTATTTATTTATTTATTTATTTATTTATTTATTTAAAGTGTATTTCTTTATTTTGAGAGAGACAGAGACAGTGCACATCGGGGAGGAGCAGAAAGAGAGGCAGAAAGAGAATCCCAAACAGGCTCCTCCATGTCAGTGCTGAGCCCGACGCAGGGATTAAACCCAGGAAACCATAAGATCATGACCTGAGTGGAAATCAAGAGCTGGACACTCAACTGATGGAGCCACCCAGATGCCCCATCCAAGTTTAAATGCCAACTAGTTAACATACACTGCAGTGTTAGTTTTGGCTTTTATAGATTTATTCTTATTTTAAGATTTTGTATGGATGGAATAAAAATACATGTTGATTTTTGTGTCTGGCTTCTTTCCCTTAGCATAATGTTTCAAGGTTCATTCAAGTTGTAGTGGGTGTCAGTGCTTCATTCCTTTTGTTTGTTTGCTTGTTTGTTTGTTTTAAAGTGTATTTATTTTGAGAGAGAAAGAGAGAGACAATCCTTACTGCAGAGTCAGTGAGGTCATGATCTGAGCTGAAATCAAGAATCGGATGTTTAACTGACTGACCCATCATGGCGCCCTGAGAATCCCAGGTTTAAATGAATTGCTCTTGGGGCGCATGGGTGGCTCAGTCTGTTAAGCGTCTGACTTTGGCTCAGTTCATGATCTCACGGTTGGTAAGTTCAAGCCCCGCTTTGGGCTCTGTGCTGACAGCTCAGAGCCTAGAGCCTGCTTCGGATTCTGTGTCTTCCTCTCTCTGCCCCACCCCCGCTCGCACTCTGTCTCTCTCTATCAAAAATGAATAAACGTTTAAAAAAAAAGAATTGCTTTCTTCCTTTTCCATTTGCTCCTCTGCTAACTCTTTCAAAGAAAACAAAAATAAAAATAAGAGATAACTGAGAATTTCTTTAATTAACCAGGAAAATGAGCACAATTATTCTGTGCACAAGGGAAGCCACAAAACGCACTGGAATGGCCGTTTTATTTGTCAGTTACTTGATTACCGTGAGTGCTTTTGAGTATGGCTTGACCTTCTCCAAGCATGTCACCTCAGAAAAACTATCTTTTTCACCTTCACCTCATACATCCAACAAAACATTTAAAATGCAACAAGAAGGTAACAATAGATGCAATGAAAATAACAAGAAATTTTAAAATAGCTTCTGAACAATCCAGGCCCCTGAGATCAGGACTGTGCCCTCTATTATGCCAGTGTGCCTTGGTTGTTATTTGGAGTGCAATGACTTCAAAATTCAGGTCCAGATAACATCGTTTTGCATCAGTCCAAGAGATACCTTGATTTAATTCTACCGATAGTGACATCTAATGTCACAATAGTTTTTTGCTTTTTCATCTCCTCAGGAAGGACAGAAATTCCAACTGTGATTCAGATGTCAGCACATTGATGAATTCCTGTTGATGCTCTTTTGCCCTCTACTAGACACCGTTAGGGGGGTACATCCAACTCACAATCATTTCCCTCGTCTGTGAGGACCATCCCTCAGTTCACCAGGGAAGCCAACCTAGGAACGTGGCCGAGTCTATGCCAAGAGCATTTCGGAGCTGCGAGTGGACTTGTCTGACCCTGCAGTAGACGAGGTTGATCTGTAGGGAGATGAGAAATGAAACAGAGGTGCTCGGAGGAACAGAGATGCACGCCCGAGACCTGGTGGTTGGTCAGCTCCTGGTTCCACTGCGTTCCCGACACCCGGCCTCCTTCCTTCCCCGGAGATGTTCCATGTCCGGCCCTACAGATGTTCCATCCACACAAAACGTTAAAGTAAAGAAGTCTATAGAAGCCGAAATGAACACTGCAGTGTATGTTAACTAGCTGGAATTTAAATAAAAACTTGGAATGCAGCGCCTGGGTGGTTCAGTCAGTTGAGAATCCAACTCTTGATTTCGGCTCAGGTCATGATCTCACGGCTCCTGTCCTGAGAGGTTCCATTATCTTCAACAAGAGTAATACATCCTCATATGACACTGATAGAACACCTACCATGTGCCAGGTGCTGTTCTAAGGAGGTCTGTTGTGACATTCTCACGAGATCCCATGACGTCACCACTGTCACGGTGCCCACTTGACAGATGAGGAAACGGTTCAACCCTTGCTGGGAACACTTGGTGCAATACCCAAGACCCCGGGGCTCTGCCAGGGGGCCCCCAGGAGGGGTGGTCCTGCCAGAGGGTGCTGAGGGCGGAGCAAGGAACCCACAGCCACGGGTTGGCCCGAGGAAGGACCTCAAGGTGGAGCAAGAGAGTGTCCATCCAGCTCCAGGGGAATGAGCTTTGCACCAAGGAAGTGACCCAGTCCTCTCCCTCTGCCGCCTACCAGCCTGACGTCAGTGGGGAAGAAAGGGAAGGTCTGGGGCGACCCTGGGAGGCGAGCTCATAGCTTCTCCCACCTCAGGGAGGGTGAGGCCTCCTGGCATAGACATGGGGGCCCAGGGTCTGTCCCTTGGAAGGCTGGCCCCTATGTTTAGCACAAAGTTGCTCAGCAACACACAGTTAAGAGCAATGCAGACTCACATTTCCTACATCCCAGACACGGCACTGTGGCTAAGGCGACACCAGTGTGTCCACAATCCAGTTGCATGGGCCGGCGTGATGCCCTGGAAGGGCCTGGCCCAGGGAGCCGACTGCCCGGCGCCCATCTTCTTGCCAGAGAAACCCTTGTCATATTTTGTTGTTCCAGGCCTGTCTCCTTGTCCTGTGCCCTTGCCCTGCCCCCTTGTCCTGCCCCCTCCCTCCCTCTGCGCTGGGCGATGCAGCCACCGTCCCTCGTCCAAGCTCCACTGCTTTCGTGGCCTGTGGTGTGAGGCTCCACCGCCCACCCTGGGCTGAGTGAGGACGGAGTGTGTCTCCCCTACTCCCCTCTGCTTTCTGTCCTGGACCTGGATACCTTAGGTGAAGCCGCTAAAGTGGCTGGTTTTGACCACTTTGACCTACAGAAGTTATATGTTCTCATAGTCAACTTAAATGTAGGTCTTTTTATTTTTTTATTTATGGGCGAGCACAAGCAGGGGAGGGGCAGGGAGAGAGGGGGACAGAGGATCTGAAGTGGGCTCTGTGCTGATGGCAGAGAGCCCAATGTGAGGTTCGAACTTACAAACTGTGAGATCTTGACCTGAGCAGAAGTTGGACGCTTAACCGACTGAGACACTGATTCACCCCAAATGTAGGCCTTTTTTATTTTAAACATCTTGCTGCTCATTGCAGTAGGAAAATACACAGAAAGAAACAAAGTAGGAAATATTGGGCACAAAACAGACTCCGTGGAGACTCTACAGGATAGTTTTCCCAGCCTGTCTGCCTTTCTCAAGGGCCTTTATAAAATTTTGGGGGTGGGGAGGGCACCTGGGTAGCTCAGTGGGTTAAGCATCCAACTTTGGCTCAGGTCATGATCTCTTGGTTCGTGAGTTCGAGCCCCATGTCAGGCTCTGTGTTGACAGCTCAGAGCCTGGAGCCTGCTTCAGATTCTGTGTCTCCCTCTCTCTGTCTGCCTCTCCCCTACTCACACTCTCTTTCTCAAAAATGAATAAACTTGGGGTGCCTGGGTGGCTCAGTCAGTTGAGCGTCCAACATCAGCTCAGGTCATGATCTCACGGTCTGTGGGTTTGAGCCCCAGGTCAGGCTCTGTGCTGACAGCTAGCTCATGAGCCTGGAGCCTGTCTTCAGATTCTGTGTCTCCCTCTCTCTTTGACTCTTTCCTGCTCATACTGTCTCTCTATCTCAAAAATAAATAAAACATTAAACATTGTTTTAAATAAATAAACTTTAAAAAAATTTAAAAAGGGAGTTTTGAGGATGCCTCCCAAGGTCACCCCGTGGCCTGACCTGAATATGGGACCCAGCAGCTCTGCTCAGACAGGGGCCGGGCCAGGCCTCACAGAATCCCCAGTGCCTCCCTACCCCTCATCCTCACATCTCCGCTTCCCTCTTCCCTCCTTCCTGCGGTCTCTCCTTCTGTGGCCACCTCTTGGTCCTGCGCTGTCTCCCAACCCCCGTGAGAAAAAGTCCTCGCTGCTCAGGCCTCCTGTGTGACCCCACTGGTACCTCCTCCTCTGTCCTGGAGGCCCCTGGCCCCGGCCCCTGCCCCTTGCCTGTCTTTCTCTGTACTGTGTGTTTTGCCCACAACATGTCTCTTGGCCGGGCTGGGAAGTCCAGAAAAGTTCAGTTGCCTTATCTCCGCCGAGGGTTTCTATCTGAGCCGCTCTCTCCTCAGTTCATGAGTCCGTAACAGCAGGGACTGTGCGAGCCCGCCAGCTGCCGCCCCCACCCCCCACTCCTGCAGATTCTGCCTCTGTCTCAGGCCTGAGGCCCTGCTGGCCTCCTTCTGTGGCCCCGTGTCAAGGCTGCATGGCGCTTTAGGTATCTGCTCCCTACCAGAGGGCCCCTGACCCCCCCAGACTCTCCCTGAATCTCCCCTCAGGTAGCCCGTTGCCCCCTCCCGGTTCACGTCAATGAACCTGGAGTGGAATTTCTACCTGGGTCCTCACAGGGAATCTGCTCAGAGATCAGAGGGTTACCAGTTAGAGCCTGGGGGAAGGGCTGAGCCGAGCTACTCTGGGATAAAACATGGCTGCCGCATTGGCAAAGGCCACTCCCGGGGCCTCTCATGGGCCTTGACAGGGAGAGCACTGCTGAGTCATCCCTGGGCCCCTGCTGGTCCTCCATGATGCTTGAGGACTTCGCCACCTGCACCCAGCCACCTGGCCAACAGTGACCAACCAGCCAGCCCACCCACTGACCCCTCTTTTCTACACACCCTCTTTTATAGTGACTGGCTGTTCATTCAACCACTCACACCATTCAGTAGAAATGTACTGAACACCTACCAGCTGCCAGGTACCATTCGAGGCCTTAGGGACGTGTGGTGAATAAGGCAGATGAGGTCCCTTCCCCTACGGAGTTAATAGTCCAGTGGGGGAACAAACCACAGGCCAGGAGGGTCTGCGGCCTAGAGCTGGGCCACAGACCTGCATTAGCAGCATGAGATGAGGTAACATAGACATTGAGAGAAATGTTTAGAAACTTCTACAGTGATTTGATAGAGTAACTTTATGTTCGTTGAGTCTAGTAAAAAAAAAAAATCTGGCTTCTGTTGTTGCCTTTTTTCATGTTATTTTTCTAGTAATTCATTTCTTTTCTTTTTTTTACATTTATTTATTTTTGAGAGACAGAAAGTGAACAAGGAAGGAGCAGAGAGAGAAAGAAACACAGAATCTGAGCAGGCTCCAGGCTCTGAGCTAACAGACTGCACAGAGCCTGATGCAGGGCTCGAACCCACGAACCGTGAGATCATGACCTGAGCCAAAGTTGGACGCTTAACTGACTGAGCTACCCTGGCGCCCCTCTAGTAATTCATTTCTATTATATTTTACAAAAATGATCTGCAAAGGGCTGGGAATTTGGAAAAATTCATCCTATACTCCAGAAAGTTTGAAGAGCATTGCTCTAAACTACAAATTGCACGATGGAGAGTAACGGGGAAACTTAGTCTAAGAAGGGTGATGTGTGACATGACCTGAAGGGTGAGGAGGAACCAAGCAGGCAGAGCTGGGGAAGGAGCTTTCCAGGCAAAGGAACAGCCCATGCAAAGGCCCTGAGGTGAGTGAGAACCTGGAAGGCTAAAACAGAAAAGAAGCTAGCAGAAGTGGGGGCAGAAGAGACAAGGGGAGACAGGTGGGCAGAACCCCATCCCGGGAGAGCATTCAAAGGCAAGGAGAAGCTACTGACATGCTCTAAGTGCTGCATCAGCGCACTCTACCTGCCCCTTTCTGGTCACACAGGTGCAGCCAAAGAGGGACAGCTTCATCCTGGACTCCACCGGGAGGGCTTATTTGCTGGATCCAGAAGGACAAAGTGATAGCATCTCTACTAAAGTCCAGTCCTGAGACAGGGCTTTTCAGAACAGCTTTCTTGACCTTGTAAAAGTCTGCAAACCTTTTTAAAGAAGCTTCTTGTGGGCGCCTGGGTGGCTCAGTTGGTTAAGTATCAGACTCTTGATATTGGCTCTGGTCACGATCTCAGGGTTCACGAGTTTGAGCCCCACATTGAGCTCTGTGCTGACAGTGAGGAGCCTGTTTGGGTTTTTCTCTCTCTCTCCCTCTCTCCCTCTCTCTCTCTCTGCCCCCTCCCTTCTCTTTTTCTCAAAATAAATAAACATTAAAAAAAACCACTTTGTGTCCCTTGAGCACTTACTGGTTGAGACAAAATATTGCTAGGATGGAATTTGATTTAAAGAAGGATTTTCAGGGCACCTGGCTGGCTCAGTTGGTAGAGCATGCGACTCTTGATCGCAGGGTCATAAGCTAGAGTCCCACGTTGGGCACAGAGTTTACTTAAAAAAAAGAAAAACCAAAATATTTAAAAGAAATAAAGGATTTTCTCAAAGATACTGTATCTTGCAACTAGGAAAAGGCTAAAGAATGGGAGAGGAATCAGATTCAAAATTTTTCTTCCTTTTAAGTTTTTATTTAAATTTCAGTTAGTTAACATACAGTATATTAGTTTCAGGTGCACAATAGAGTGACTCAACACGTCCATCCAACACCTGACGCTTATCACCACACTGTACTCCTTTTTCTAAGAAGAGTAGGGGCCTGGGTAATACAGTGGGTGGGTCTGGCCTTCTTCAGTTGATGTGTCCTTCAACAACTGGTGTTTTATTTCTTTTTATTTTTGAGAGAGAGAGAGAGACAGACAGACAGACAGACAGACAGAGCATGATCTGGGTAGGGGCAGAGACAGAGGGAGACACAGAATTGGAAGCAGGCTCCAGGCTCTGAGGTGTCAGCACAGAGCCCGAGGCAGGGCTTGAGCTCACTAACCGTGAGATCACGACCTGAGCCGAAGTTGGAAGCTTAACCGACTGAGCCACCCAGGCGCCCCTCAACAACTGTTAGTAACGACAATGACGCTACGGATCTAAAAATGTCTAAAGCATCATGTAAGTCCCTGAAAGGAAAATTATATAATTTAAGCATAATTTTAGAATTGTGCCTTCTGTATTCTTTAAAAAAATGTGGAATGGGGGTGCCTGGGTGGCTCAGTTGGTTGAGTGTCTGCCTCTTGATCTCAGCTCAGGTCATGATTTCACGATTTGTGGGTTTGACCCCCAAGTTGGGCTCTGCACTGACAGTGAAGAGCATGCCTGAGATTCTCTCTCTCCCTCTCTCTCTGCCTTTCCCCTGTACGTGCATGTGCCCAGGCTCTCTCAAAATAAACTTTAAAAAAATGTAACTGAGACCTATTGAACAGGATGGGCTTTACGTCGTTAATGACTTGCTTAGTCTAAAATTAGATCGTCGTAGTGTCCTTGCACTCTGTTGGGGTTTGCTAGGCTCTTTTTTTTTAATTTATTTTTTTAATGTTTTTTATTTATTTTTTGATACAGAGAGAGACAGAGCATGAGAGGGGGAGGGGCAGAGAGAGAGAAGGAGACACAGACATGAAAGCAGGCTCCAGGCTCTGAGCTAGCTGTCAGCACAGAGCCCGACGCAGGACTCGAACCCATGAACGTGAGATCTGACCTGAGCCGAAGTCGGAGGCTTAACTGACTGAGCCACCCAGGCGCCCCTGCTAGGCTCTTTATATATTCCAGAGAGTTATATTGCACATTGTTTGCAAAAGATGACTTAGGCGGGTTCAAAGTTTGAACCAGCCCCATAACCTTTTTCATTATTGTAAAATAATTACTTTGTATGAGAAGGGGATTTTCTACATAAGTTTGGTGAAACTTTACGTTATGCCATACAGATAAGTCCTGGACCTCCTCAACCTGCCAGGAAGCTCTTAGTTCTGGTGTAGATGTTCACTCAGTCTCGGTAAATTCCTAAGAATTTGAAATGTCTTTGAACTTATTTTGTTATTCTGAAAATGATCCCGGAAGACCTACTATCATTTTCTTGAATAATTAAAGTTTCAAGTGCACATTAAGTAAATAAATAGGCATGATGTCGACAGATTCACGCTTTGCTGGTGGAAGTGTAAAAACGGAGACTAGCTTCCTGGCAATTTGGGAATAGGTAATAAGAGCTTTAAGAGATTTTATATTGCTTTCCAAGAGATATTATCAGAGATAAGAGCAAAGATTTATATACAGGGATATAACACTGACGTTTATAAAAATGAAACTCGGAACCATTGTTCGAGTCCATTAATAGAGAATTTGTGAAATTATGGTGCATCCATATGCCACAATATTTTGCAATTATTCACTGCTCACAGTATAATGTTATTTAAAAAGTGAGGCATGCAAAAGTATACTTACAGTATTTTATTGTGTTTTGTTTTTGTTAAACACACACATCCTTAGAAGGGTTTATATAAGACAACTAAGAGTATCTTTGAGTGATGGGTTATGAGTGATTTAATTTTTTTGTTTTCTATAGTTTAAAAGTTCTTGGGGTGCCGGTCAGTTAAGCATCCAGCTTAGGCTCAGGTCATGAACTTGTAGTTCATGGGTTCGAGCCCGCATCAGGCTCTGTGCTAACAGCTCTGAGCCTGGGACCTGCTTCGGATTCTGTGTTTCCTTCTCTCTCAGTTCCTCCCCCACTCACACTCTGTCTTTCTCTCAAAAATAAATAAAGAATAAAAAAAAATTTTAAACTTCTTTATGATGCACATATATATCTTTTAAAATAAATGATACTGATAAAAAACAATGCAAATATTTAAAGTATCAGTCATTAGATACCATTCCATATTCACTACTTACGTAGATTTAAAATTCATTATAGAAAGTATCTTAGCCAAAATCTTACAAACTTTTAACGAAGGGTATTTCTGATCTTGTCTGTTGATCCATAGACTGTGTGGCTGATGGGCTTTTCAGCACCTCTCAATCACATAAGCTATTTGGTTCTTGGCATTTTCATGATTAATCCAACATGAAAAATCTGATTTAACCCAGTGCACTAACTACCACTAATCTTATTGGTGACAAGAAGCTTCTGATAAGGATGGGTTGGAGAGGTGAGAAAGAGGGCAAGTTTGGGGATTTAACTTCACTGAAACCATTTTCTTTGAGGGATGGGCTATCTGATCTGATTTCGTTTGCTTCAGATCTTTGAACAAATCGTTACCCAGGGATTTGGGGTGGGAAGGAGTTCAGCTGAGAAGCAGGGCTTGACTTAGCATTTGTTTTGGAACCACTTACCTTTTGGGTCGCCGACAGCAATAAACATTTTCTAAATGCCCCAAAGAATGAAAGTAGACTGTCTTCCCAGATGGAAGTTGGTCATTCTCCTATATTCATGCAGATGAATGTCTGAGCGAAGGAGGGGGAAACCCCAACCCGAAACCAAAACAAAACAGATAAAAGTTACCTCTTAAATTTGTCAGGCATCTGTACGTGGTGTGTGGCCTTCTCTAACTTCCAAGATGGCCTTGGAGAGATATTTATTTTGTAAAATAAAGTTCAGAAAGGCAAAGATATCATCCACTTAGACCAAACATTCAAAAACTCCTGCAAATGGATTGTCAATAGGCCTTGACAGCCATTCCTTATTCTGGCCAGGAACGGGTAGAGTTATTCTCAAGGTTAAGTAAAGGTCATCTCTCTCTCTGCCAACTGCCAGTCAGCAGTGATGGAAAAGCACAGGCTGGGACTTGGTGCCTGGAAATTTCACTTACGACACGAATGGCCCCGGTCTGTCTGTTCACTCAGGTCATTTCTGTTAGTTTTCCCATAATTGTACCAGATCAGTGGTCAAGTGAAACGATAGATTCGTCACTGATAGAATCTCTGTCCTGAGTTGACAGTTCTTTAATTTGTGGGCCTTTGTGCTCAGAGGCCATTATTTCTGATTGCCTTTTCGTCCCGCAGCAGTTCATCCGTCTCTCACACGCATTAAATTTAATCTCATTCAGTGATGACGACAAATTGGGTCTGAAGTGGCTTTCAGACTGGTTTCATAAATTTCACAAATTCAGGGGGGAAAAAAAACCAAAAGATTTTTGAAAATCTTTCAAAATTTGAAAGTAGAAGGCAAATAATGGTGGCTCTTTGGGACTTCCGGGTTGTTACCAGATCTCCACATTGATCATTCTGAATATTTGGGGCCTTAAATGATTTGACTCCTTGAAATATGAGAAAAGGTTACCACTCCTTTGTTCCACCTGCAAAACTGTTTAATTGTAATGCTTCTGACGACTCCAGAGAGGAGCCTCCGAACTTTTCCTTCTTTCACTCAACAACCATATACTTGGCTCGTCTGTGCTAGAAACCCGGGACCCGAGGTGAATCAGCCAAATTCTCAGGAAGAGAAGTAAAAACCGTGTGTGTGTGTGTGTGTGTGTGTGTGTGGCCCTGTGCATGTAGCACAGGGGACATTCGGAGAGACTTGGACGCACTCTGGGGTGTTGGTGGGGAGAGGGCTGTATGGACAGCTGTGGGCTGAAATCCACTTTACCGGATTCAACCTTCAGGATTAGCTCAATGTAGGTGCATCTCTCTAGCACCCATGAGAAAATTGAGCTTTGGGGGTGGGGGCATCTCCACAAGGCCTCCCTCTCCACGCAGGAGGGGAAGTGAGGACTCTGGAGAGTTCGTGTTCTCATCCAAAGCTCAACCTCTTAACTTTCCTGGCTCTCTTCTTGAGGAGAGGGGCAAAATCGGCAAGGGTTTCTATAGTGAGGTGGTCCAGTCAAGTGGAGGGGGGAGAGACAGGGCGAGGAAGAGAGAGACAGCAGGGGAGAGAGAGAAGAAGAATACTATGTGTGGGCATATGGATCTCTCTCTCTCTCTGTCACAAGAGGGATTTTTATCTAACACAGTCCATTTACGGCATCGGCTGTCCCTGGGTTTGGGGTATTCTGTGGCACAACCTTGCCATCAAGGAGAAAGGGGTTTCTTCTTTGTTCTGTGCCATCCTTAGCTCTTGGGTTTTTATCCTCAGGCTTGAAGGAATACTCTCTTTTCTGTTTCTTTTTTCTTTTTTCTTTTTTTTTTTGTTTTATTTCCTTTTTTTTTTTTTGAGAGACAGAGAGAGACAGTGCGAGCAGGGGAGGATCTAAGAGAAAGGGAGACACGGAATCCGAAGCAGGCTCCAGGCTCTGAGCTGTCAGCACAGAGCTCGACGTGGGGCTTGAACCCACAAACCGTGAGATCATGACTTGAGCCGAAGATGGATGCTTAACTGACTGAGCCACCCAAGTTGACCCTCTCTTCTGTTTCTTGATATGGGCTTTAAGCCATACTTGATATATGGTTGCAGTAGCCTGAATAATGGCCCCCAAAGACATGGGCAGGTGCCAGGTCCTGGATACTGTAAATGTCATCCTATAAGGAAAACAGGGTCTTTGAAGATGTGATGGAGTTAAGGCTTATCTTGTTTTGCTATGTAAACAATTAAGCGTGGCAGACCAGCAGGCGCCTGGGGGGCTCAGTCAGTTGAGGCTCCGACTTCAGCTCAGGTCATGATCTTATGGTTCTTGGGCTCGAGCCCCACGTCGGGCTCTGTGCTGACAGCTCAGAGCCTGGAGCCTGCTTCAGATTCTGTGTCTCCCTCTCTCTCTGCCCCTCCCCCAACTCACCCTCTGTCTGTCTCTCAAAATTAAATAACATTAAAAAAAAGGAAAGAGTGGCAGACTGGCCCGATGAGTCGGCAGTTGACCCAGACGCCCAGGACCCAGCAGCAAGCTTAGCACTTGCCTCTCGATCTGACTCCATGGGGGTGAGTACATCACACTCACGCGTTGGGCCTTTCTCACTGAGGTTGATGGAGCGGTTTGTGCAGCTTCTGAATTCTATTCCACCTGCATGCACTACCCCTGAGAACGCGTCCTGCCCGGCACTTTGGTGACCCCACACATGGCTGACATCTGTGATGGTGATGCAGGTGGCATTTGGGAGCAGACAAATTAAGGATCTTGACATGGGGAGATGATCCTTGATTATCTAGGTGGGCCCTAAATCCACTCCCAAGTGTCCTTATTTATTTATTTTTAACATTTATTTATTTCTGAGAGAGAGAGACAGCGTGTACACATGCACACAAGCAGGGAGGGGTCAGAGAGAGAGAGAGGGGACAGAAGACCCAAAGGAGGCTCTGTGCTGACAGCAGAGAGCTTAATTCGGGGCTCGAACTCACAAACTGCGAGATCATGACCTAAGCCGAAGTCGGCACTCCATTGACAGGGCCACCCAGGTGCCCCACAAGTGTCCTTAGGAGACCGGCTGAGGGAGATGTGATGCACGCAGGGGAGAATGCCATGTGTCTCTGGCAGCTCAGGCCGCTGTAACAGAGTAGCCGGGCGAGGTGGTTTCAACAACAAACTCTTAGGTCTCACTGTTCTGGAGGCTGGGAGTCCAAGGTCAAAGTGCCTGCAGATTCTGGATCTGGTGAGAACCTTCTCACTGGTTCATAAATGATCATCTTCTCGGGGCACCTGGGGGGGGCACGTGGGTGGCGTCCAACTTCGGCTCGGGTCATGATCTCACGGTTCATGGGTTCAAGCCCCGCCTCCGGCTCTCTGCCGTCAGCAGGGGCCCTGCTTCAGATCCTCTGTCCCTGATTCTTGCTCTCTGCCCCTGCCCTGCTTGCGCGTGTGCGCGCTCTCTCTGTCTCAAAAATAAACATTAAAAAAATGGTCATCTTCTCACTGTGTCCTCACATGGCAGAAAGAGGGGGTCCTTCTATTTACAGGGGCACAAATCACATTCATGAAGGCCCCATCCTCATGACCTAACCACCACCCAAAGGCCCTCTCTCCAGATTGGTGGTTACGGGTCAGGATTTTAACACTCGAGACATCTGGGGACACAAACATTCAGCCCACAGCACCATGTGAGCACCGAGGCAGAGACCGGTGTCAGCAGCCCCCAGAGGCTGGATAACACAAGGGACAGGGTTTCCTGTGGAGCCTCTGAAGGGAGCTGAGCCCGCTGACGCCTTGATTTCAGCCCAGTGAGACTGATTTCAGACTCCTGACCTCCAGAACGGTGAGAGGATAAATTCTGGTTGATTTCAGCCACTAAATTCAAGGCAATTTGTCATGGCCATCACCGGACACTAACACAGCGGTACAGGAATTGGTGGAGAAATGGCATAGATTATAGACAGTGGTCCCCAAGGAACTGGTGGAGAAATGGCATAGATTATAGACAGTGGTCCCCACGAGGAAAAGAGTGAGATGGAATGACGACCATCAAGGCCTACTGTGTGCCAAACAGGTTCCCTAAATCCTATATAATGGGTGTTGTTTTACAGATGCAGACACTGAAGGTCAGAGAGGTCAGGTGACCTGCTCAAGGTCACACGGGCAGGAAGCGGTGGAGCAGGGGTTTGGACTCAGGACTCACTGACGCCAAAGCCCTAGTCTTTTTTACTTTGTTTCTTGGAAGCTGGCCATCTTAATGTATATTCATTCACTGTCTGTATAAAATATTGTACCTAATTGTATTCAAATATGCAAATTAAAACTGCACACCCTTCGCTTACTATATTAGTAAAAGCGAACAGAGCAGCCCTTACCCGGCCACGAGTGGCAGCTAGCTCATGTTTCGCTACTACAGATTCACTAAGAAAAACATACCGTGTCTTCCCTTCCGTCAACAAGGACAGACTGGCAGGGGGCCCGGGTGTCTTTTAGGGGGTGATATGCATGTGTATCTGGAAGTGGATGGAACTTTCTGCGCAGATCAAGGAGACTTTGTAGCCTGGAGGCCCTCCCTCCGTAGGCTTGTCATTTGCAAGGGCCATTATCAGCATGGGGTCCGTGGCCTCTTCATTCCCAGCAGAGTCTCCAAGGAGGCCTGCTAAAAACACAGATTCCAGGGCCTTCCAGACTTACTAGAGCTGGGAACCTGCATTTTGACAGCTCCTCAGTGGTGGTTGGGCACTTCAAGCTAGAGAATAGACCTCCAAGCCCACTCTGGCCATCAGCAGGGTGCTCCGGCCGGATGAAGATGATTTGTGCCTGATCACTGAAGGGAACTACATTGTTAGGTTCAGGAATAATGGGACAGCCCAAAATTAACAGGGGCTGAAACCAGATGGAAGGAGAGAAATCTCCTTTTGTCCAGTGTACTGTCCAGAAGAAACTGAGGTGACACTGTCTTGCGGCACGGGAGAGAGAGCTTTGTTCCAGGTAACTGTGCACCTCATTAAAAGTGGGGCACCACTTCAAAGGAGCATGGGAGATGGGAGATGGAATACGAGGAGACGAAGAAGCTCCTGCCTCAGTGTGGGTCCCCCTCCCCCCTGCAATGATGCCTGCGTGTCCCGAGACAGGGACGGAGGGACAGAGGGACAGGGGTCTGGGGGCTAGCGAGCAGCACCCAGGGAGGGGGGCTTGAACAGTGGTGGTCAGCTGGTGGTCTGTGCACAAGCCGTGTCATGAGCCCATAGCAGTATGTGAGCAGGGGGAGCGAGGAAGTGGGTCAGGGGGCCCAGAAAAGGCCCAATGGCAGAGACAACAAACATGAAGGATTAAATACCAGTATTTTCTCTCATGTTCTTGGCTAACATAAGCATAAACAGGCCAAGGGAGGGCAAGGAAGCCCCCTCCCAAGAAATGATTCTGAAATTCCTGTCAACAAGGGACAGTGGGAAATCAAGACATACTTTTAAAAAAAATTTTTTTTTTTAGTGTTTTATTTATTTTTGATACAGAGACAGAGCATGAGAGGGGGAGGGCCAGAGAGAAAAGGAGACAGAATCTGAAACAGGCTCCAGGCTTTGAGCTAGCTGTCAGCACACAGCCCGATGCGGGGCCTGAACCCATGAACGTGAGATCTGACTTGAGCCGAAGTCAGAGGCTTAACCGACTGAGCCACCCAGGCGCCCCAAGACATACTTCTTAAGGTGACGTGCCGTACACTTCAGAAGCGAAGGGCACCTCAGCCCCAGCTGTGTTAGGCATGGTTCTCCAGAGAAACAGAACGAATAATGTACACCCAGGTAAGAGAAGAGGAGACCCATCATGGGCACTGGCTCATGTGGTTATGCAGCGTGTGAGGCGCCACCCTCTGTCATCTGTGAGCCCGAGAACCAGGAAGGCGGTGGTGTCATTCAGGCCTGACCCGAAGGCCTGAGAGCCAGGGGCTCTGATGTGCTAGGACAGAAGATGGATGTCCCAGCTCAAGAGAGAGATGGGGCGCCTGGGTGGCTCAGTCAGTTGAGCGTCTGACTCTTGATATCAGCTCGGGTCATGATTTCACCGTGCAGATCAAGCCCCATGTGGGGCTCTGTGCTGGGCATGGAGCCTGCTTGGGATTCCCTCTCTCCGTCTCTCTAACCCTACCCCATTCACGCTCTCTTTTTCACTCAAAATAAATAAAATAAACTTAAAGAAAAAGAGACGGGCTCCACATTTAAAAATATAAAGTGAAGAGAGACTACACCCTTCCTCTACTTTTTATTCGATTCAGGGCTCTCAAAGGACTGCAGGCCCGCCCACCCTGGAGAGGGCGGATGTTCTTTACCTAGTCTGATTCAGAAGCGGATCTCTTCTTGAAACGCTCTCACAGACACATTCAGAAATTATGTTTCATCAGTTGTCTCGGCATCCCTTAGCCCAGTCAAGTTGACACATAAAATTAACCATCACACCAGTAGAGTAGTGAGCGATAGGGAGTGTTTTCATGGATACGACCTTTTTGGAGATCAGTCTGACATCACATATTAAATGAGAGAAGTAAGGGAGATGATTCATTTTTCAGAAATACGAAATAAAAGCCATGCTGTCTAGTTAACATTAGGCTTATAACCTATTGGAACAACCCCCCACCCCATTCCCCACACAATGCAGTCCCAAACCCTTAGACACTTCACTTCTTGGTTTTTCTTCTGCTGTTTCACCGGCTTGTTTTTGTAGGCTTTGTTTGCAATGAGCGTGCACCGATGAACAAAGGGAGGAGGGACTGAATGTCTGCGTCCCTCAGGGAGTGTACATTTGTTCCAAATAGACTACTTGCCTTACACGGGCATGGGCGCCTTCCGGGTAAGGCTGTAACCTCTGTGGTGCTCACCCAATGAGGAACCAGGGGAGGGACCTTACCTCTGTAGAGCTCAGCCAATGAGGAACCAGGGGAGGGACTTACCTCTGTAGAGCTCAGCCAATGAGGAACCAGGAGAGGGACTTGCAGCTAGGAGCTAAATTGTCTGCTGTAACTGCCCCAGGTGTGCCGCTCATCAGACACCAGCTCTTGCAAGAACGGTGATTAAAGCCTTGCTTCACCTTGCTGTGAGTGTCTGCTTCCCTCATTTGATTGATTGGGTTGGTGGGCTTATTCCTCACATTAAGTGTCTTAAAAATGTTCAAGCCCTTTGACCCTGTAACAAATCCAATGTTAGGAACATAGCCCAAGGACACAATTGTATGAAGCTTATCCACAAAGATTTCTGTTGATTGTTCATAACAGGGGAAAGCAGGAGACAACCTAAGTGGCCAGTGTAGGGAAACCATCGTCCTTCTCCTATTTCTGCCTCAGTGACTAAAACAGTCTATCTTCTTAGGGAAGCACTGGGTGGCAACACACTCCTGCATTATATTCCACACTACACTCACAGCGAGGAGTGTGACTTATCTGATGGGTGGGGAATGGCCACATCGACTGCACGGGAGTTGTCTGCTATCTGCAAGGGCCACACAGATGCAATGCACCCCACTCTTGTGCATGCAAATGCCTGGGCCATGTCTGGCTCTGCAGGCCAGCCATCATGGCAGATTTAAGGAAGCAAGCTTGGTTTTGGCTTCATTTTTATGCAGCACTTGAACATCTGGCTCCATCAGTATTGAAATGGTCAATGTATTAAAATTTTTTTTTAATTTTTGAGAGACAGAGAGAGACAGCACGAGCAGGGAAGGGTCAGAGAGAGAGGGAGACGCAGAATCTGAAGCAGCCTCCAGGCTCTGAGCTAGCTGTAAGCACAGAGCCTGATGTAGGGCTCGCACCCTTGAACCGTGAGATCATGACCTGAGCTGAAGTCGAATGCTTAACTGACTGAGCCAAGCAGGTGCCCCCCAAATTTTTAATGTTTATTTACTCTTAAGAGACAAAGCACAAGTTGGGGAGGGGCAGAGAGAGAGAGAGAGGGAGACACAGAATCCAAAGCCGGCTTCAGGCTCTGAGATGTCAGCACAGAGCCCAACATGGGGCTCAAACCCATGGACTGGACTGCGAAGATCATGACCTGAGGTGAAGACTGACTCTTAACCCACAGGGCCACCCATCCCTCAAATCTTTTTCTCAAATTACAGCACGCAGCAGGGAAATGCATTACATACCACGGCCCTGTAACTGAAGCAAAATTTTTACAGAAAAGCCACATCTCAGAGGGGGTTCTCATGACCGCATAGCCTGCGACAAAGGCTCACGCGTAGGCAGTCTATTATTTGGAAAGTGACACCGGAAGGAGTGGGCAGCAAGGGAGCAAAACCGAGAAGAGACAATTCAGGCCTGCGCTGAGGTCACCATTGCCATGGTGACCGCAGCCCAGTCTCCCAGGGCCCCTGAGGAGCTCTCGAAAAGGAGGCTCATAACTGCTTCATTGGGGGACAGATGCCTACATCACATGGAGCTGCAGGGTGTCCCCTGAGGGTGGACTTCCCCTCTCTCCAGGGTGCACTGTCAAGTGGCACCTGTGGCTGATCAAAGGGACATCAGTGGCTGGAATAAGGGGTGGAACCAAAGGATCTGAAGTGACCATTAGAGGTACTGGATCAGGATACTTATCCTTAGTAAGTGTGATACTGTATCCTCACACACACACACACACACACACACACACACACACACACACACTCTCTCTCTCTCTCTCTCTCTCTCTCTCTCTCTCGTTGAGGCCCACTAACCAAGGTCTCAAAGACCTTGTTTCAGGAGGTCCGTGAGGCCAAAAACAATTTCATAAAACCGTTAAGATGCTATTTGCCTTTTCCACTCTCATCCCCTTACTGGTCTTCTAGAAGCTCCATGGCACGCGGTACTGGAACAGACTGCACGCAGGAGCAGATAGGAGAGCCCAGCTGTCTTCTGTGAAGCCAGATGTTTAAAGAGATTTGCAAAAATGTAAAACAATTCCACTCATTTCACTAAATTTCTTTTAGAAAACAGTTGTTTTTCATAAAGGGTTGTTGAAACATATCAAAATGTAATGGGTATATTATTTATAAACAAATATTTAAAAAATTCCAGTTAATTTCTAAACATAATCCACATACACAAAAGCTCTTTGGGAACACTAGGGATCCTGAGGTTTAAAAAAAAAATGGTGAGAACGCCTGGACTAAACCAAGACCCCGGAAAGAACTGTGGCACATACTCCAAGGAACAGTGACAGAAGGACATAGTGTCTTATGAGCTGTCAGAACAAGGTGGCTGGGAAACAGAATCAAAAGTTAGTAGGGGGCTTGAGGTGAGGTGGGGTGCCGGAGGTGATGAGATGCTTTTTCTCACCCATTTCAACACCTTCTTGGGCCTCTCATTGGCCTGAGGGGAATACAAAGGAATGATGGCCGATATGAGTGGGAGTCTCACAAAGGCAGGAGGGCTGCTCAGAACACGGCCCATTCTCTCAGAGCTGACAGCCACTCCCTGGTTGACCACAGGCTCAGTTAAATCCAGTGGATTCAGGCAGGAAGTTCTCAATCCTGACCGCATGTTTTAAGTGTCCGGGAGTCATTACAAACTACCCCTGCGTGGGTCCCACTCCAGACCAGTGAATTAAAATTCCTGGAGATGGGGCATCACTACTGTTCTTTCCCATTTTATTGGTGTGTCAGCGACTTCAAGAGCAGGAATCTTCGTTGAAGGGACTTAAGAGGTACAAACTTCCAATAAAATAAGCCAAAAGGACTTACTACAGCATAGGGAATACAGTTGATTTAGTGTAGTAACTTTATATGGTGACCTATTGTGGTAGGCATTTTCTAATGCACAAAAACATCAAATTACTAACTTGTACACCTGAAATTAATACAACACTGTATGTGAACCATAATTCAATTTTTAAAAGCATAAATTAAATGACATTAGCACAATAATTGTTATGCCCAAGTCACTAGAACCGTATGAAGATGCAGGGCACTTTCAAGCCCCCGGCAGGCTCTCTCATGGCTCTCCTAGTTAATGCCACTGTTCTGACATTTATCACCAGGGTAGTTCTTCCTAATTTTGGATTTCATTTAAATGAAATCATACAGTATATACTGTTTTATGTCTGTTTTCCCCAATATATATCTGTGATAGTCACTCCTGTTAGACAAGGCAGTGATTCACTGTTTGTATGGCTGTATGGTCTTTCAATGTATCAACAGATCGCTGTTTATTTACCATCCTACCCTGGATGGACCTAACTGGTCCTCTTAAACTGCTCTTAAATGTGCTGATTCAATGCTCTTACCATAAAAATACAGGAACAACAGACAAACAACAGAATAGAAATGGCAGATTCCTGTCGTCCATCTCATACTCATTGGAGAGGGTTACTGTTATTGAAATGGAAGTCCTATGTTTCTCAACTATTTAAAATTAATAGTTTCTATTTCTTCATTTTATAGAAAGTATAGTTAAATCTGCCACAAAAATGGGTGGCTCCCCTTCAATGTAGATTTAGGGTGTTAAAAGTTAGAAGGCCTTGAATGCTTGCTGAGTTAAGATTTGCTCCCACTGGCCAACGGTGAGTAAACTCTTGCAAAGTTATACATGGTTTGTTTTTTAAACTTTAAGCTTCTTAATCTCACGTGGATGCAACCAGATTATTCACAAGGCGGTATCGGTCCAAGTAGCTCATACACCAAATTCTCTAACCCCCCAACGACACTTCCCCAAATACTGTCAGATTCAGCAAAAGGCGTAACCATCTACTCATTGACCCAAAAGAACCCGGGAGGGGCCCTTGATCACAACTTCCCTCAGCAGCTTGCCTACCCCGCACGGTCAGTCAGTCAGTCAGCTGCAGTGACCCCTCCCCAGCTCCACCGCCACCATTCTGCTCCATACTCTTGTCCCATCCCTGACTCTCCCTCCTGAATCCATCTGCTATCCACTGGCCTGAGCGACTTTTTAAAAACACACATCAGGCCACGTCATGCCTTCCCTTAAAGGCTCCTGATAGCTCAGTATCTAAAGGGCCTCCAACGTCTCACATGGACACTTAAGACCAGACTTCCTATGGCGGCCTGCAAAGGCCACTGCGGGGGTGCTGGCCTCTCCCGGCTCCCCTGACCACACCCCTCTGCACCGAGCACTCTGGGGCCCCTGCTGGCCTTCCATCCCAGGGACACCGAGCTCCTTCCCACCCAGGGACCTCTGCCCTGACTGCTCCACACCTCAAGGTCTCCCTGGTCTCCAATCCTTCTGACGGGCTCCTGTGTTTGCTAACCAAATTTCAGTCTCAACTGCGTCTCTCTGAGCCGCCTTCCCTGGCCACCCGATCTAAAGCAGTCATCCCTTTACTTTCTAAAACATTATCCTATCTTAATTCTCTGCATAGCACACATCACAAATATTTTGTTTGTTTGCTTAGTCTGTCTCAATCTGCCTCTAAAACGTAAGCTCTTTCAGAGAGAATCTTATCACTGCTCCATCTAGAAAAATACCTGGTATGTGGTAAGTACTCAACAAATGTTTTTGTGTTAGACACAAATGTTATGGCAAGAACACACAAATTAAATGTACCCTTCTCCCAAATCAGAGTTCGAATTCTGGGCCTCCAAGAACACAGAACAGGAAGGACATAATTGCCATTTAAAACTTATAACACGAATGCCTCTCTGGTGGGACTTCTGGCTTCTACTGACATTTATTTTTTAAAAAGTCTGGTATGTGGTAATGCAGTATTGATATATTTTGTCCATTAACATTTATTTTTTTAATGTTTATTTATTTTTGAGAGAGAGCGCACGTATGTGCACGTACAAGTCGGGGAGGAGCAGAGACAGAGGGAGAAAGAGGATCTGAAAGGGGCTCTGTGCTGAGAGCAGAGAGCCCAACGCGGGGCTTGAACTCACGAACCGTGAGATCATGACGTGAGTCAAAGTCAGACGCTTAACCAACTGAGCCACCCAGGTGCCCAGAGAATATAATATTAATGGAACTTAATCTAAGAGAGGTTCAACTTCTGTTTTTACATTTCAATATCAAGTTTAATAAGAGAGATAGTCAAAATAATTATGGTCAAAATTATTACATTGAAAACTTTTATAATGAATGCTTGTTGTTAGTCTACATTCGATTTAGTTTTTGGTTTAAGTTCTTTGGCTGTAAGAAAGAACATTCGGTTTACTTCACTGATAGGAATGTCTCTTAATGCTGGGATGGCGTCTTCTTGGTACTCCTTCTGCTGTTGGTTTTCAGCATAGGTATCTGTAAGGGGAGGAAACAAGCTCTGCTTACCCAAGCCGTTTCTCCTACAGTTTCTGTGGTTTATGAGATCCACCACATAGATTCCTGAGCTCATATCTGCATAATAATAAATACCATGTTAACATAATTACGACTACTTGAATTCTCTCTTTAAAAGAAATGTCCCAACTGGAATAAAAACCAGGAAAGTCCTTTCTGCATCAATTAGGGTAAGAAATTACGATTTCATTCAACTGTACAGTGATGATTAAAGTCTCCCTGGCACACTTCTCATAGGGACAGAATTAGACCGAGACTTGGAAAACAGATTTAACCCAACATCCCCAAACTATTAAATAATTTATGCATTAAACCAAACTATCAAATCATTCATGCAAACTTAACAACATCCCCTCTTGGTACAAATTGTCTATTTGTGGTTATTCCAGGCAAGAATTCAGGAAATACAGTAGGTCCTCAGAAAGAAACATAAAAACACTATAACTGGTTTTCAAAATATATTGTACAGACTCGTGAAAAAAAGCTTTGGAAAGTTAAAAAAAATCATACCAAGCAATATGGTATGCTTAATACCAGACGCATAATTAAGGATACTTCACTTTCACGCTCCACCCCCTGCCCCCCACCCCGCCAAAATTCACTTCCTAGGATCTACGCAAACTCAGGAATTTATTTTATTCTGATCATTAGACTTACGGGGAGTTTTTAAAAAACTACAAAAACATGCTGCGGCTCTATCTACAGAACTGGGGTCTGCTGGACACGAGTCCTGAGGAGGGGCACGCTGTCACATCGCGCTCCCGGGCGAGGCCTGCACGACGGAGCTGCCACTCCTGATGAACGCGGCGTGTTTAGGGTAGAACAGGGTTTTCTCAGGCACGGTTGCAAAGGAACATATTACAGACTTGTCGTCTTTATGGGAAACTACACATGCTATCAACAGCATATTCGGAATTGATTTCTGCCGTGTGAACATTTCCTCTGGTACAACTTTGTATTTATTTCTCCCGGGTTCTTTTTACTGGGCCAGCGTGTGCGTCCTCTACTGTAGCCTATTCTCAGCTGCTTTTCTGCATAAAACTGCTGCTCCTTGCCCTTCCGTCCCCCCCACACTTCCCTCTGAGATACGTTTACCTGTGATCGTATGAATGGAGTTGAGCGGAGAGGTACTCATCATGTTTATTCCAAACAAGAGCACATAACCAATGACTATAACAATGAGGAGGTAGACGGGCAGTGCAACCGCCCAGTATCTGCAGAAGAAAATATTAAAGTAGGTAATTGCTTGAAAAGTCATCATTCTCGAGTCTGTCACCAAGTTAATATGCTTTTTGAATGTAATTTAATTTTTGATTTACAGTGGTATGTGTATATAAAAGACAGTCAAGTAGTTCTATACGGTCTCATGATGAAAAGCTGCAATCCTGTATCATTCCATACTGTAGCTACATGGAAAAAGTGGAACCTAAGTCAGTTACCTGTCACTTATCTGCAATCAATTTCCTCAACTTCTGTTGATACTTCTTATCTACTGCCCCATTATTTGTTCCTGTGGGTTTATACCTTAAAATGTTTTTTCTGTAGTGTTATCTGAGCAAGATGTTGGGAGGAAATGGAGATAATGATGTATGTCCTCCTCACCATTTTTAATTAAGGGTGTATCAGTGAAGACCTTTAAAAAGCTTTAGATTTCTATATGGCTTTTCATGGGTCTTATGAGAACAAATATTTAAGATTTGGGAAGTCTTAAGGAAAAACTATGATCCTGAGAAACAGCATTAATACATTTTTAAGAAAATCATTCAACTTACTTTTGAGGCCAGTAGGTCAGGCCTAAGGAGTTTAGCCAAGATTCAGGAGTAAAAGCCCACACGAGATACAGTACTGCAGAGAAGGGAAACAAAGGAAACGAGAAGCTAGTGAGGCACGCGTCTGATATATCAGAGTGTAGGTAAAACAAAAGCTCCTTTGAAGGTTCCCTGATCATCTCAAAAATGATTCTTCTTTCCCGTCAGTCCTCTGGTTCGTTATCTGTATCGTTCTCAAGATACTTACAACACTTCCGTTAAGTAGAATATTTGCGTTGCTGTGAAATGGAGCTCAAGAACTTTACCATCTTACTAGTCTAAAGCTCTATACTCATGAAGCAACCCCTTTTCCCCCATTAATCTTTGTTGTTTTAAAACATGGCTTAAGTTTTACACTATATTTTAAGTAATTTAAGGTCAGAAATCACTCTTTAAAAAATATTTATTTTGAGAGAGAGCACATGCATGAGAGTGAGGAAGGGGCAGAGAGAGAGGAGAAAGACGATCCTAAGCAGGCTCCATGCGGTCAGCATGAAGCCCAACGCAGAGCCTACTGTTGGGCTCAGTCCCACCAACAGTGGCATCCTGAGCTGAAACCAAAAGTCAACTGCTTACCAACTGAGCCACCCAGGCTCCCCAGGGCAGAAATGACGTCTCAGCCATTGCTGTGATCTTCACAACACCTAGCAATTTGCCTATAGTAGCTGTCAACAATTCATCCCCATAGGGCTGAAATGATTACAGACACTTGTGGCTTAAAGGGGACTTTATCTACCCTTGTTTGGACCCACTACCTGTTGGGCTTCTGTCTCATCTCCCAAAATACAATCTTATTTCCCTCAAGCAGGGTCTTTGTGGCACCCTTTACTGTTGTTAATACGTAGAAACAACCGTCAACCTCCAAGCGCTCACTATGGGCCAAGCATTTTACATGCATTATTTAATTTGATCCTTAAAACAAGCCTATGTATGTGTCATTTTTACAGCTGAGTAAATGAAATCTTAGAAATGTTACATCATTTGCCCAAGATAAGGGGCAGAAACAAATTTCAAACTATTTGTATTAATGATGATGAAGGAGTCACATTCTACATCAGGAGCATGAGTAACGGTGGTGAACCCAAAAGACATGGCCTCTGCCCTCCCCAAGCTTAAAATGGTGGGGATGGACAGAGTCGAGTAAATTGATATTTTCACTGAACTGTGATTGCTAGTAATAAAAGATGACATAGGACCTTAGTCCACACTAGTCCTGATGGAGGTGATGTTAGTGGTCAGGAAAGATTTCCTGGAGGAAGTGACTAAACTGGGGCCTAAATAATGAGTAGAGAATTAGCCAGATTAAAAATGCCTAAGATTGGAGCATGCAGATGAAGGAAGGAAATATGAGAAAACAATGTTCCCTGCCATGGTCCACAGAGAGCATGAAGGATCTGGTGAGGGGTTTAGTGTGGCTGGATGGTCGAGGGAAAAGATGGCAAGAGGCCCTCTTGAAGCTGTGATAGCTTTTAAGATTAATGAAATGCACCTGCGCCTGGGTGGCTCAGTCAGTCAAGCATCTGACTTCGGCTCAGGTCATGATCTCACGGTTTGTAAAATTGAGCCCTGCATCGGGCTCTGTGCTGAGAGCTCAAAGCCTGGACCCCACTTCGGATTCTGTGTCTCCCGCTCTGCCCCTCCCCTGCTTGCACTGTTTCCCTCTCTCTTGCTCTCAAAAATAAATATACGTTAAAAAAATTAAAAAACAAACTAGTGTACAAGACAGAAATGAGTCAAACGTAGCTTCCCACACGTTATCTTGTCTGACCCTTTCCAAACCCTTTGAGGTGCCTGCTATTATTATTTGTAACCCACAGATGGAAAAATCAAGGCGCAGGGAATTTAAGTCACTTCCCTAAGACCTCACAGCTGAAAGCTGCGGGGCAGGACTGGGAACCCAAGCAGCGTGTTCATACTGAGCTTTCAGGCGGCAGCAGCAAGAGCATTGGTTACAACATGGACGTGAGGAGGAGTGTGATGCTTCGGGGGAAACGAAGCAGTTTAGAGTACGTGGGACATAAAGCGTGAGGCTGTGAGTGCTGACAGCTAAAGCTGGAAAAGCGCAGGTCCCGGACCATGAAATACGTCGTACGAGGAACCTGGACTTTATGCTCTAGGGAAGGAGGATGGCTGTTTTTTGTTTGTTTTTTTTGCTTTAAAGATCTAGCAAACCATAAAGAGAAATAACCATGTGCACTCCGACCAGAGGCTTTACGGAGAGGAGCTGGGTCTGCAGCCCAGATGAGTCCGCGAGCCGGCTGCGCGAGGGCTCACCTGCGGACCAGCGGGGGCGGTAGGAGGCCCGGCACACTCGGCCGCAGGAGCGGACCAATGAGTTGGGAGGAGGAGAAAAAGTGTCGTGAAGAACGACTCCGGGTTTTCAGAGTGGGTGTCCAGTATTTCACGGCAGAGGACAGAATACGTGAGCAGTCCTTCTCCACATGCAATGAGTGGTCTTCCAAAGACATGAATCGGACCCTCTCGCTTGCCTGCTCAAACCCTTAGAATAAACTGTCTTTAGAATAAGATCCAAACTCCTTGCAAGGACATCCCTCCTGCCCACTTCTCTGAGGCCTAGTCTTGCTGCACGACGCTCCTGCTCCAGGTGGAGTCTCAGGGCCCTTGCACAGACCGGGAGCGCTTTCTGCCTGGAATGTTCCTCCTTTAATTCTTTCAATGGCTGATTCCTTCTCTTCCATTCATGTCTTGGCTCAAACACCCCCATTCTGAGTGAGGTGTTCCCCATCACTTGCTGTTGCAACAATGTGCCACCCTCCATCCCCTCCGGACTCCTATCATTTCCCTTTGTTTCCTTCTAAATTACTGTCAAAATCTATAATTAGTGCTATGGACCCAATGATTGCATCTCCCTCGAATTCGTACGTTGAGGCTCGAATCCCCAGTGTGGAGGTATTTGGAGGTAGGGCCATTGGGAGGTAGTAGGGTTTAGAAAAGGTCACACGGGTGGGGCCCCATGCCAGGATTAGTGTCCTTGTAAGGAAAGTAAGAGACCAGAGCTTCCACTCGCTTTCCATGCTGCAAGGACACATCAAGAAGGTGGCTGTCGACAAGCCAGGAGGAGGGCAGTCACCAAGAACCCAATGATGCCGTCACCCCAATCTCTCACCTCCAAGCTTCCAGAACTGTGAGAAATAAACATCTATTGTTGAAGCCTCCCAGTCTATGGCATTGCTATAGTGGCCTGAGCAGACTAAGAAAATCGCTTGTTTTTCATTCAGTAAATACTTAAATGTAGAGAGAATCACGTAATCCCTTTGTAGCCACTACCTTGTTTTACCTTGTTGTAACTGCCGGGTAAGGCCTCTGACCTCTGTCCTATTACTTTCTACCTCACTTGCTCAGGCTTCAAGCCTACTGACCTCCATTTGTTCCTCAAACTCATAAGCATGTTCTTCTAAATGCTTCTGGTACTGGCTGTTCTCCGAGAGACTCTTTCCCCAGACTGGCCCACAGCTGACTCCCACTTTCCATGTCCGGGCTTAAATCTCCTCTCTCAGGGAGGCACTTCCGGAATGCTGTATTTAAAACAACAAGCTCCTCCCATTCCTTATCCTCCCTTCTTGCTTCATTTCCCCCCCCACGGTACCTGATATCACCTGACATCATGTATGTGGTACTTACTTAATTCATCCACTGGCTAGCTCCCCTACTGGAATGAAAACCCTAGAGAGCAGTTAAGCTTTGAATGTTTTGTTCCTCATCTGCCTACTTCAGTGCCTGGCATGTGGTGAGCACTCAAAATTTTGTAGCATTAATTTTTGGTTGTGGGCAGTAGCTATTTCTTACTAGATCGTTCTCCTAAGGCAAGGGAAACAAAAGTAAAGATAAACTACTGGGACCTCCTCAAGATAAAAAGCTTCTGCGCAGCATAGGAAACAATAAAACTAAATGGCAACCTATGGAATGGGAGAAGATAGTCACAAATGACATATCTGATAAAGGGTTAGTAAGGCAAAATACATAAAGAACTTATCAAACTCAACACCCAACAAACAATCCAGTTAAAAAATGGGCAGAAGACATGAAAAGACATTTTTCCAAAGAAGACATCCAGATGGCTAACAGGCACATGAAAAGGTGCTCAGCATCGCCCGTCATCAGGGAAATACAAATCAAAACTATAATGAGGTATCACCTCACACCGTCAGAACGGCTAAGATCAGTAACGCAGAAAACAAGCAGTATTGGCTTAAGAGCACCTTCTTACACTGTGGGGAATGCCCCCTGGTGCAGGCCCTCTGAAAAAGTGTGGCAGTTCCTCGAAAAGCTAAAAATAGTGGCTATTAGTGGATTTAAATCTGAAAGTCATAGCCTTTAGTCATTTGTATAGCTTCTAATCTTTCTAATGCTCTATAGAACAGGGATTTTAAAAATGATGTTGCTGGGGTGCTGGGGGCTCAGCTGGTTAAGCAACGGACTTTGGCTCAGGTCATGATCTCACTGTTCCTGGGTTAGAGCCCCGGGTCAGATTCTGTGCTGACAGCTCAGAGCCCGGAGCCTGTTCTAGATTCTGCGTCTTCCTCTCTCTCTGCCCCTCCTTTGCTTGTTCTGTCTCTCTCTGTCTCGCAAAAATAAACAAACGTTAAAAATTTTTAAAAAAAATAAGTAAAAAGTGATGTTGATGATAATAGCAACAACAGGAGCTAACACTTACTAAGTACTTCTGCTCCTGTGTATTAAGTGGTTTGCATAAATTGCAGCAGTTAATCCTCACAAGAGCCTTTAAGGGGCAGGAGGGTGAAATCAACCGTTTCTGGGCTCAAATTCCAGCTGTATCATTTACTGGCTAGATTCACTTGGACACATTACTAAAACCCTGGACCTCAGGACTATCACTGTAAAATGAGGACAGTAATAATAATGTCTACTTCACAGATTGTCTTGCCCACAATAAGCATTCACTAAACTTGACCACCATCCTTTTACAGATGAGGAATCGGAAGGTTCAAGAAGTTAAGCAAATGGTCTCAGGCCACACAGCTAGTCTCTGGAGGAGTCGCGATTTGAACTCAAGTGAGAACACCACGCATTACCCTAGCCAAAAGCATGGCTGGCTGTACTGCTGCATTTTAGGTTCAGAAACACTACCACTCCCTCACCTCCCTGGTTCCCACAAAATTTCAAAATGTTGGATGGGGACACACAATTTTCTCTCTGGTTTTAATAATTCCCACATCTTTTAATTAAGATTTTTTTTTAAAGTTTGAGAGACACAGACAGCACTAGTGGGGTAGGGGCAAGAGAGAAATGAAGAGAGAGAGGGAGAGAATCCTCTGCCGGTGCAGAGCCAGACGTGGATTTAAACCCACGAAACTGTTAGATCATGACCTGAGCCAAAACCAAGACTCTGATGCTTCAGGGACTGAGTCACCCAGGCATTCCCCCGACATCCTTTAGAGGAGAGATGTGGGGCGTGCTATGTGACTCTGGGCACATTAGTGTCTCAGGGAGCCTCAGTTTCCTTATCTGGAAAACGGGATCTTTCCCGGGGACTAACCCAGATCCTGGATGTGAAGCAACCATGGCTTCTCTGGCCTAATTCACTTCTGGCTCCCACAGGCTGCACCTGCACCAAATGACTCCCTCTACACCCTTCATTCAACCCGTCTTGCTTCTTATCATCAGGGAGAAAGCTAACCCTGATTTCCCAGTTTGATTTCCTGTCTCTCTACTGGGTTCCGATGGCTCTTTTCACACCGTTAATTTTAAATTTACTTGTCTGTCTTGTCCAGGAGACTATGACCATTGGGACCAGGTTTTATGCACTTTGCAGTCCTGTCTGAGGCTTTATAAATATTTGTTGCGGTTAAACTATTTACGCTGGTGTCTGGCATACAGAACACCAAACACAAGTTCCCTTCAGGTTTTCTTAAGAGGCACAGGAAGAAAGAATCATAGCTCAGATGGGCCCGTTCTATGAACAAATGCAGCAATCTCCTTGTCCTTAAACACCAGAAAAAGGCCCTGGCCATCTATCAGGAAAGTACTTACTGAAGCCAAATTGGGAGCTTAAGAAAAGAACAAAGCCATAAATCGCCCTTTCTGGCAATGGCGACGGTGAATTTTCCACCATTTTCCCTGTGGCTTCAGACAATCTGCGGGAAAGAAACACAATCATCGTCAGTGATTTACTCCCCTTCGTCACCGGTCTGTCGTAGCCTCATTGCTTTGCTATGGGCACAGCCTCTGCGGTTTTTTTCCCAGCCTAAACCACTGCACGCGCCCATCCTGTGCACACACCTCCACCACCAGCACACACCGCTTGAACGCGCACACACGCCCCCGCGCGCGCGCACCCTGCAACTAAGCGGAAGGGAGCGCAGGGGAGGGCCAGGCGCCGCTCCAGCCCTGCAGGCTTCGCCTCCCTGCGGAAGGGCTAGGCAGGGCCCGGGCTTCGCCCCAGGTTTGGGTCCCGACACCCTGGACCGGACCCTGCCCACTCCGAGGGGCTTCTTGTTTCTCCTGCGAGGCTAGGGGTTGGGTGGGGAGGCTCTCGACCTTGGGTCCTTGAAGCGCCCACTCAGGCCCCTCCCGATAACTCGGCCACCTCTGTTTCGAGTGCCCTGCGCAAGCGCTGTCCGGGAAGCCTCAGGGGAGCGAGAGAAGAAAACCTGCCGGAAAGGCCTGGTCGCTAAGGCGCTGCCCCAAATCCCCCTCCCCCCCACCGGCGCAAGCGCACCGCGACCCTGGCGGGCTTGGAGCTGGCCAGTAACGGAGAACGCTGGATCGCTTCGCTCCCCGCCGCGGAGGGGGGGGGGGCACAATTACGCATGCGCACTGCTGCCCACGTGACGCGCGTGCCGCCTGCGCTGCCGCCCGCTCCTGCCCGCTCCTGCCGACTCGCTGGCTGACGTGGAGGGCCGGAGGCGTCGACGTCGGCGTTGGCGGCGCGCGTCCGAGGCTCGCGGGCTGCGGGCCCCGGTGAGTGAACATCTGGCGTGCGGTGGGGCTCCCGGATGTGTCACCTTGTCGCGCTGCCGCCGAGATGCCCGGGGAGAGGGGCCCTCCACACCCCCTCCGTGGGTGTGTGGTGAGTGTGGGTGTGTGCGCGTCGCCCCGCGTCGCTCGCTGTGGTGCCCGTGGTGTGTCTGCGTGGGTCGGGGTGCCGGTGCGCTGGGGATGTGGCCGCCTTTGTCGGCACTGGTGGGTGTGTCCCCTTTGTCTTATATTCCCCTTCTGCAAGCTTGGGTCCCCCCGGGCGTCTGTGCGAGGGTGGGAGTAGCCCCTTTGTGTGCGCATCCCCCTGCCGCCCGCGCACTCCCGTCCGGAGGGTGACAGCCCTGAGAGGTGAGAGGTCCCTCGGCCCGGGCGTGCGGGCACGCGCCTGTGTGTCCACTCTTGGCTTCTTTGTGTCGCGCTCGTTATTCTCGGCGTCGCCGTGGGCGCCTCTCGCCCGTGTGGGTGGTCCCCTATTGTGTCACCGTCCCTCTCGGGGAGGGGGGTGCGCGTTCCCCGCTCGCGTGACCGCGCGTTCTGCAGTCGTGACCCCATCCCGGGGCATCTCCCGCCCCAGGTGTGCGTCTTCGCGTGTCCCCGCCCGCGTGCCGCGCCCGGATCCTGTCGAATGTATGATCCCCTTGTGCGCGTTTTCGTTCGCGAGTGTTCGTGAACGTTCGTGCCCGCTACATCCTCTCTGTTTTGTGTGCCTTGTGTCTGCGCCACCTGCTTTCGTGAGAATGGCAGTCGAGTCCGGGGGCGGCCTCCTTCCCTGGAGAGGAAACGCTCCCCCCTCCCTTCTTTTGGGAGCATCCTCCCACCCCCACCGCTGGTGGGAAGGGGGAGACGGCAGCGGGTCTGGCCAGCTGCTCTATAGTGTTGACGACAAGTGTGGCCTGTCGAGCCCGCCTATTCTGGGGACCGAATGAGGGGGGAGCCAAGGGCCCCAAATCAAGCCAAGGCGTTGGCGAATTTTTGGCTGGTACCAGTGGGAGTGCCTTTTCCAGAAGATTCCTAGACACCCAAAGCCCTTCAGCGGCAGACTCCTTCCAAAATCTATGTACACGCCAGCTGGGTAAATCTATTCTAGCTGTTCCTGGGCCTTCTTGATCATACTTAACGGTTGGAAGAGTGTTTTGTGGCGTTCACATAAATTGTCATTTGATTCTGCCCAACATCTTAGCGAGGGGAGTCAAGGTAGACATCTTACATATTTTACTCCTCCCTCGGGAGCAGTTTCTTTATAGTTACAGCTCCAGTTAGGACATTTTTTTTTATTGCAATAAATTTGCGTTTTAATCCTGAGGGAAATGGAATTTATGACGAGGATACCCAGGGAAAGAGACTTGAAACCCGTTAGAGATCCCACCTCCTCTTGCTCGAAGGTTCGTGCTCTGCGCTTAAAGGCTGTTTCCGTGTCTGTTTATTTCTGTTCATTTGTTCAATTTTCTTCCCTTTGCCTAATTTCCCTTTTTCTTTGTAATTTCTGAAATAACTCGCACATAATATATGCAGGGGGATCTAACCAATCCTTGACCCAGATTTACAAAGCTGATTATTTTGCCAAATTTACTTCAGATCCTTTTTTTTTGAAGTAAAATTGCAGATATTGGAGGTGCTCCGAGTTCCTCCACCTCAGCCACCGTGTTCCTATTTTATACTTGATTCACAGTGAATCCGTAAACAATATGTAGTGGTAAAGCGTTTAAATCTTAATGGTATTAAATGGTATGTGTCTTTTTGCAACTTGCTTCTTTTTGATCAGCATCACATTTTGAGATTTATATACAAATAAATTGGATAATTGTGTTACCTTTGGTTCATTTTAATTACTGGTAAATAATTCAATTGTATGAATATACCACAATTTATCCATTTCCCTGTTGATGGACTTTGAAGTTGTTTCTGGTTTTTACGCAAAAAACAATCCTGCAATTTGTACTTGTCTGGTTGTGCACACATTTGCAAGTTTCTCTAGGAAACACACCTTGTAGTAGAGTTGTTGGATAGGATACGTGCATCTTCAACTTCACAGAAGCTCGCAAGGTGTTTGTACTGATTTTCACTCTCACTGGTTTTGAGTGAGGACACCCATTTATTTCCTCACATCCTTGCTAATATTTTATGTTATTAGACTTTTAACCTTTTTTGTCTTCTTTTTTACTAACCAGCTTCCCTGTACTTTAGCTTATGGCTAAATTTGCTTGCTCCAGCTCTGTGTCAGATGGGTTCATCTCTCACAGCTAATTTGCTCAGTCTTTATCTCATGTGGTCCTCCTAAGATTAATTCCAGTAAAAATTTACTTTGCACCTATGGTTGATGTAAAGATAGTAATTTCCATGTCATATGTACCTCTCTCTTGGCAGTTGAGGGGATATAATTGTTTTTTAAAATATGAATGGTTGAAAAATCTTTTTTTCTTTTTAATGTAATATTTGATATAATCAAAATATATGTAACAAAAATAAAAGTAATTTTTAAAACCCCAAATATATGTAACATATGCCGGTTGTGAAGCAAAATAATAAAATGAACACCAATCAATACACCCAATGCAAGAATCAAAATGACCAATACTGAATGTGCTCACCTCCTGAGTGACTACTATCCTGAGTTGTGTGTTGTTCCTTGCTTTTTTAAATATAATTTTGTCAGATATGTGTATATCCTTCAACAATGTATTGTATGGTTTTTTTTTTGAGTTTAAAAAAAGGAATTCTGGATACAATTTTCTGAGACTTGGTTATTTCACTCAATGTTGTTTCTAAGAATCACTGATACGGAGTACAGATGTAAGTCGTCATTTTTTAAGGCTGTGTAATATTCCATGGTGAATATAACACAGTGTATGCATTCTTCTTTGATGCATATTTTGGCTCTTTGTAGGTGTTCAATTATGAGGATTTTTGTGCGTATCTTCTGGTACACAAATTTGCAAGAATTTCTCTAGTTTTCATGCTAGGATATATGACCCACAGGGGAGTAATGAAGATATTTCTAGGGAGTATTAATGACTCCATTTCAGGATCATTAAATCCCATGTGTACTCTTTCCTAATATTGGTAATGCCTGTGGCCTGTAATAGAGGCCTCATGTTGCTTCTACTTCCCCCTTGCCTTTCCTAGTAGCACTTCTACCTTGGATAAGGAAGGCATACCACTCCTCCACATGGAGTCTTAGGAAGGCATTGTCCCCACCCGAAAAACTCCATGGGAAACAAAGAGATAATTTAAAATCTAGTATATGTTGTCAGAGAAAGGCTTTTTAAATCCAGGCACCTCCCATCTCCTCAAGACTGCATTTGCAATACAATTTAACACTTACGTTTAATGATCAGTGTGTATAGCTATTTTTGATCAATCCTATGCTATAATTACAACAATTTAAGCCAATAATGAATCAGCTTTATTTTTAAATGTCACAAGAAATTCATCCTTTGCATTATTTAAACTTAGACTGCGCATTTTAGAGGTCATCTTAGTGTGAAAATGATGAAAAGCATTTTTGGTGGTTTGTGAGTAAAAAAGGGTTGGAATTCTACTGTGGTAAGCTATTTGCTAGAAGTGAAATTGCTGAATTATGGGGTATGAATATTCAACTTCACCAAATTGTTTTCTGAAGTGCTTGCACCACTGTGTTCATTGGCCAGCAGTTTTGTCAATTTACATACTTGGATGAGCAGTGTGTAAGAGTTACGGTTGATCTGTATCCACTCCAACACTTACTGTCATCAGATTTCCTTATATTTGCTGATAACATGGGTATGAAATGATGTGTCGTGATTTTAATTTGCATTTTTTTATTAGTCAGTTTGAGCATCTTCTCATATGTTTATGAACTGTTTTCCTTTTGTGACACACCTGGTCATATCTTTTACCCATTTTTCTCTTGGGTTGTCTTTTAAAACTGATAAATGGGTAACACTGATCCTTTATTGATTATATGCATTGTAAATATCTTCTTCCAGTTTATGGCTTGTCTGTTTTACTCTTTATGGTGTATTTTGGTGAACAGAGTTCTTAATGTAATCTAACTGGAAACTTTATCTGACCTTGGAATTATAAGGACATTCTCCTATGTTTCTTTTTAGAGTTTTAAAATGATGTCTTTCCCATTTAAATTCATCTGGTATTGATTTTTGTGTATAGTGTGAGGCACTGATCACATTCATTTTTTTCCTCCATGTGGCTACAGCTGTCCTCATATCATAGGTGGAATTGTGCCTCTGTTCAGTAGCATGGTTTTGTTTCTGCATCCCTTTTCTTTGCCTCTTGTTTCCTTGTCTATCTCTGTGTTATACCACACTGTTATAATTATTAATCCTATAGCTTTACCAGAAATCTTGCTATTTGGGGCAGGGGATCATGAGTCTCAGCTGTTCTTGGATCTCTGTTCTTATTTTAAGAATCAACTTGTCATGTGACGTGAAAAACTCTTTGGAAATTAATTGGAATTATTGAATCAATTTGAGGGAGAATTGAAATCTTTAAGATTTTGAGCCTTCCTGTCTGAGAAAATGGTATGTATTTCTATTTATTTAGGTTTTTAATGTCTTTTAATTTGTTTTTTTAACTTTCTTCATACAGAGAGAACATTAAACGTTAAAATGTTTCTAGAGTTTTGTTTCTATTTTTTTTAAGATTCTATTTTCTGTTTTTATTTTGTTAGCAAATGGAAATTTAATGGATTTTTATATTAATCTTTAGCCATCCAATTAATAAACTTTTATTATTTCTAATATATTTTCTGTAATTCTCTTTGACTGTTCTATGTGAATAATTATATCATTGCAAATAGTGACACCTGTGGTTCTTCCTTTCAATGATCTTACATTAAAAATTTTTTTCTTGTCTTAATATGCTGGCATACTTTTATATTTATGTTCAATGGAAATGATGATGATTGTTCATTAGAAGTGATTGTAGTGGACATATATGTCTCATTCCTGATTTTAAAGGGAATGTTTCCCCATTAAAATTTTTTGTTTTAAGAATTTGTAAATAACTCTTTATTAAGTTAGGGAAGTCTTTGTAGTTTTGTCACATGCCTTTCTGCATGGCACAGAAAAACTTGAGAGTATCTCGTGGTTTTTCTTTTTTAATCTGTTAAATGTAGTGGATTTCAATTAATATATTTTAAAATTCCTAATTCTTTTTTGTACTGTCTACTGAGATAAACCCAAATTGATCTTAGTGAATTTTTTTTATTAACTACTGAATTGGGTTTGCTAATATTAGGATTTTTTGTATCTGTTGATGAGTGAAATCACTCATCATTTTTCTTTATTGACGCTCATGTCTGATTTTGGCATTAATGTTACACCACCCTTTTATGGTTAGAGAATAGTTCTTTTTTTTTCTGTTCCCTAGGACAGTTTGGAGTGGGGTGATTTGTTTCTTAAAAGTTGGATAGAATTTACCTCTAAGATCATTTGGATCTAATGTTTTCTTTGTAGAAAAATTATAAATTGTTAATAATTTAGTATTAATTAGCAATGGAATAATAATAGGACTTCAGGTTTTTCTATTTTTTTAAATCAATTTTGGTACGTTTAAGAAATTTGTCTTTTCAACAAAAACTAAGTTGACTGGCATCAAGTTCATGGTATTCTTAATTCCCTTAATTTATGCTATATCTGAAGTTATGTTTCCTTTCTCATTTTGTTTTTGTTTGCTTTTTTTTTTTTTTGAAAGAGAGAGTACAGGGGAGGGGAAGAGAGAGAGGGAGAGAGAATCCTTACTGTCATCACAGAGCCTGATGCAGGGTTTGATCCCATGCTCCTGAGACAAAATCAAGTCGGTGTTTACCCGACTGGGCCACCCAGGTGCCCTAGCCCCCTTTTCTCATTTTGAGTATTTGTGTGTGATTTCTCTTTTTTTTTCTAGATTAGCCTTGCCAAAAGTTTGTCTCTTTTACTAATCTTGGCAGTGGATTAATTTTTAGCATAATTAGTTCTTTTACATTTTTATTTTTTGTTTCTTGATTCTTTTATTTACTTTTTCTTTCTTTGGGCTTATATTTTTAAATTTAAATTGCAGGTTTAATTTACTAATTTTGAGCCATTGTTATTTCCTAGTGTAAATATCTTAGGCTGTAAACTTGCTCAAAATTTATTTTTGCCTTATCTAACATTGTTTAACTTAAAATGTTTTCATTAACTTTCAAATCTAACTACAATTTTCATTTTGGTTTCTTCTTTGACATATATGTTTTAAAATTTTCTTTGAAACATGCTTTTTAATTTTCAAAAGTATCTATATTAACATTTTTTCTTTTTGTTATTCACTCCTAACTTGTATTATCAGAGGATGTAGTATCTTGTCTTTTAAAAACTATTTTCTTGCCCTCTATTTATGGCCTTTTATGTAGTGAATAATAACTGTTATGTGTGTACTTGTGATGAGGATATGCTTTCTAATTGTTATGTATCTGTTAGATCAAACTTGCAAATTGTGTTGTTTAGACTGCCTTTATTGATTTTTGTTTCACCCGTCGTTAATTGAGAGAGATGTGTTGCGGTCTCCCACTGTCACTTTCTAATGGACTTTCTATACTTCTAACAACTTGTTGATGTACGTTGAGGCTATTTGATTAGGTATGTGAAAGTTTAACGTTATTTTCCTAATGGATTGAATCTTTTCTCTTATGCTGTGATCCTCTCCAGGCTTAATTTTGGGCTTTTGTGTTAGTATCTATTTAGTCTGTCTCACCTTCCTTTTGGTGGTAATTTACCTGGAATATCCTTTTCCTTTATTTTACTGTCACTTTTTTATGTCCTGACATTTTAGGTGTCTGTTATAAAGAATGTATTACTGAGTTTTTCTTTTAATCCAGTCAGACTATGTCTTTTAGTTGGTATTTCTTGAGGAGTTAGTTCCAGTCTCTTGGTAGCTCAGTTTTTTCCTAAAATTATTTTGATTTTACCCTTGTTCTTGAGAGAGAGGTTTGATGGGTATACAAATTCTAGATTGATGGATTATTTTCTCTTCACATGGTGAAGATATTATTCTACATGCAAAGCCTCCTGCCCGTTTTATTTTGGTACTTTGAAGAAAATATTCTTTTTTCTTTTTGTTGCATTTGCTATTCCATCTTTGGTGCTATGTCATTTTCTTTTTAAGTCTAATGGAGATTTACTTTTATTTATCCTCTTTTGAATACACATTTCTTGATTCTGAATTTTGTCGGATTTTGAATTTTGTCTTTCAGGAGGTCTAGAGGATTCTGAGCCTTGTAATAAATATTGTTTCTCTGGAAAATTAATTGGATGCATATATATTGAACTGTTTCTAGGTCAGTTATTTTTAATCTTTCATACTTTTCATTTCCTTGTTTCTCTATCAGAATTTACAGTGCTGGGTAATTTGACCAGCCATATCTTCTAGTTCATCAATTTCTCTTCATCTGTGCTTAATCTTCTCTTTAATGCATCTATTTTTTTTCCTTTTCCTTTTAACTGTTACATTTTTTATTTCTAAAAGTTCCACTTGGTTCTTTTTTCAGATACACCATGTCTTTTTTTCATGTTGCTTGTTCATTTTTCTGAATCCGTGGGTATTCTGTAGACTGTATGTGGCAGTCCCAGTGTCTTATGTCTTTCGGGGTCTAAATTTATTGCTTGTTCTTTCTGTCATCTATCCCTCATGGGGGGTTGTCACCTCCTATGCTTGATGATCTTTGGTTATGAACTCCTTTTTTATCTTTCTCCATGAGATCTTGAGAGTTTGATTTGGGGATGCTTTTCTTCTGATAGGATTTGTATCAACTTCAGTTGGGAACCAGGGAGTTTATATTAGACCACTTTCAGTGTCTTCACTTTGCTTCTGGCCTGGGGCTCAGTGTCCATTATTGCTCTTGGCAATACTGCTTGTAGCTCTTGACTGTCAGCGTTAGTTTCTAGCTGAAGGTTTGTTGTTTTGGGGGGGCGGGGAGGGTGCTTTTAAATGTTTCCTAGTTCTATCAGCTCAGCAAAATTAAAAAAAATTTTAGAATCTAGGATCCACTTTGTTTTGCAATGAGAATCCCCTATTAGTTCATTGTAGCTAATAGGGTCAGAAGTCCTTTACATTCATATTTAATTTTAACAGTATGTTTACTTGAGTTTGTATTAGGAAAAAATAATCTAAGTGTAAGATATCTTGTGGTATAAAATTTTCTATTAAAACAAGTTTACATCTGAGTTAAAAGTTGACTTATCCTAAAAAAAAATATTGATTAACAGTAGTAGAGGTAGCAAGTAGATTTTAGCAAAGTTTTTGCTTGGGGAATGTGAATAAAAAATTTTGGAAAGTACTGAGCTTGGGGATCAAGATGAATAGGGCTCAGTGTACCCTCACAGCCTACAAAGATAAACCCCGGATGATCAGTGTGAGAACTGCAGGCAGAAGATATGGACAGGGTGCTCTGGGCTTACAGAGAAGAGTGCAGAAAGGAACTTGGTAGTCGTTATGAGAAGGTCAGGAAATGCTTCCCAGAATCAAGTAGTAAGGACTGGCAGGCGTTAGGTGGTTGCAGAAAAAAGTTTATGAATCAGAAGCAGTTGAGTATGAATGGCTCTGTATTGCATGTTGTGGAGTGACTGGAAATAAAAGCAGGAACAGCATTATGAAAGACCTTTCATGCTTTCAAAGTAGGGCATTTGGACTTTATTCTTAACATGAAGGGAAGCTATTGAATGATTTTAAGCAGTAAAATGTTATGACCAGAGTTTTAGAGAGTGCCAGGTTTGAAGGGAAGTCACCATCTAGAAGGCTGCTTATTAAGTTAGTTCAGAGAAGAAAAGGTGAAGCGACAGAGAAGGTAGTGTCATTGGCATGAACAGGTGTATGGGTGCTAATTTTAGATTTCGTCAGTGGATAGAAACGACAGGTCTTTGTGGTCAGATGGATAGGAATGCTGAGAGAGACTGGGGAGCCCAGGTTGTCCCCAGATTACTGGTTTGATGAAGCAGGTGGCATGTAGAGCAGTTGACTGATAAAATTCAGAAAGAGGAATGAACTTGGTTTCATTTGTTTGTTTTTGAATAAAAAGATAAGTTTATTTTTGAACTTAATCTGAGAGACTTGTGGGACATCTTGTTTAGGATCCAGTGGCAGTTGATGGGGACTATGGAGATGCAGTGCAGCCTAGAGAAATTAGAGACTTCATCTGGGCATTCCAGCCATTGTTTGCTACAGTGCAGGATGAGATAATTTAAAGTGGCACATGGATTCTTTAATAGTTAATTACGTAATGTGTATGAAAAACGTAAGTTTTATCTCAAATCTATGATATCATGGATATTATCACTTGGGCCAAGTGAGCCCAGTAAAAGAGAACTGCTAAGTAAATAAAAATACACATGATATGTGGAAATGGCAAAAATCATGGTGAAGCCGTGCAAATGATGAAGTGCAGAAAGTACTATTGAAGCCCTGGGTGCGGTGCGTGAGGTCACCGAGGAGAGAGTGAGCCTGAAAAGAAAAGAGAGGTGACATTTGGGTGGCGGGGAATGGAGAAGAAGAGCCCATGGAAACTGAGGAAAAGCAGCCAGAAGAATAGGAGGAAAACCAGGAGAAGATGGTCTTTGGAGTCCAGATGAAGAGTTCTGAGGAGGAGGAAGTGGTCAACAGCGTCAAGTAAGTTGTAAGCTGAAACGTGCTCTTTGGACTTAGCAATTAAGGTAGACCATTTAGCTGTAAGCACCCAAGCAGTGGAGTTTTAAAAATATGCATCTAATACTAATGTTATTAGCTGATACTTATATTTCCTATATGCCATGTACTATTCTAAGCACGGTAAACGTGTTAACTGGTTAATCAGGTAGGTAGTATTGCAATCCCCATTGGAAACATGAGGAAACTGAAGTACAGAGAGGTTAAGTAACTTGCCCAAGATCACACACTCAGGAAACGAGGGAGCCAGGAGTCAGGCCCGGCAGTCTGGTTCCAGAGTCCAGGCTCTTAATTAACCACTGTGCCATATTGCCTCTTTGGTTAAAACAACGTAGAAAATAAAAATTACACTGGTGTCTCCTTATGGCATAGTTGGTATATGGTGTGGGAAGCGGGGTGTGATGTCCGGGAGGCCTGCCAGGCTGTGAGTGACCAGCATCTGGTCACTGTGGCTCGGGCTGCTCAGCATGAGCACGTTAATTGGATTAGAATCGATGCCGTGATGGTGATGTGTGGGCTATGACAGAGGGTTCTTGGCTCTTTCTCTGTATGTGTGTGTATGTATGCATGTATGTATACACACACACAGATATAGATCTATATATATACATACACAGAAAACTATATGTAAGGCGAACGAATTAAAAAGTGTATCTATTTTCCAGGATAGCATATGTCCCATTTTACGTGCCATGCTTTGGGTGCTAAAATGTCTGTTTTTTCCCCACTCACTTTTGAAGTTAAATTCTCTAAACTCTGGAAACCTTATTCATCCAGAACAGTTCAGGTTCCAGACATAATAGATAATCTATTGTAGAAGGTCATTAAGGACCTTGTTGTAAACCGCTTTCCTTGAATAAGAGAGGCGGAAACCCAGTTTCCGAAAGCTGAAAGAAAGCTGAGAATGGAGGATTCAAATGGGAGAAAAGGAGGACGAATTCTTGATGAAGATGATGAATGTTTGTGGTCGGAGGTAGGGGGACACAAGAGCGATATGACTCTTGGTTGTGGTCAGAAAGGAGCCAATCAGAGTTAAAGGTTTAAAAACTGGCTTAAACCTGCACAGAGATCTGGGGTGTAGCCTTGGGAAGCAGGAGCCTTGATGTCATAGGAGGGAAGTGAAGATCCCTTTAGTCAAGGAGGTGAACGGCAAGGCTGGGGTCGTGAAGGGGCCGTCTACACAGCCCTTGATGTAGCTGGGATGGTGGTAGTTTGGAGGAGAGGGGAGCACTGGGAACTGATGCTAGTGTTCTTAAACATGGCAACAAGCAAGAACTGACCAGGTGGCAGTGACAGGGAAAGGTAGTATAGTGAAATAGAGTGTTCGAGAGGAGAGACTATGGAATCAGAGGACTTAAGTTTAAATCCTTCCTAGCTTGATGATCTTGAGCAAATTAATTTTACTAAGCATGCCTCTCATCTGCACACTGGAGGTGATGGTGCTTGGACCTGAGAATTGCCGTCAGGATGAATGAGATGGTGTATGTGACAGTGTTTGGTACAACGTGTGACAGATAGCATGAGTAGTTTGATAGTAAGGTGGTGGTGGTTCTTCTGGCACTGTGAGGTTTTCATACCCTAAATTGGACATGATAAGAGTTAAAAGAACAGATTTGTATTTCAAGGACTGATGGTAGGCTTGCTTAGGAAAAAAGAAACTGTCCTAACAGGACCAGGGTTATGTGAAGTGGAAAGGTCTGAGGAACGGTGTTAACGATGGTGCTGGTGAGGAGAGGAAGATGGCCATTGTGTGGGCAAGGGTTAGAAGTGCTACCATGCTGCATTCTTCAGGCATGTTGCGGTTTTGTAGCTAATCTCTGATGGCCGTAAATCTTTATTCTTGAAGTTTCTTCTGGGAAGAAGCCTTAGTCTGAAACTCGAGCCCTAATTTCCCTCTTCCCCCATTGAAATGATCCTTTTTAAAACAAAGCTAGTATGTTTGATAACCGAGGCTGTTGATAATATGAGGGTTTTGCCCACCGTGGCAATCCAGCAGTGCTGTGTGTTGTGGTTGTGAGAGTGCCAGGTGCAGTGATTGTTAGGAGGCTGGGAGTCTGGATGTGGCTGTGGAAGTTAGGAGATTGACCGACTCAGCCTGTACCACCCCAGCTCTGCCCTTTGTCCAAGACACGAGCACACACAGAGGGATAGAGAGCAGAATATGAGCAGCCAATAGGAAACCATTTTCTCAGTGGAGTCAGGGTTTACTTCTGGCCAGAAGGTTGAGAATATGGTAGAGTTTGTGTGTGATGAAGTGGCATATTTTACCGGATGTAGTAAAAGCAGATGGTGTAAAAGGGCAGCAGTGGAAAGATGTCTTTTGTTCATTCAGCAATTATCTGAGGGCTTACTATGTGCCGGGCACATACAGAAGTGAATAAAATGCCCTTAATTACCTCCCAGCTAAGGGAGACATGCAAACAGATAAATTCAGAGTAGAGATGGTGACCTTTGAGTCTAAGGGGGGAAAAAAAAGATTAAACTGATATTTGAAGAGATTTGGGGAAAGAGTAGCAGACTGAGAATCTTCCAGAGCTCAGTGTTCTTATTATTTTGGGGAGGCCTAAGTTCTAAGGATTTTTCTGATATACAATAGAAGCCAGGAAAACTGCTTCACATATTATCTCAAATGATTTAATTGCTAATTTGGGTTTGTGTTGTTTCCTTAGGATGGTACAGCATGGCTGATTTTGTCCTGGGAGATTTCACTGTAGCAGATGATGCCTTGTTAGAAGATTGCCCTTATGTGGACGATTGTATCTTTCCTCTTGAATCTATGTCCAATGATTATGTTCGTGTGACTCAGCTTTACTGCAATGGGGTGGTAAGATTTGTTGATTTTTTTTTAATGTTTATTTATTTTGAGAGAGAGTAAGAGAGAACACAGAGGAGGGGCAGAGAGAGAGAGAGAGAGAATCCCAAACAGGCTTCACGATAACAGACTAAGCCCACCCAGTGTGGGGCTCGATCTCAGGAACTGTGAGATCATGACCAGGGCAGAAATCCAAAAGTCAGACACTTAACCAACTGAGCCACCCCGGCCCCCCGTCTTAAAGGTTTATCATTTTACTGAGTTATAATTGACCTGTAACATTGTATCAGTTCCCCTGGTACAAGATAATGACTTGAAATATGTATATGTTGTAAAACTATCACCACAGTAAGTTTAGTTAAAACTACGATCATTACTGTTCATAGTCACAGATCTTTTTTTATTATGCTGAGAACTTTTATTTTTTTATCTTATTCAATTTTTTAAATGTTTATTTTTAAGAGAGACAGAGTGAGAGACACAGAGCATGGGCAGGGGAGGGGCAGAGAGAGAGAGAGACAGACAGACAGGATCCAAAGCAGACTCCAGGCTCTGAGCTATGAGCACAGAGTCTGACACAGGGCTCGAGCCCACGAGCAGTGAGATCATGACCTGAGCTTAAGTCAGACGCTTACTGAGCCACCCAGGCGCCGCTGCTGAGAACTTTTAATGTCTACTTTTTAAAGGCTTTTTGATTTAAAGCTATGGGAGTAAAGATATTTTTGTGGTACACAAATTTTACAGGAGGTACAAATATGATTTCAGAAGGGAAAGTAAGCAATGCCTTAACTAGAATGTGCGATACCAGAGCATGAGTGACGAGGAAGGATGGCGTTCTGACTGGAGGTTAGAATGGTCCTCGAGAGAGGGCTGAGGACACAGACTCAGGGGAAATGAATCACTTTGAAAGACGGCCTAAAGACACACCACCGAACCAAAATATTGTAATCAAAATGTATAAGTAAATGGGCACTGAAATTTGACTTTAGTACTGATAATGCTTACATTAAGAATTGAAAACTGTACTTGTGCATTTCACCAGATACAAATCAAAATACTTTTTTTCTATTTAGGGGATGCAGTATAAAGATTTTACCCAAAGTGAGAGAAACTTAGGTGAGTACATTGGCATTTTAATTTGTTAAAAGGTTGTGATGGGAGGTTCATCCATTCACATCAGCATACCAGTCCTACATATCTTTCATTTTTAGTTTTTGATTTATGTATTTTTTAAATTTATTTTTTTTAACATTTATTTATTTCTGAGAGACAGAACATGAACAGGGGAGGGGAGGGGAGGGGCAGAGAGAGACAGAATCTGAAACCACCTCCAGGCTCCAAGCTGTCAGAATAGAACCTGATGCAGGACTCAGACCCACAAACTATGAGATCGTGACCTGAGCCCAAGTCGGATGCTTAACTGACTGAGCCACCTGGGCACCCTGGTTTATGTTTTGTTTGTTTTAACTTGGCTCCCTGCCCAGCACAGACCCCACTGTGGATCTTGAACTTACGACTCTGAGATCAAGACCTGAGCTGAAATCAAGTCAGACACTTAACCAACTGAGCCACCCATGTGCCTTGATTTATATATTTAAAAAAATTTTTTTTAAGGTTTATTTATTTTTGAGGGATAGAGAAGAGACAGAGCATGAATGGGGGAGGAGCAGAGAGAGAGGGAGACACAGAATCTGAAGCAGGCTCCAGGCTCTGGGCAAGCGTTGAGCACGGAGCCCCGTCCTGAGGCTCAAACCCAGGAACCCATGAAATCATGACCTGAGCTGAAGTCAGACGCTTAACCAGCTGAGCCACCCAGGTGCCCCCAATTTATGTATTTTTAGTTGAAGTATAGTTAGTATATGGTATTCTATTTGTTTCCAGTATACATTTATATATATTAGGAAATGCCAACTATATGACTGTAGTTACCACATGTTACCATACAGACTTGTTACCATGTTAATGACAATATTCCTCATCCTGTCTGTACTTTACAGCCCCATGATTTATTCATATTGTGACTGGAAGTTTTACCTCCTAATTCCCTTCACCTAGTCTGCTCACCCCCTTCTTTATTACCTTTTCATATTTCTTGTAGCCTTTTCTTTATTAAGTGTTGATTTATTCCAAAATGAGGCACAAAATATTAATTGAGTACTTTTTTTCTAATCAAGAATTTGATATCTGCAATATGTGGTGTAGTACACCAGTTTCCATTCTGCAAGGTTACTGTGAAGCCATCAAAGTACACATCTTCTGGCCGCTTCTGTGTCAGCGTCGGCACAGCTCTGTAATCTCACGCTTGCACCCTTGTGTGGAGGCCGGGTAAGTGACTATGTGTTACTCATTTGGTGTAAACAGGGGCAAGCATGTTGCCCATTATTAAGGAATACCAAGTACAATGGAAGGCTTACAGCTTATTCTTCTATATTGTTCACCTTCACTCTTATGTAATAAGATGGGAAAAAATATTGCTTTGGATTTGGATATAAATGACTAATCTTGATAACATAGTGAATGAATGTTTGAAGAGGATAGATGGTAGATTTGAAGCCTTAGGGAAAACTAATATGCTTGTTTATAAATAGCAGTATTGTTATACAGAAAAGAGAAAAAAGTAGAGTATTTTGTCTGCTTAATAAATAACTTACTGTTACCTAGAGCGAAGTAAGAATTTTTTCCCAGTTTATATTGAGGTATATAACATATGGTAAAGTATAAAAGTCAATGAATTTTTATATATAAAACCTGATTTTTTAAAAATGAATTTGTATTTAAGCAATTCTCATGCTTCTGAGATAAGTTTGAAGAAATTACAGCATCTAGAATTGATGGAAGATATTGTGGATTTGGCAAAGAAAGTTGTGGTAAGTGGTAGAATCCCCCATATCTAAAGAATATGAATATCCATATAGTGTCAGGCCCATTAGTAATTTATAGTGGTTATTAGGTGATGGTTTCAGCTTGGTCCAACGTGACATTATTCTGCTACTCATGAGTTTGCTGCACATTTGAGAGGTTAGATAGACCACTGTCTTCATGGTTCTGACATGCATGATGAGATCCAGGACTATTCCTTGTCATTAAAGAATAGAAACTGTAATTTGTCACAGATGAAAGTATGCTCCTCGTTGAACTTTTGTCACTGAAAGTGATGAGGTTCTCTCATAAAATCATGCCACTCTTACAACCACCACAATGAATACCCTGTCTTTGGGGCAAACTTTATTATGCCGTGTCTGAGGGAGTATCCCTGTGCTACGCCGAGGGTTTTTCCCCTCTTGAAAGCCATCTGGTAATTTTTCTTATTTCAGTTGGTTGTGGAGCCAAGTGTTTTCCCTGATATTATTCTGATTGCAAACTTAAATAAAAGACATTCTGATGTTTATTTCCTGCTGATAATCCTTTGCTATAACTTCTATCAGCCAGTGTAGTTGCTTTTTTTTTTTTTTTTTTTTTTTTAATGTTCACTTATGAGAGAGAGAGCGTGAGCAGGGGAAGGGAGAGAGCGAGGGGAGCAGAGGATCCCAAGCAGGCTCTGCAGGGACAGCAGAGACCCCAATACGGGGCTCAAACTCATGAACTGAGATCATGACCTGAGCTGGTCAGACACCTAACTGACTGAGCCACCCAGGCGCCCCAACCAATGTAGTTTTATAAAACATTTGGTGTGGGGCACCTGAGTGGCTCCGTTGGTTAAGCATCTGACTCTTTAGTTTTGGCTTAGGTCATGATCTCGTGGTTTCATGGGTTCTGCCAGGTCAGATTCTCTCTTCCTCCTGCTCTCTGCCCCTACCCCACTCATGTGGTCTCTGTCTCTCTTGGAATAAATAAATAAACTTTAAAAAAAAGTCTAGGTATAAATGAACTTGAAAATCCATACATCTAGAGGTTACATTAAGTCATTTTATTATTAGAAGCCCAGTTAAGACTATTTCTGAATTCTTGTTTCAGGGTTCTTAAGAAGTAAATTGGGCATAAAGTGCTTATAAGAAGTGGACTTTGTATGCATAGCAGTATTCATGAAACACAGGAATTTTTTTTTTTTGGTCCACTGGAAACTTCAGTTGTAACTGACTGAATAAGGAAATAAATGTGTTTTTTTTTTCTGTTTTGTTTTGCAGAATGATTCATTCTTTATTGGAGGCTTATTGAGAATTGGTTATAAAATAGAAAATGTAAGTATTAAATACAGGAGGCAGGCACAACAACTACCAATAAATGGTGGTCCTGTCACTGCTCATTGCCCATGTATCGAGTTCACATGTTTCGTGTTTTACAAGTAGCATTTGGTCGCATCAATTTCTGTATTTTGTTTAAATAACCTTATTTTGGGGGTTTGCATCATTTTCTTCTCCCTCCCATGTAAGTAGTATAATTTTGAGCTTCTTTTACAAGTTGGTTCTTTTTTCTTTTTTAGATTATTTACCTGGCATATATTCTCCCTAATAAAATGATTTGGTCTCTGGTATGAACGTTTTGTATAGGTCGTTACAAGATAATCTCTAGAAACAATGATAAGCCAATTTTTAATCCTACTTATAAACATCTACCTGTTTCCCTTAAGTCTGATGTAAGCATTGGCAGCTCCCCTACTCCTGAAGGCACTTCATATATATATATATATATATTTTTGACGTTTATTTGCGTGTGTTTGTGTGTGTGTGTGTGAGAGAGAGAGATGGAGTGCAAGTGGGGGAGGGGCAGAGAGAGAGGAGCTACAGAACCTGAAACAGGTTACAGGCGCTGAGCTGTCAGCAGAGTCTGACATGGGGCTCAAATACATGAACCGTGAGATCATGACCTGAGCTAAAGTCAGATGCCTAACCAACTGAGCCACCCAGGCATTTCAGACTAGAAGTACAAATAACATTCCTGAATTTGTGAGTTTCAGCCCCACATCGGGCTCTGTGCTGACTGTGCAGAAGGTGCTTGAGATTCTGTCTCTCCTTCTCTCTACCCCTCCCACTTGGTGTGTGTTCTCTCTCTCAAAATAAATAAACTTTAAAAACTAAAAAAAATTTTAATGTTTATTTTTGATAGAGTATTAGTGGGGGAATGGCAGAGAGAGAGGGAGACACAGAATCTGAAGCAGGCTTCCTGCTCTGAGCTTTCGGCGCAGAGCCCAGTGCTCAGGGCTTGAATTCAAACGGTGAGATCATGATGCAAGCCGAAGTCGGACACTTAACCGACTGAGCCATCCAGGCGCGCTCCAAAAAATTTTTTTTAAATACACAGTCCCTTTCATGAACTTTAATCTCTGCACCTTTAACCTATGGTAAGGGTGGAAGTGCTGGTTTAGATGAGCTCTGAGACCCGCATTCACCTTCTGTTACTCCAGTCTTGTGCTACACAAGGCAGCCTCTGGCCAGGTTGTAGACCTCAGCTTCCAGGTCCGTAATCCTTGAAGCAGCATTCTGTTTTCTGAGGGTGGCCTGAGGTTACTTGAAGATGTCATATATGTGAGTCATGGTATCTGTTAACTTCTGTATTGGGGTCCAGCTATTCTGAGTATAATGAAAATGTGAGATTGTGCAAGTTTTTATTAAGAATCTAAAATAGTATGTTATATATATGGTGCCACATGTAAATTTAAAGTTAATACTCAAGTCACATTCTTTTTCCATCTTTTTGATACAGAAAATCTTAGCAATGGAAGAAGCTTTGAATTGGATAAAATACACAGGTGATGTAACAATTCTACCTAAATTAGGAGCAGTTGACAATTGTTGGACTATGTTAAGTATATTCTTTACTGAATGTAAGTATATATGCATTAAATTGTTTCTTGACTCAGTTTTTAAAAGAATTATTTGGGAAAATGAAATGTGTGGTTATTTATCTTAGGATTAAAAAAATTTTTTTAAAGTTTTTTATGTATTTTTGAGAGACAGAGAGAGACAGCCTGGGCAGGGAGGGTCAGAGAAAGAGGGAGAGACACAGAATCTGAAGCAGGCTTCAGGCTCTAAGCTAGCTGTCAGCACGGAGCCCGACGCGGGGCCCGAACCCACGAACTGTGTGATCATGACCTGAGCTGAAGCTGGATGCTTCATCGACTGAGCCACCCAGGCGCCCCTTAGGATTTTTTGTTAATGTTTATTTTTGAGAAAGAGAGAGAGACACACAGAGCACAAGCAGGGGAGGGGCACAGGGAGAGGAAGACACAGAATCCAAAGCAGGTCCCAGATTCTGAGCTGTCAGCACAGAGCCCAATGCAGGGCTTGAACTCATGAATTGCAAGATCATGACCTGAGCCAAAGTTGGTTGCTTAACTGACTGAACCACCCAGGCATCCCTACCTTAGGATTTTTAAAAAATGTTTTTCTCTTGTGAATAAGAGAAGAGCCTGAATAGGAGAACTTTAAGTTTGTAGTTAGTTTTATTCTTTTGTATTTCCTGTTTTAATGATTTTTATGACATCATACTTCTAAAAATTCTACCTAATGAATACCATAAGTTATTATATACAATACCCAAGGAAAGAGACTACAACTGGCACTTAATGTATTCTCATTCTCATCCAAAAGAGAAATAAGAGCTGAGATTATAGTTTTCATTTCCCTGATGATTCTATTAGTCTTTGTACGATGAAACTGCCTTATATATTTATTTAATTTGTGAAATATGTTTTCTAAAGCATTTTAATGTTAGCAGTTTTTTTGTAGTGTAGCTCCAGGGATCTTGAAGCAGAAAATATTTGGCTCTTTAGTTGATGATGAGTGGTAATTTCTCATCATCACTCAGAAAAGGTCTAATTTTATACTGTTTTTGTAAGTGGTAGAGAGAAGTTAAGCTTAAACATGAGCTTTCTGATATTGGTTACTGAGCTGTATTACGTTGATAGAGGTGGTTCTCCTCATTGTCTGGAGGCCTTTAATTATAGGGTCGATTTTACGGTAGGAGTAGAGGACCAGTACCGTATTGGGCGCCCATGTGGGCTCGGTTCGGACACTTTCTTTCTCTCACAATAGCGGTCTTAGGGTAGCTGCTGTTGTCCTTATTTTAGAAATAAGCAAATTGAGGCTTTGGGAGGTTAAGTGATATGTCTGCAGTCTAGTGAGTAGAACAATTTAGGTGAGAAATCAAGATTCCCTGAGTGCAAAGCCTAGGTTTTTAATCTTATAATTTTACTTTATCTCTTATTAATTACTTTATTTGGTGAACTTCCAAATTCTTATCTTTTAGATACTTTTTTCACCTTGGAAATATATGTGTTTGGCTAGAGACCAACTGTGATTTTGTTGGGATACAATTATTACCACTTTAAAAATATTTTTTCTAGCACAGCTATAATACTGCTATAGAATAGCTAAAAGTACAGAAAATGAGGTCTGGTTTACTTTTAACATAAATTTTGGTTATTACCTACTGTGTTTTAATTAGTTTATTACATTGTTAAAAGAATAATATTTAAAATAACATTTTATTTTAACATTTCATTCATGAGAGTCAAAATGTTGAATTAAGATGTTTAAAATTATTATATTAAATACATTTTAGAGAGTTTTCCATGTTTTTGTCAATAGACATTTTTATTGAACCTTGTACCAGGTACACCATACGTGCTAAGTAATGTCTACGTGGAACTGACAAGTAATTATGAGGCCTGTTTGGAATATCATGACTAAGCATTTGTTTTAACTACAACTAGAACTAATGTAATAAGTGCTTTTTTTAATGCTAGACTTAAAACAGATGAGATTCGTAGCAGGCAATGAACCTAAAACACTTTATCAGTTGTGTATTTTCAGTTGTATTACTTGGTACATGTAAAAGATTACAAGACACATGTTATTTAGAAGCTATAATAATTGACTTTATGGTCTGACTTACATAACCTAAGTTTTAGAACATTAACAGCACCAATTTGTTTTCTCACTCTCTCCTAAAAATAAAATTTAGACAAATATCACATAACTAAAGTCATAACAGAAAACTGCAATATGGTTGAAGAATTTAAAACTCAAAATTGTGCGGAGTGTATAGAGGTGAGAACAAATATTTACTTGTAAGTATATTTTAAAATTTATCTGTTAGAACTTTTATTAACATTCAAAGGAAGTTCAATAAAACTGTCAGCACACGAAGAACTGCTGTAAAATTCGTTAACAGGTTTAATAAATTTTAATTGGAGTATTTATTTTTTTGGAACAGGAAAACACATTTTGATCTGAATTTTCTAAGGTTATATATATATTTTAAAATATATATTTATATTTATATAATGTTGAATGATATAAACATCAAATTGTACATATTGTGTTAATTAAAAATTGAAATTTGATTTTTTTGATTAAAAAGTTTTTAATTAGTTGAGGAAACATGATTTTCTTTGGTACAGCTTAATAAGATGTAGTTCATATACCGTTGAATTTTCAGTCATAGGAAATACGATTTTTAAATATAGTTTATTGTCAAATTGGCTTACATACAACACCCAGTGTTCATCTCCAGATTTTATTTTTAAGTACTCTCTACACCCAGTGTGGGGTTCAAACTTAAACCTTGAAATCAAGAGTCACATGCTCTACCAACTGAGCCAGCTGGGTGCCCCAGTAAATAAGATTTAACTAAATTTTTAAAGAAGGATTTAGGAAAATATTTAATGTTCTATTGAATCCACTAATTAAAGCCATTTATATGATCCTGTTTATTTTGAAAGTGTATTTGAAGTGAAAAGTTTCAGTTGTATATGTAGGGTCTTTGATTTCATTCTTGCTAATTTTGCTGCTTCATTTTTTGGCAATTAATCTATTCAACATTACCTATATGTTATTGATTTAAATATTGGGGTTTTTTGGGCACTTAGGTTATTGAATAATACTGCTTTTTTTTTTTTTTAAGTTTATTTATTTTGAGAGAGAAAGTGCATGCACGCTAGCACACAAGCAGGGGAGGGGCAGAGAGAGGGAGAAAGAGAATTCTAAGCAGTCTCCATACTGTCAGCACAGAGCCCAGTGCGGGGCTTGAACTCATGGAATTGTGAGATCATGACCTGAGTTGAAATCAAGAGTTGAACCGTCAACCGGCTGAGCTACCCAGGTGCCCCTGAATAATATCACATTTTCTAACTTAAAATTTTACCTTGCATCTACTTTTCTCCCTGCTATGTGGCAGGTTCAGTACGAACACTTAAAAGTGGGCTTGCCAAATACTTTACATAAGGGGATTAATTAGTAGTTATTCATAATGTGGTTTTGTTTACTTTTTAATATTCCTTTAACAAAGCTAGCATTGAATTGTCAGAGACCGGATTCTCCAAATACATATACCAACATCTGGGTGTTGCACTCTTTCTTTCTTTTAAAAAAAATTTTTTTATGTTTATTTATTATTGAGACAGAGAGAAACATGAGTGGGGGAGGGGCAGAGAGAGAGGGAGACGCAGAATCGGAAACAGGCTCCAGGCTCTGAGCTGTCGGCACAGAGCCTGATGCGGGGCTCAGACCCACAAACCGTGAGATCATGACCTGAGCCGAAGTCAGACGCTTAACCGACTGAGCCACCCAGGTGCCCCTGCACTCTCATTTTCTACATATATAATCCCCAGGTTATTTCTGTTGTCAGTGACAAAAACCTAGAACTATTTTTCCTGATTATTGGGTTCTTGATTGCCTTTGCATTTAATTTATGAGTCGTCTTTCACCTTGGTTTCTCAGCAAGGAGAACTAATGAAAATGAAAGGAAATGAAGAGTTTTCAAAAGGAAGATTTGATATAGCTATTATCTATTACACCAGAGCCATTGAATATAGGTAAGAGCAAAATAGAACAATGAGATCCTTTTTGTGTAGCAGATCAAATTAGAATGTGAGTCAGGAGAAATGAAAACAAGGCAAGGAGTTAGGGAGTAATTTAGTTTGCCAAGCAGAATAGATGTTCTCACTCACCCTTGGGCATGAGGAGCATTAGGGATGGCCTGGATCCATGTGCTTAACCGAACAGTAGCATTCAAGCAAGTCAGGTAGGATTGTGAGTATTACTTCCGTCTTGCCTCATTTTCTCTCGAGCTTTCCACTACAGGCTCATCTCTTTTTTCTTGTTCTAGTTATGCCTTTAGCTGATACCTTCCAGATTGTTAACTGATCAGAAAGGGTTAGTTACTTATATTTAAGATTCTCATTTAGGAAGTTTTGCTTTCTAAGCCCTTTTAAAGGGTAAGAGTTGGAATTGTTGAGAGAACGTGTGTGTGCTTTCTGCCTCATCTTCTGTTTGTGTAGCTGCTCGAATTCTGTAGCGTCCTTACACGTGCAGCTCACACTGGGTTCCTACTGATGTACTCACAGGGCCACCTAGTCTGGTAGCAGCTTTGGAGAGAGTGTTGTAGACAGTCACCCTCTCTCCTGCCTTGCTCATCTCCACAATGAATGAGTGAATCAAGGCAGCACACCACGTCTGGAAAGCTGCTGCTCTGTTCTGGGGAGGGAAACTGATAAAACTAGAAAGGACAAAATTTGAAATGAAGCTATTTAAATTATTGTTGCGTTGACAGACTTACAGAGTTCTTTGTCAAAGGTATAGTTGACTTACATGAATATAATTCTGTCTTTACACCAAACCACACTTGTGGTTTGCTGACTTTTTAACATGCCTCATTTTATCTCCACAGCATCCCTATGAGCTAGGCAGAAATAGTAGAACGTTTTGAATACAGGGAAGTGTAGGAACAAAGTTACTGTGATTTGAACAAAGTTACTGTGGTAGGAAGTAAAGGAATCAGGACTTAGCCAATTAGATTTCCAAATCCTGTATATTCCTTCTGCTCTGCCACAGAGATGTAAAATTTTTGAAAAAATTTCATGCCTTATGTTTTCTGTGTGCTTTTTATTTGTTTTGTATGTAATGTACTTTACTGACTAAACATTATTTCTTTTAAAGACCTGAAAATCACCTTCTTTATGGTAACCGAGCTCTTTGTTTTCTTCGCACTGGACAGTTTAGGTAAGTTGGTTAGAGTATCCCAGTCACTGAGCTGTTATGCTAACTACCTATTTTTGAAAAATATTTCTGTTTTGCAGGTATGCAGGAAAATCCTTCAGTAGTTTTAGCAGAAATAGTTAAATGGTTAAAGGGGCTCTGTGGGTTTTATGTAGAATAACAATGACAACAGCAGCTCTTGATTGAGTGGATAACATGTGCTACTTTAAGTACTTTACCTGCGTGTTTCTTAAATCTCACAATGCTTAATAGGTAATGTCATTCTCCACATTTAAATTTGAGGGGGACTCAAACTGTTAATAAATAGTGATGTTAGGATTTGAACACAGATCTTATCTGATGGTATCAAAGTCTGTGCTTATAATACCTATGTTACCTCCTTTTTTAAAAAAATTTATTTTGAGAGGAAAGCACACGTAGGAGAAGGGCAGAGAAAGAGAGGGAGCAAATCCCAAGCATTCCTGTGTTACCTCCTTTTGCTCCTTTAATTGATCTTTATGATGATGGAAGAATTTTTGCTAATATTTTCCTATCTTGAGTGTAAAAAATTAAGTAAATCTGATTTATAAGTGAAAGAAAGAAGACATTTAATGGATTAACTATGAGAATGAAATCATAATTCTTTTAATTTCTTACATTAGTTTCTTTTGTTGCATTGAGATTTTATCCATTAGTTGAGAAAGATTGTTGATGCTGGAACATGATTTTGTTGTCCCTCAATTAAAAATTTTAGGTTATGCATTACAAGCATTAGTATTGAACAGTATGTGCTACTTACATTTAGTTGTGTCCTGCCTCACTGTAAGGCGGGTTTAGAGTGGCTTCAGGAATGTATCCACTCAGTAGAAGAATATTATAAGCACAACAAAACAGACTACAAAGCCAGCTTAGAGCTGGGATCCTCAGAGTAACGCAGCATAGGCATAAAGTCCTGCGCAGTTATTAGTTATAATTCATATTGGTGTTTGACCTTTCTGATGCCAAAATAAAAGGAGAAAACCTAACAACTTACCTGAGATTTTTCACTGTGAAGGAGGACAAAAGTTGTTTGGGTGAAACAATTTCCCTGGTGTTTAGTTCTGGAAGAAATTTCTTAGATGGCTTACAAGTAACATGAATTGAGTGATGGACCAGAGGAGAACCTCCACAACTTTCCAGTGAAAGCAGAAAATTCCCTTTCACGCAGTTTTGTGTTTCACAAGTGTTTTTGTGGAGTTTTCTGATGAAAGCAGAACGTTTGATACGTGATTTTTTAGTTAAATAAAGTGCTTACATTGGGATGCGGGAGGGTGGGAGTGGGGAAGAGAGTATGTTCCAAGTATGTAGCTTTTAAAAATAACATTTGTTTTTCTTTTATTATAAACAGAACACATTCTCATGGTAGAAAATTTGGAAAATACAAGAGTTTAAAAAGAAGAAAATAAAAATCACCAGTAATCCAACCACCTCGGAGAATACCGCTGTATTAACGTTATGCAGCTTTTAGATGGCTTAAGCCGAGGATAAACCGAGGCTATCTAGACTAGAGGAATGGATGGGCTTGACACAGTCTTCCATCAATACCACTGTCAACTGGTTCTGACAAGAAATGAGCTGCAAATGGCCTTAGGTTATTGCGTCTGGCTAGGTCCAGAATTGCAGATAGCCTGTGCTGTTTGTTGGTGAATCTGTGTGCTTTCACGATGCATAGGTTGGCAACTTGGCTAGCCTCTTGTGAAAATCGAAACGTTTATTGGGCAAAAGGTCATCCGCTCTGCATAGGGGAGCCCCGAGAGCTGAGAGGCCAGCCAGGGGGTTTCTGCCCTCTTCCATGAGGGTTGAATGCTAGACACACAAGGAGGATCCTCTTAAAACTGTACTGCAAACGAGATGCATCAAAGTAGAACTACAGAAGCCAGGTAGCCTGGAGAGGTAAAGGTCAAGAGCAGGGCTGTGCGTCCATCCTTGTACCTGCTTCCTGATGGTCTAGCTTGTGGTTTGACACCTCGAAGTTTTCACTAGAGGCAGGTCAGCAGCATTTCCTTCTTAGATGGTCACCAATATATATTGGATGCCAATGTAATGTCAGAAACATTGTGCCGCCCAGGTTTGTCGGTGTTTCCCACCGTCTCGCACATTGTTTACATGACTTGCTCAGTAACCTAGGGATGTTTTCTGATTCCACAGTACGTCTCACTCCTGATCAAGTGAATAGATAGTGTAGATAGTGTGACTTCAGAAAGGAACATGTTGCCAGTGATTCACTTGTGTCATTGACAGCAGTAGGGCCCATGCCCTTTAGCTGAGGTAGCATGGTTGAGATGTTTCGAACCTCTCACATCTGAGGTTTGGTAGATGTGTCCTGGAAATCTGGCTAAGGAGCTGTGGGACACCTGGGGGTAAAGCATCCAACCCCCATGGTGCTGTGCTGGGCACTTCATGCGCACAAGCTCCACAGCCCTCCACCACCCTGTGAGGTGGGTGCTCCTGGCTCTGTAGATGAGGAAACAGGAAGGAGGAGGTCAAGCAAAGTGTCCTCAGATCGTAGGGGGGTATGATGGAGCCAGAATTTAAACCAGACAGCCTGGATGCAGAGTCTCTACTGCTAATCCCCGTGGAAAGGTGGTGGTAGAATCAAAGGGTGATGTGAAAGCTGAAAAGAAAAAAACAAATGGTTCATATAGTCAATACACCTGAGTCCTTATAGGACATGCTAATTACAAACTGTGAGTCTTTTTTTCATGTCCATCAGATTGGCAAAAATTTTTAAAGCTTCATAATACCAAGTGTTTGAGAGGATGTGGAACAAAGGAAACTTGCATACTCTGCCGGAGAAAATGTAAATTGGTGCAATCACTTTGGACAGCAATTTGGCAAGGTGAAGATGTGCCTACTCTGCAACCCACTTCTAGGCTCATCCTCCAAACTCAGATGTGTCCCCAAGAAGATGCGTGCAAGCCTTCACGATAGCATTGCTCGTAAGAGTAAAGAAATGGAAGCAACTCAAATGTCCATCAGTGGGGGAATGGATAAACAAATGATGGTATATTCATACAGTGGAATTTTATGTAGCAGTTACAATGATGACAATGTTGAGTGAAAAAGCAAGTTGCAGAATGATTTGTATGGTATGATGCCATTTATATAATGTTCAAAATACGCAAAATGACTTACATATCAACAATTAATACATAGTATGTATTAAAACTTTTTTAAATGCATGGGCATGTTAAACCCCAGGAGTGGCTGTCTCTGGGGAGGGAAGGAGGGAAAGGATCGGAGATGAGAAAGATGGCACACAGTGGATGTCAACTGTAACAGAGTTCTGCCGAAAGGTCTGAAGTGAATATGGCAAAATGTGAAGATCTTGCTAAGCTGGCACATGGGTGTTGACTATATTAATGTTACTCTCTGTACTTTTATGTATACTTGAAATATGTGATAAAAAAGTGATAGAGTGGAATTCAAAATGCAGGTGGTAAGATGAAGAAAGCAGTATTCCTAAACATCAAAGATAGATAAATGAAAAGTAATCTTGAAAGAAGAGAATAAGTATTTTAAGACCAGTGGTGGGGAGCTGGAGGTGACGTGTGTGGGGGAAAATGCTTCATTCTGAAACGGTCAGGGCTGTGGTGGTGCGGTTTGTAAATCCGATCAAATCAAATTGTGAATGTAGGTGCGGCCAGGAGCCCACCTGAACTCTTCCCATTCATCAGACGGGTGCACCTCCAGGACTGCGGATGTTGCCCTTGGGAAATCTGGGCAGCGGGGTTGGGGTGAGCGGGGCGGTGTGTGTGGAAAGACACTACCTCCTGCCCCAGCATCTGCTGAATACTTCAGGCCCAGGACTGTGCAGTGTACCCTAAACTGCTCAGTGTGGCTGAGATGTCCTTTTATTCACATCTTCCGGAAGTTCGCTTTTCAAATATGATTCGGCTGTTACAGAGCATCATAGAGTGATAGTTTTAATTGAAGTAATGAGGTATTTTTAGTTTAAAGGAGAATCTAGAAAAAGCAGTTAGGCATATCTGCGGCTTCTGTAGTTACTTACGTGAGGTATGTGATTAGGCTCCGCCTCCTTACTGTTTCATTCCTCTGGTGCTCACATGTGGAAATCTGCAGTCTTTAATGGGATGTGAGAAACTGTGTAAGGGGAAATGTAATTGGAGAAAGGGAAAGGTTAGCCTTGGATGTTCTTTAATTTACTTTGGGAAATTATGGAACTTTAAACATAGTATTTGCTTTGACCTTTAGTATTTAATAACCCATCATAGGACATTCTCTTCTATAGGGCCAACTTGTGATTAGTAGCAGGAAGATAGATTTTAAATGACTTCTGACTTTTTTTTTTGTGTTTTTCTGAATTTTCTCTGAGGCCGGAGCCATAAATCAAGCCAATTGTATGTTCCTGGGAGAATTGCAAAAATCCTAGTGTGGGGTGTCTGACTGGCTCAGTCAGTAGAGCATGTGTGACTCTTGAACTCTTGATCTTGGGGTCATGAGTTTGAGCCTCACGTTGGGTGTGGAGCCTACGTAAAAAACATCCTAGTGTGTGTGTGGAGCATCACTGTGAGTGTCTTGGTTTGGTAGATTATTGTTCATTCTGCCCTTTCTTTTGTGGGTTCTTTATTTTTACAAGCTACTGAATTTGCTTTTGAATTTATTTTTTCAATCTTTGTGGTTAACCCCCTTTTTAAAAAGCAGTAATAAATGTGCATTAGAAGAAGTAAGAGTACAAAAGAATAAACTGAAAACTCTTGCGGAGCCTAGACCCCTGCCCTCATTCCTCTTTTCAGATCCATGTCTATTTCCCTAATGTCTCATGCCTATATAAGCGCTTATTATGTTGAATCAAAAGCAGGTGCCATTTTTATAAGTCAGAATATAGGCAGTTTCGTTTGGTTCAGTGTAATGTGCATACATATATATATATATATATGTATATTTTTTAACAAAGGAGCTTACTGTACACACTCTTGTACTTCCCCTCCCATACTTAAATCTTGGAGCTTGTTGCATATCAGTGTATATAGAGATATACCATTGTTTATGTTCATGGCTCCATAGTCTTTTACGAAATGGATTACTTGTGCTTTGTTCAGTTTGTATTAGAATATAAAATATTTCTAGTTAGAAAAAATTACAGCCATGTAATGATTATCCTTTTATTTATGGTCTACACTCAGGTACAAGAATATCTATAGATAAATTCCTGATTGCTTTTACTTGAATGAAAGAGCTTATATAATTTAAATTCCAGATGCTAACTTTTGATATAAAATGTATATCTTTATTCAGTTGATGGTTATCAGTCACTGCATATTTGGCAGCGACTGACCATTACATCTGAATTCTGCTTTTGTCGCTTCGTTGTAAGATCTAGGAACTTGAGGAGGAGTATTACTATTTCTTTGTTGGTCTGATCAGTCCGGGATAGTGATGACTTACAATAAAGAAAAAAAGTGATAATCCTTTTATGTCTTGCAAAGTCCTTACATATATTGTGATTTGAGAGAGTCAGTAACTAGTATCTCCTTTCCCTCCTGAGTCCAGAATCAGTTGAGAGGTGAAACAGAAGACAGGCAATTGGTGATCCAGTCTCACCATTAATGCTGCTACAGTTTTTAGAGACAGAGCCTTATCAAGATAGTCTCATGGCCAAGTGACTTGTTACTAGTTCACCCATGATCACAGACAGAACTGGCTGTAGTGACCTTTGTGAGCTTTAAGCTTGGAGGAAAAGGGAATCTGGTTTTATGAAGGTGTGCAATAGAAGATTCCAAAGAGAAAAAGAGGCTATGTCAATATGTTTAGTGCCCCTCCTCCCCCATTACGTAGTTATTATTCATCCTCCAGGGGAAAGTTAGGGATAGGGAAAGAAATAGCTGAGAAATAATTGGTCTAGCAAATCTACATGGAAGCTAGAGGAAGGGAGAATACGTATTCATTCCTAACATTTTAGGGCAAAATACACCAAGTTGTATATGAAGAAATACGTTAGGGGGCTGGAGAAATAAGACTTTGCCATGTAACATGTATTTAGTTGGATCATCTGGGCTAGAACTCTCTCTTACCCTCTGTTCAGTACTCTCACTGTTATGTCACATGGTCTTCAAGGCTAAGTAGACGTTTGTATTTCTTGAGTTTTCCTGTTTTCATAGATGCATTGTTTAGGGTGTTGCTGTTCCTAAAGGTGTACCTGCTCTCCAGAGTATTTAGGTTTCATGCTTACTAGGTTCGATGAACAGTAACCCCGTGTAATTTACCACGCTCACTTTGTGTTAGTAGGAGGATGTGGTCATGTGCTAGCAAGTGTGAAAATATGTTAGTGTTTTTTATATATTTATATACATGCACACTGATGCATATAGTATTTACAATGTATGTGATTGTAATGCTATAGTACTACAGCCATAATATTGTATATTATGTTAATTATAACAATAGCATTCAACATTGATTCAGCCAGTATGATTGGAGTTCTGATTCTAGCTATTTCAGAAATGAGCAAAAACAGACATAGTTCCTGTGTTCTAGATAGTAGGCCAGTGGTGAGAGGGAAGAGGTTGCATTCATGGAGTTAATAGTGTGCCAGGTAGCCTGAATACAGAGGAAGAGGGGAGTGGTGGTCAGGGGCCTGACCAAGGAGGGTCTTGTAGACTACATTAAGAGTGTTGGCCTTTAAGAGCATCAGGAAGTGAGTAAGGGATTTTAAATTGAGGTGAGATAGCATGATTACGACTTTAAAATGATCAATCTAGTTGTAGTGAGGAGAATGGGTTTGGAGGGGATGCAGAAAGAATGTGGGTTAGGAGGCTGTTGGAGTTCTCTAGGTCAGAAATGATGGTAGTTTGGAGCAGGGTAATGGTAGTGGGAATGGAGAAGTGGAAAGAGTTGAATATTTTGAAAGAAAAAGGGACAGAGGTTGCTTATAGTTTGTTATTTGGAACTATTAAGAAGTTTCTGCCTTCAGCCGCTTCATGGATTATGGGCTCAGTCCCTAATACTGAGATCACTGGAAGAGATACATTTGTAGGAAGTAGAACTTGACTTCACTCTTGGCCATCCTGAGTTGAAGTGTCCTTGAAGTATCTCAGTTGGAATGTTACATCGGCAATGAGTTATGTGGGTCTGGGACTCCAGGGAGAGGTTTGGGCAGGAGACAGATATTGAGATGGTTAACCTAGATGATTTGAAGTTATAGATATGGGTGAGGCTGGTTGGGGAGGTGGTTCTCAGCTGTTATTGAGCCCTGGAATCAAGCTTGGAAGAAATATCCCCAACCCAGAGATTTTTAATTAATTGGGCTTCTAGCAGCCCCCAGATAGTACTCATGTGTAACCAGGGTTGAAACCCACTGGGTCTAGAATGAGGATGAACTGCACGAACTAGGACTGAGCCTTGAGGGACACAAATAGTGGCCTGGTAAGGTAAGATGCACCTGCCTGGGAGACTGTTAAGAGGCAGCCAGAGAGGTAAGAGGAAAACTGGCAGCATGATGTCATGGAAGCAAGAGAGCGAGTGGCCAGTAGTGCCTGGTGTTGCTGAGAAGCCAAATGGAATTTCGACTGAGCAATAGGAACATCTTTTAGTTCCCATAGGGAGAGCTGTTTGTGAGAAGCTTGCAATGGATGCTGGGTTGGAGTGGGTTGGGATGAGAGGAAATGCTGACAGTAGAGGCAGCTGCTAAAAGTATGTGGGGGAGGGAAGTAGTGAGGAGATGAGGTGTGCCATTGTATTATGATGTGTTCGGTTGCAAATAATAGAAAACCCTGTTGAAAAGGTGAAGAAAACTTAACCTCATTCAAGAAATCGGAGTATGTGGCTCTAGAGTTATATATTTAGTGGCTCAACAATGCCCTCAAAGACCTAGGGTTTTTCTAGCCCCACTGCGTGACTTGGACCTCAGGCTGCCTCCTCTGGCTACTGTGATTCAGACATTAAAACTGAACATTCTAGTCTCCAGGAAAAGAACGACTCTTGTAATCTTCAAAATAAGTTGCACATACTGCAAAGCGTACGATTCATAAGTATATAGGTTGAATTTTCAGAAACCTTACACGTCTAAGGTTCCCGCACCTTACATGTGTAAGATCAGCACCCAGATCACAGCCCCAAGCAGTCCACTCTGTTCCTCTTCCCAGTCTGCCCACCTCTTCCCCCAGGATAACTACTATCCCAGCTTCCAACGCCACGGGTTAGTTTTGCCTGTTTTTATGCAATATAAACAGTCATACGGTATGTGCTCTTTCATGTTTGGCATTCAGCATTGTTTTTGAGATCCATACTGTTGCATGTAGTTGTAAAGTGTTCATCTATTGCATGAATATACCACATTTTATCCATTCTAATGTTGATGGACATTTGGGTAGTTTCTAGTATTCGGCTTTTACAGATAGTATCATTGTGAACATACGTATTCATTTCTGTTGAGACTATAATTAAGGAGTGGAGTTGCTGCGATGAGGGTATGCCAACATGCAGCTTTCCTACGTAGTTTCCCGTCTGCTCGTATCATTTTACACTCCTGGCAGCAGTATACGACGTTTCAGTTCCACGTCCTCACTAACACTTATTATTTTGTGTCATTTTCATTTAGACATTCTAATGGGTATGCAATGACACGTTGCTGTGATTTTAATTCGTATTCCCTTAAGTTGATCAAGGATATTTATGTTGAACATCTTGTCATATGCTTATTGACCATTTGGATAGTCTCTTTTTGTGAAGTGCCTGTTTGGATCTTTTTTTTTTTTTTTTTGAGTTGAATGTCTTAATTAGGTTTTTAAAATTTTATTTTGGATGTGAGTCATTGGTCAAATATATGTATTACAAATAGCTTCTCACATTCTGTGGCTTGCCTTTCACTTTTGATGTTTTCTTTTCACGAACAGATACTAACTTTAATATAGTCCTACGTATATGTTTTTTCCCTTTATCATGAGCACTTTTTGGATTCTGTTTATAATCTTTCCTTTCTCTGACGTCACCAAAATGTTGTTTCTTTTAAAAGCTTGATTTTTTAGTTTTGATATTTAGATGTATAGTCTGCCTGGAGTTGGTTTCTGTATTGAGTGTGAGGCAGGGCTCAGGATGGACATGGATGTCTAATTGCCTCATCACTATTTCTTAAGATTATATGTTTTCTCCAGGCACGGCAGTGGTCATGTTTGTCACATAGATCAGGTGACTGCATTTCAGCATCTGTTTCTGATTTGTTTGTACTAATCTGTTGGTCAGGTCATCTGTCTTTAGATAGACATTTTTTTTTTTTTAACTGTATAGTCTCTTAGAAGGTACTGCCGTCTGGTAGTATAAGTTACCTGGTTTTGTTCTTCCCTGTAATCTCTTTTTAAGAGTGATAAGCCCTCTGAGCTCTCATTGGCCAGCACTAGATTATAGGACTGCCCCAGAACTAGTCAATGGAAAGGAGAGTGAGATTGCCAGGATTGGCTTACAATAATTATAATTATCACCTTCATTTTACATATGAGAAAGCGGGCCAGAGCGGTTAATAACTTCCTACATAATCCCAAGGAGAGTTAGCAATTGTATTGAACTTAACTCCCATCTGTATTTCAGTTTTTATGCTCTGTCCTCTGCGACTTAGCTGACGTGTGAAAGATCTGGGAGTTATAGTTTTAGAGATCAGAAGTCTGGCTGATGTGCAAAAATAGTGCAGGAAAACCATGCAAATAATAAGACATAGATATAGATATGTGTGGGAAATAACTCCAGACGTAAGAAAAGTAGTTATTCCTAGGTAGTTGTGATTGTGACTCTGGGTGAATTTTTCCTGTTGTTTTACTTTTCTGTATTTTCCAAATTTCCTATAATGGACATATATGGATTTTTAAAAATTAAAAAAAATTGTTTAAATGAGGCCATTTCTGGAAAATTCAAGTTGTACAAATAGATGCCTTTATTTAAGACAAAAATGAATATTTCTTGTTTTTCTTTTTAGAAATGCACTTGGTGATGGAAAGAGAGCCATTATTCTAAGGAGCAATTGGACAAAGGTAGGTTTCTTTTATATTTACATTCAGGAAGTAATGCATATAACTTTGTGAGGAATCTGTGGACAGGATGTACATTTATGTGTAAAAATGCTGGATAAAATTGTGCAGAGCTCAAGAATGTGAGAGGGGAATCTTCAGTTCCATAATCAGGATATTTAAACACAGCAGTGAGGCCGTGCGTGTCTGAGGAGGACAGGTAGCCCATAGCAATGGTGAGGGTCTGAGGATACTTCAGTGACTGAGATGTCAGCATCTCCTTATTTTCTTACAAAAAATGAAACTTAAAATCGAGGATGAATTATAGGAGACTATCTTTTCAACCTTGAGGTGGGAAAGGATTTCTAAAATAATACCCAATGCACAAATCTGGGGTTGGGGGAAACGTAATAAATTTGAGTAAATAAAACCTAAAAACTTCTGTATGTCAAAAGACACCATGACTGAAAGCATAGTTTGGGAGGAGATAATTTGTCATATAGATAACATATATGTCTGATAGGATTTATGTCCAGAATATACAAAGTACTACAATAAGTTAGAAACCCAGGAGAAAATGGGCCAGAGAAATAAATAGGCACTTCACAGAAGAGAAATCCTGAATGAGCAATAGAAATAAATTGTTTTATTTCCTAGAACTTAAAATTGTACAGTTAGAAAAATGAAACCAAGAGCAGAAGAGAGAGTTTTCAAACAGACCTTCATGCACATGAGTAAATAAAACGATGTGGCATCACTTGGGTACTCTAGATTGACAAAAATTAAAGAGCCCCACAGTGCCAAGTGTTGGTGCATTTGTGTATGTCCTAACAGGAACTCTTCATAAACTGGCGGTGAGAATTGGTTGCAGCCAACTTGGAGAGCACTGTCATATGCTTATGACATGCTTGTAATCACTTGAGTCTAAGTGTGTGTACCACACAAACATTCTTGCAACACGCGCACATGGGGAAATACGCAGAGTGGTTTCTAATGGCACAGAACTGCAGATACCATGTGTCCACTGATAAAGCAGCGGTGGCTGAGGTGTTTTCGTAGATCAGAGTCTGGCCTTCTTAAACACCCGTTCTGTCCCTCCTCTCACGGTCTCCCCATTCCCTGTGTGCTGAAACTGCCGGCTCCTCACCGTTCCTTATGTATGCCAGGCCCACTCCCAGTTTGTACTTGTTCCCTCTGCCTAGAATTAGATGCCTTTCCCAGGGCCAGCTCCCTCGTTTCCTTTCATTTTTTACTGGAAGTTGTCTTCTCAGTGAAAACTTCTTTGGCTGTACTACTAAAATGGCAAGCCTGCTCTTCTTAGACGTTTGCTATCCTCTTTCCCTGTTTTCCTTTTTTTTTTTTTCCCTCTTGGCATTTATCATTATTGAATGTACTGTGTGTGTGATTTCAACTGTGTTCACTGTGTGTCCTCCTTTACAACGTGAGTACCATGAGGACAGGGTTGTTTTGGTTTGGTTGGTTCATTCTTGAATCTAGACTGCCTGATAAGCTGCCTAGCACATAGCAAGTACTTACTAATAAATAGTAAATATTCGTTGCCTTAGTGAATGAACAAGCCAAATACTAGATGGCAGTTGGAATAAGTTAACTGGCTTTATCAACATTAACAGATTTAAAAAACAGGGTTGAGAGGTGCCTGTGTGGCTCAGTCAGTTAAGCATCTGACCCTTCATTTCGGCTCAGGCTATGCATGATCTCAGGGCTGTGAGATCAAGCCCCGCATCAGGCTTTGCACTGGGCATGGAGCCTCCTTGAGAGTTTTTTCTCTTTCTCTTCTCTTCTCTCTCTCTCTCTCTCTCTCTCTCTCTCTCTCTCTCTCTCTCTCTCTCTTTCTCTCTGCCCCCTTCTCTCTGTCTACCCTTCCTCCTCTTGCCCTTGCTTTCTCTCTCAAAACACAGAATATTAAAAAACAGTGTTGAATGAAAAAGAGCAATAAAAGTATAATATAGGCCAGAAAAATACCTATCCAACTCATGATAATGTTTGCTTCTGGACAGTTAGAGAGAGAATGTTGAGAGAGGGTCCGAAGAAGATTTCAGCCATATTTGTATGGTTTTATTTCTTCCATTAAAAAAGAATCGAAAGCAATTATAACAAAATGTTAGCATTTATTTCTAGATGTCTGTGATATTAATCACTATATTTTCCCAAATCATAAAAACATCTTTTTTTTTTTTTTTAAGTAGAGCATCAGCTTCAGACTTCATCCTTGGCTTTATGTAATTTGTTTTTAAACAAGAGTGAGTGTAATCATAGAATTTCAGAGTCCCCCAAATTGTGATTCATGTGGCCAATGAGTGTATCAGAGCCTGGGGACTGTGAAATTCCCCAGGTTGACTTCTGCATCCAAATTTTGGAGTCCGTTTTTAAATGCCTCATTTTACAGATGAAGAAATTGAGTCCCAGAAAGGTAAAGGGACTTTTGTAAGTAGACAAAACTGGATTGAGAATCCAGTTTTGGATTTGCTTCTATTTGAGAGTGATCCATTTGTTGCTATTTTTATTACCATTGTTGTGCTTGAAACAGAAATTTGTTGGTCACTGAACCTGCATTTGGCATGTGCTCTGTAAACACAGAGTGAATGGATGATAGAATTAACACTGAAACCCAGACTCTGAAGTTGGTTTTCTAGAGTTACCTTTTGGTGTTTCAGTCTATTATCAATTGAAAAAAGAGTACTACAACTTTATGAAGTACATTGAAGACTGTTAACATTGTAACAATTACATTGTAAAGTAATTTATTCCTGACTTAATTATTGAACAGAATATACTGTTTAAAAAAAGACTATTATTTTAGAGCAGATTCAGGTTCACAGCAAAATAAAGAGGAAGGTAATTTCCTACAAGTCCCCACACGTGCATTGCCTCCCCATTGTCAGTCTCCTCCCCCAGCTGCGTGGTTCAGTTAGAATTGCTCAGCCTACACAGGGACATTGTAATCACCCAAAGTCCATAGTTTCCCTTAGGGTTCACTCCCTAGATGGGTTTGGTCAAATGTATAATGTGTAATGACATTTATCCATCGCTACGGTTTATATAGAGTATTTTCACTCCCCAGTCTCCTCTGATCTGCCTATCTCATCCTCCTTCCCCCACCCAACCCCTGGTCATTTTACTGTCTCTGTAGATTCAGCTTTTCCTGAATGTCATAGACTTGGGATCATACAGTGTGTAGCTTTCTCGTATTTTCTTTCACTTAATAATACACATTGGAGTTTCTGCCATGTCTTTTCATGGCTTGATGATGGTTTCTCTTTAGTGCTGAATAATATTTCAGTGTCTGGATGCACCAGTTTATTTATCCATTCACCTACTGAAACACATTTTTGTTGTTTTCATGTTTTGGCCATTATGAATAAAGCTGCTATAGATCTCTATCTGCAGGTGTTTTTTCTGGACATGTTTTCAACTCCTTTGGGTAAATACCAAGGAGTGTGATTGCTGGATCATGTGACAAGAATATGTTTAGGGTTTTTTTTTAATGTTTATTTATTTTGAAAGGGAGAGATACAGAGTGTGAACAGGGGAGGGCCAGAGAGAGAGGGAAACACAGAATCCGAAGAAGGCGCCAGGCTCCGAGCTGTCAGCACAGAGCCCGATGCAGGGCTCGAACTCTGGAACCGTGAGATCATGACCTGGGCCGAAGTCGGATGCTTAACCGACTGGGCCACTCAGGTGCCCTGAATATGTTTAGTTTTTTAAGGAAATGGCAAACTGTTTGGCAGAGTGGCTGTAACATTGTGCATTCCTGCTGGCCACATATGAGAGTTCCTGCCATGCCGTATCCTCAGCATTTGGCGTCAGTGTCCTGAGTTTTGGCCTTCCTAATAGGCATGTCCTGGAATCTCCTTTCAGTGCGGATTGTCCTAATGACGTATGATGCGGAGCATCTTTTCATGTGCTTATTTGCTGCTGTTCACCTTCCTTGGTGAGGTGTCTGGTCTGTTAGAATCTTTGGCCCATTTTTAAATGGGTGGCTTTCTTATCATTGAACATTGAGTTCTTTGTATATTTTTGGGTAACAAGCAGCCCTTATCAGATGTGCTTTGCTAAATATTTGCTCCTGGACTGTGGTTTCTCATTTTCTTGATACCAGCTTTCAGAGAGCAGAAGTTTTTAATTTTAATTAAGTCCACCTTATCAGTCATTCCTTTCATGACCCATGAAAAATTCATCACCATTTTTTGCATTTTACATTTAGGTGTGTGATTCATTTTTAGTTAATTTTTGTGGAGACTATAAGGTCTGGATTCTTCTCTTTTTTTTTGCATGTGGATGCCCCAGCATCATTTGTTGAAAAATCTGTCTTTACTTCATCCTATTGCCTTTGTTCCTTCGTCAGAGATCAGTTAACTGTGTTTATGTGGGTTCATTCATTTTATTTAAATAGGGAGATTTTGTGATGATTGCAAAAATACTTATATAGATCCTACTAAGTATTAATAAAAATTTGGTAAGTACACCTAGGCTGTTTTTTCATTTTATTTTACCGGAAAGGAGTGCTCATTGAAGGGTAGTTTAAACTTCAAAAGCAAAGATAGAGCACACAAGTGCATTTTCTACTTCTACTTTAGATCAACTAGGAGTCTATTGGGCCACGCCTCTAAGGGATAAGCCTGCATAAGAAGGTGCTCTTTAGATTCTGTGAGGGTGGGCTATCCTCCCTTCTTCGCAGATGGAGAAGACTGGTAAAATGTCAACTGTTCTACACATGCTTTCAACCTTAAGAGAGGGCATATCGTTGTATCCCAAAGAATGAGAAGTTTTATAGTAAACAGACATTTGTCAACAATCTCTATGCATTGTCTTTTGATATTGTTACATAGCATACAAACCAGTAGCCTCACAGATGCCCACAAGAACCTTTTAAAATTGAGGGGGTTTATTTTTGTGAGTGACCAAATCTAACTCCGATTTGGCCCAAGTAGTTGGGTCATGTAATTGAGAAGTCTAGGGATCAGCTTCAGGCATGGCTGGATCCAGGTCTACATACATTTTTCTTCCTGTTTCTCAGTTTTGCTTTCCTGTGTGTTAGCTTCATGTTCAGTCTTTTCTCTCTTTTCATTCTTTCTTTTTGGGTAGATTCTGTTGCTGTACAGAGTTCCTTGAATTTTTTCTTCTGCAGTGTCTAATCTGCCCCAATTTTCATCTGATGTATTTTTCATCTTAAATGCTATAACTTTCATCTTTGGAATTTCATTTTTAGTATTTCTTAAATATTTCACATTTCACATTTTAATATGTTCAGTCTTTCTTTTGGCTTCTTGAGCATATGGAATATGCTTATAATAACGGTTCTAATGTTCTTATCTACTAATACTATCATCTAAGTCATTTCTGAGGTATTTTCAACTGACTTTTTTTTCTCTTCCTTATAGATCACTTTTCCTTCTTTGCAGATCTAGTAATTTTTTATTGGATATAAGACGTTGTGAATTTTGCCTTGTTTGTCACTGATATTTTTGTGTATTTTTAAATATTTTTGAGCTTTGTTTTGGATACATTAAAGTTACTTGGGAACAGTGTAATTCTTTGGAGTCTTGATTTCAGCTTTTTTAGGTAGCACCATAGTGGTATTTGGTCAAGAGCTATCTTTTTCTTCACAACTGGGGCAAAATTGTTCTGAGGACTCTACCTGTCATTCTCTGAATTACGATGCTTTCCACGCTGGCTGGTGGAAACAGGACTTATTCCTGGCCCTGTGTGAGTGCTGACTAGTCTTTCCTTTTAGGCTTTTAAGTGATTCTTTCCCTGATTTGGGTTTGGGGTCGTTGCCCTACATGTATGTGCTGACTAGTACTCAACTGAAGACTCAACGCAGGTGGACCATGTAAGGATCTCTGGGATTCTCTGTGGAGCAGTCTCCTCTCTGGTCCACCGCCCTGTGAATTTGCACTGTCTCCTGATGTGAGACTGCGGTCCCTGCCCAGGTGCCTTCTCCTGTGCCGTGGCTTAGAAACTCCGTTCAGCAAGGCGGAGCAGTCGTAGGGCTTGTGCGGTGTGTTTCTTAGGTCTCAGGGATCACGGTCTTTTGTTGCCTGGTATTCAGAGTCCGCAAACCTTTACTTCACGTATTTTGTCCTTGTTTGTTTGAGGGAAGAGCGTGAATCCAGATCTCTGTTACTGTATCTTGAGCAGAAGTGGTAATTAGAGCGTAGGCTCTCCTGGCTTCATTTTGAAAATGACTTTTACCACGTAGTGGGAGCCCCAAGCTGATTTCCTTAATAACTGTTAATTCTAGTGGAAAAGAGAACCTCTTTTAATATCTATGTAGTACACCTGAGGGATGCCTCAGCCTGATCCTGATAGAGCCATGTGCCCACCAGTGGATCGATCCTACAACCTGGAAGATGGTGCATTTCGATTGGTCAGTCTCCTGGGTCACAGCTGCGCTTCTCGCTGTTTATTGTTGAGCTGGAGCACTAGTCCCAGGCCTGCCATTACAATACAGAGTAGGGACATGGTGGCACCCAAAACGGGGCTGCTGGGCAGATGAACAACAGAGGATTTATATGTATGTGATACGCAGTGAGGTAGTGTCAGAGAGGAGCCAGACTTTGTATTGTAATTGGGTTCAGGAAACTCTCTGAGATACATTTAAGCTTCAGTCACATAACTAGAGCAGTGGGATCTGAATAAACTGCTTTCTCAAACAATAGACATTATACTAGGTTTTACAGAGTTTGGGAAGAGGACCCAGCAAAAGAGGAGGACGCTTGGAGGGCCAGGTTGTGAATAAGAGAAAGAGAAGGTGTTTTTTATACATTTAGCAGATAGAGTTGATAATCTCATAATCTCTTATGCTGTGAATTTTTATGCAGTCATCTAAATTTCGAAGTTGGAATATTCCTAGGGGATAGGATTTTGGTCCTGTGGCGTATCTGGGAGCTCTGTCTTCATCTGCCTTTTGAGGAAAAGCAGAGTTTAAGCAAATGGAATCAGAATTGGGATTTTTAATCTGAGCCTAAATAGTCTAGCTATAAAAATGCTTCAGAACTCACAGATTGGGTTGGTGCACCAGAGCAGGATTATATATGCATCGAACCTGCGTAAACAAAGGTCCTCATGGGACCTTTATTCTGGTCTTTTTTAGTGAAAAGGTTCATCTTTCTTAAAAGGGTCCATTAATCTCTGATTTAGTAGTTTCTTAAAGAATGAGAATGTTCTTTGTAAAATGTGGGGTAAGAAGCAGAGAGCTCTGGGCCCGGAGTCAGAAGGTCAGGATTCTTTGGTTTTCCTCTTCATAAGTGTGCCATCAGGGCAGTTTCTAGCCTCTTTCACTGAAGTCCATTCCCAAGGGGAGACACCGTACCTACAACAGGAGTTCAGTCCGTGAGTAGCTAGAAGAGGGGGCGGTTGAGTTAGCCCCAAGTTTGGTAATATTAGCTTTCTAGATTAAAATGTTCATCCTTGATATAGATTTCCCAAAATCCATACGTGGGGCTAGCCAAGACTGTGGCTCTGTAGCAAACAAAACAAAACAGAAAGCCCTGATCATTGAAATTGAGTAAATCCGCAGTTTTTGGACCTTTTATTCAAGCCAAGAACTACACTTAGAGATAAAATAATGAAAAGCTGTTTGAGAGAGGTGGATGGAAGCTCTAGCCTGGGCGCACCCCTAACCTGTAGCCATGCTCTCAGAGGGGTTGCAGAACTACGGTATGAGCGCACATTTTCTTCTAGCTCTGAAATCTGTGTGATTTCCAAAGGGTAGCGAGTGTAGTGACTTAGAGACTATTATTGCCTTAAAATATTTAGAGAAAAAATTAAGTTACTCATAATGAATGTTTTTATGTACTTTATTTGGCACAAAATATTTCATTCTTCACTAGTAAAATATAATAAAGGTTAAATTATTTTCTTTGGGACATAAAAATCTCTTAAACAAAAATACTGATCTCTAGTTAAAATTGTTACAAATACTATTCATAACTTTTCGCTTTAGCTCATTTTAAGTAGTTTTATATTCTTAGAGGTATTAAGATTTTAAAAAATTTTTCATTGATAGGGCCCTAATCTAACATTTTTAGTAATTAGTTTTCAAGCAAAATATTTTTCCTTATCTATTTTCTTTAACTTAAGCATATTTTTGAGAAAAAATTAAATTTATCTTTTGGAACAGGGTCATTATCGTTATTGTGCTGCTCTTTCTATGCTGGGGGAATATGACTGGGCCCTGCAAGCAAACATAAAAGCTCAAAAACTCTGTAAAAATGACCCTGAGGGAATCAAGGATCTAATTCAGCAGCATGTAAAGTTACAAAAACAAATAGAAGACCTGCAAGGTATTTCACCTAAGATTCTTTGGTTACAATCGAATTCCCTTTAAAACTTTTGAAGGTGGGTTTCTTGGATTAATGGAGGACCGTAAATCAATTCTCAGGTGATTCATACTTACTTTGTTATGCTTTGTTGGTCAAGTCACTTAAGTTTTCCATTTCTGTCTGTGTAGAAGTACATTAGTGTTATATCCCATTAGGTAATTACAAATGATTTGTATCTTTTATTTGAAACAGACAACAAATTATTATTTAGTCTTCTGTAGATTTTGAATAAAGTGAAGCCTTCTGAAACAAGATTGTTTAAAAATTTTCCTTCCATTATTACAGTTACTTCCTAAAGAAAGGATCCTTCAGTAGAGTTGTTTGATATTTTTGCAACAAGTCCATGGTTCATACTATAGCATGCTGACCATATATGCATATATATATCTGTATGGGATAAATATGCATACCAGAAATCAGCTGTGTGGACTAGGAATTCCAGATTTTCATTCTCTCGTTTTCTCTCCGAAGTGATTTTGTATTCTCCAATGCCCGAAATTCCCTTACTCTTTACTTTCAGCATATAGGTCTTTCCTGTTTTTTCTTCTTTCGGTATTTAATGTCTTAGGAAGTTGAGCTGAGATGTTATTGTCCAACAGAACATGATTATAAGATTGTGAGCTCCTCGGAGACAGGTACCATCTCTGGATCAGATGTGTATAGACTGCTGCCTCTAGTCAGTGATCACATGTAATGGGATGTCAAATAAGGCTGTGTAACATTTTGCTGAAACCATCCTAAAACTAAAAACATCTGGAAATGTAAAATTACTTAGGTTTCTATTTTTCAGTTCTATAAATTTGATGCTCTTACTGTCAGTTTAAAGGAAATTTGAAATCTCTTTAAAGTATGTGTTGCTAATCCACTGATTACTATGTATGTGTGTGATTGAATGTTGTAGGTCGAACACCATCTAGGAATCCAATTAAAGCCTTTTACGAAAGCAGGTGAGTTAATGTCACTCAGATCTGTAGCTGTTACTTGGGATGGCTTTGCCTTGTAAATTTAAGAATCACTGTGTATAACGCTTTGTAGCTAACGGCAACCACAGTACAGTTGGGGAGGAGAAGGAGAGGGGTTTGAGTCCTAAGATCAGGTGACCTGTGAATTGTCACATTTGTCTTGTAGGCTGTTTTACTGAACCATTTGCATATGTATTTATGGGAGATCCATCGCCTAAGCCTAGGGGAAAAGAGCAACGTAACGTTACTTGCATGTCACTGGACTGGGATAGGTACCGTTTTTGTAGTGATGATGCTGGCAGCAGAGAGTAGGGACAGTCTGTACCTTTAACTGTCAGCTGCTGTCCTGGAAACATCTGCCTTCGGCTTCCCAGTATCTTTTCAAAGGCTGAGACACTTTCTGTTAGGAATAGGCAACAGGCAAACAGACACATGAAACAATGCTCAACATCACTCATCATCAGGGACAAACAAATCAAAACCACACTGAGATACCACCTCACGCTGGTCAGAGTGGCTAAAATGGACAAATCAAAAGACTGTAGATGCGGGTGAGGATGTGGAGAACTGGGAACCCTCTTATGCTGGTGGTGGGAACGTAAACTGGTGCAGCCGCTCTGGAAAACAGTCTGGAGGTTCCTCAAAAAATTAACAATACAACTATCCTATGACCCAGCAATAGCACTGCTAGGGATTTACCCAAGGGATACAGGAGTGCTGATGCATAGGGGCACACGTACCCCAATGTTGATAGCAGCACTTTCAACAGTAGCCAAATTATGGAAAGAGCCTGAATGTCCATCAACTGATGAATGGATAAGAAGATGTGGTTTATATATACAATGGAGTACTACGTGGCAATGAGAAAGAATGAATTCTGGCCATTTGTAGCAAGGTGGATGGAAGTCGAGGGTATTCTGCTAAGTGAAATAAGTCAGGCAGAGAAAGACAGATATCATACCTTTTCATTCATATGTGGAACAGTAGAAACTTAACAGAGGACCATAGGGGAAGGGAAGGGGGAAAAAGAGTTAAGGAGAAGGAAGGAGGGAAACCATAATCTTAAATACTGAGACCACACAGGGCTGATGGGGGTTGGGAGAGGGGGAAATGGGTGGTGGTCATGGAGAAGGGCACTTGTTGGGATGAGCACTGGGTGTTATATGGAAACCAGCTTGACAATAAACTATATTAAAAAAAAGAACTAGATGACAGGCAGATTTGAGTATGCTCACAAGCAAGCACATAGCAGTCAGGGTTCTACATTTGTTCCTGGCCAATTAAAAGAGATTACGCTTTTTCCCCACAAACTTTAGAGACCTAAGATATTGAAGCTGTTAAATTTAGAACAGGGAGACTTACTTGGATATTAGAAACCACAATACGTTACTGAACTGTTCTTAATCTATTTTGAGTTTTTCCTGCCAAATTGAAAATAACATTTATGTATAAAGCCCAGTCTCAGAGGTAGATCCTTTCTAAAACAGTATTACCATGCTTATAGGGTAACAAAGGTAAAAGTGGCTAAAACTTGTTTGTTTGAAGGATAACTTTTTAAAAATTCATGCTAATCAGGGACACCTGGTGGCTCAGTTGGTTAAGTGTCCGACCTCAGCTCAGGTCATGATCGCAATTGCAGTTCGTGAGTTCGAGTCCCACATTGGACTCACTGCTGTCAGCCTGTCGCACAGAGCTGGCTTCTGATTCTCTGCCCCTCAGCCGCTTGTGTTCTCCCCAAAATAAGTAAATAGTTTAAAAAATTATTTTTAAAAATGCATGCTAATCAGTAGAAAAAAATTTATTTTTTCTTTTATTTCCCATTCAGGGCCTACATACCTAGTTTATCAGCACCTGCATTTACTACTTCTCTTAACTTTGTGGAAACTGAAAAAGATCCCAGAAAAAGTAAGCACGAAATGGCAAACGGTGGTAATCAGAATCTAAAGGTAAGTTCAGCTAAGATTAGATTAATTTCAAGTTTAGAAAGTCTCATGTTTTTATAGTAATATTTTGGTGATAACGGAAGCTAAATATTTTGGTGGCATGAATCCCTTTTTGCCTCTTGATATCAAGAGAATGAGTTTCTTTCCTTTTTAAACTTTTCTCTTTTAATAAATATTCCAGCCATCTCCTTCAGCTACATTAAGAAGATATTTCAATGTCAAAGTTTCTTTTGAAATCATATTTGTGTGTCTTCAAAATGTTTTTTTCTAAATTTCATTGTCCCTCATGGATAAGTTCTCCCTGTATTGCTTTTCCTGCCTTGCATGTCACTCAGTCAGACAGCCACTTGGGGATGAGTGGCAGGGAGGTCTGGTGGCCACGTCACCCCACTGCTTATACTGCTTTGGATTTTTCTTTTCCTCTTTGTAATCTCCTTGGCCTCTGGCATCACACCAGCCTGCCCACTGGCTCAGCTAGTATTACCTTGGGCCGGGGCGGCCTGCCATCCCCATCTCTGCCCGAGGCATTTCTGCAGCCTCTGTTGTGCTTCCCAGCAGCGGTCCCGGCCTTGATTCCCTGCTGTGCGCACCAGCACCGGGCCTGATGGGTTGTGAGGGCACCGCTAGGCCTTCCCGTCTGCCCTGTGCTCAGCATCCCAGATTGTCTGTATCTCCGTTTTCTTCTGAGCATAGTATATTAAAAACTCAGCGGTTATTACCAAGTCCACGTTAATATCTCTTCCTAGGATTTGAGAGGAAAAGAGGAAAATAGTGTTTTGGGGTAGGTGGCTAGTAGGCATTGAAGGGAGTTTTCCAGCTCCCTGTACAGTCCTTTTACTGTTAATCTTGAAGATCTCAGAGGGAGAGGAGCGTAAGGAAAGATCCAGGAGAATTTGTCCAGTACACTTCTTGAACAGACCTGCCCGGCACCGTGCCAGGTGTGGGAAATAGAATGGTCATTTTGTTTGTTCATTTGTTTAGGCCTAATAACCAGCTAGTTATTTTAAGCACTTGGGTAAATCCTGTTCTGTTTTATTAATTTAGCTATTGAATTCTTCATGTCTATATATGTTTTTAATCTCACTAATTTTATTTTCATGGTTAGGTGGGAGATGAAGCTTTGAAGGTAGAAGATTGTGACTGTCATCCTGAATTTCTGCCACCATCAAGTAAGTTTCTTATTTAAGTTTTTGCTCAATTAACGTGGCGTTCCTAAACTTCCATACCCTAACGTGTGTACGTCCCTCACTTATATTTGCTTTTGTTCTCTTTTACTTTATAACGTTTCTATGTTAAGAAAACATTGAGTATTTACTTGAAATTAGTGCTCAGACTTTTCATATTATTGAATAAATGTAGTTTTGGAAATCCACATAAGAGGAAGGATGAAACTCCTCTGCACCTACTACCTGATTCCCATTAGGCCAGTGTCTTTCAACTTCAATTTCATTACCCACCCCACCCCACCCTCCACGGCCCAGGAGGCTTTCTAGACTTCTTTTTTTCTATTTGCCCTCCTGCCATGGATACTCTGTATCTGTTTATGTCCTGTATGTACATCTGTGCTTTACTTATGAAAAAAGTTAGATTTTTTTCATCTCCTAATAACTGGTTTTCACCCTGTTGGGGGTGATGTTGGGAATGGATGCTTTAGGCCGATACTAGATTATTTTAACTTGTATGTGCTTAGTGAGTATGTTTGTTTATGCCTCTAGGAAACATACGTGCACCAACACCCAGCATTCACACTTGGTTTATTTCTCCGTCTCCCTTCGTATGACCGGATTTTGTTGAAAATCATTCTGGAGTAGATTATATGCTTCCCTGCCTTTTAAAACAGAGCTTAAGAAAATACAGATTTTTTTGCTTGTTTGATACAGATTTCTCTTTGTCCCAGGCTTTCACACGCTTCTTCCAGGTTATTGTGGTGAGATTAGTGACGTAGTTCGTGATCCTGCTGCCCTCTTTTCCTTTTTCTTGTCTTCGGTTCATTTGTTTTCTGCTTCTGGCAGCCATGTCTGTCTTTTTTCCCTGAAGTTCTGTTGTTTCTTAGGCTCCGATGCCACATACCCAGTTGTTGACTGCTGGCCGTTTCCATTTGGTTGGCACATTGGAGAAGGATAAAGAGGGAGACTCGGGTGATTGTCTTACCTGATGTGACTCTATAGCACATGAAAAATCTTTGAGAACAAAACTTTTCTTTTGGAAAACACCTTTTCACTTACTGATTTTTCATAGGCTGTTATTATTAGCACATTTTTAAGTGGATAATTTAAATACCACCTACACTTCAGCATCTGTATTCATTCGAAGAAATTGAGGTCATAGGGTGAGGGCTATGTAGATTTGTCCTAAATTCGGACAGGAGGAATCAAACTAGAACTCTTCTGCCTTTCTGGAAGCCTCTTGTGTTTTCTGAGGCCACTCAAGCCACTTCAGCTCTCATTCCCCCTTAAACCTAGGTTCCGACGTGGCCTCTGCTGTCTCTGACCAAAGCTTCCATCACATACGCCCTGTCCCTGTTGCTGTGCTGTGCACATCTTTGTGCATTTCCCTCCCTGCTCCGAAGCACACAGTGGTTCCTACCCTCTAGCCTGTGGGTCAAAGGTGGACTCACACAGCTCCAGAATTAGAAGCAAAGGACCTGTGACCGCTCACTCCAGCTGACCTTTGTAGCCCCTTTCCAACCTTTTCTTCTTACCCAACTCACCAGATCACACAGATTTACTTATTGTCTCTTAAAGTGAATGTCATTCTTGAGTTCGGCCCATCCTATCCAAATCCCATTTGTTTTTTAAAGCTAAATATGAATGCTGCATTCCCATTAGTGTTTTTTCCAGATACTCAACTTTAAGTGATTTCCATTTCTATGAGTTACAAGACCAGTTAACATGGAATTAATACATCAATAACAACATGCTGTATTTTCTTTTATTCCTAAAAGCGATTGTTGTATAATTCTGGTGACTGTCTTTTCTTCCCATCTGATTATGAATTACCTGGGAAGGGGAACTGTGGCCTACATCTCTCTGTTGTCGGCCTCAATAATGTCCTTGTAATTTATGTTCACAATAATTTTGTAGCATATATAGACAGAAATCATCTTAGCTGTTTCTTTACCTGTTTGTAGTTACACTCACATAAAATACTGCTTGCTTTGCTTTCCTGTTCCAATATAGATATTTTTAATTGATTTGCTTTCAGGCTTGTTGATTGTTGTGTGCAGATTTCAGGAACAAATATTTTGTATTTACAGATCAGCCTCCAAAATATAAAGGAAAACAAAAATCTCGAAACAATGAATTGGAGAAGTTCAGGTATGTTTATCTAGGATCCCCCCCCCCCAATAGTCTCCTCTTAAGAAAAAAGAAAGGGCGGGAGGGTGTCTCTTTCAAGGAGTTGCTATGATGAGTACTAAAATCCCTTTCAAATATCAAAGGCAGTCTTTAGGCAAGTGTCATTTTTGACTAAAGTATTATTAATCCTGAATGTTAGTAATGTCTGAAAGTCATATAATATGAGATATAGTAATGTTAATTCTTAGATATCTCAAAAAATATGCTCATAAGAAGAAAAAATATTCACAGAAATATGAAGTGAAAATTACACTTTCTCCCCACTCACCTTATTTCACCTTTTCCACAATTGCTTCTCAGGTGGCTTCGTAAGGTACTCAGTGTTAACAAGTCCTTGGCCACCTGGAAGCTTACTCTGCATACACAGGCATGGGTATGTGTATGTTCAGGGGCCCTTTCGAGTGGCTGTCATTAAAGGAAAGTGTTCACTAATAAAGCGACTACCTGTAAAATGAGTTCTACCGAATATCCCCTCCCCCAGATTTACAGTAGGAACTCTTGCCACCTGTCTTTACAGTTAACCCCCCATTACCTGCAAAGATACAGATTAGTGAGCTTGTAAACTTTGCAGTGGATACAGAAGTTCATGCATGAAGTCAATGAAAGCGACCCTGGAGACCCCCATTTCTGCCACAGCCACCCCAGGTGTTGGCTCTCTCTTCATTGAAGGCTGATACCTTGATAGGTGTTTCAAGGAGAAGGATTTGAGTATCAAAGCAAGAGAATCTTTTCTTTTGGCTCAATCTTTGTTGAGCTAATAGTGAAATTAGTAAAGTCCAATTTAAAAAATGACCATTTTTTAATGCTGCTACAAAAATCAAATTTAAAGCAAGGGCATAGATACTGTGTTACTCTGTAGAAAAATCCTGAGTCTTCCCCTTCCCCCCCTCCCTTTAACTCTCAAAAGAAACCAAAAACATACAGGGTTGTTCTTTAAATGCACAGTTAAAATCTTAAACTGTTCTGTTATTTTTTGATAGTTTGTTTTTATTTTCAAATTGAAGTCTTACTTGATTATGTCTATTTCATGGGCTTATTTAATGATTAAGTAGGATAATTACATGAAACACTTGGGGCCCTGGAACATGGTAAATGCTTAGTAACCTGAACTGTCATTTTTGTTATCAGTATTTTCATTGTTGTTAAGACCATTCTGGCCTATATCTTGCTTTTTTAAAAATCTTTTTCAAATATCAGATCATGGAGCTCTACATCCTTCATTTTTATGGCCGTAGGATATTTCACACTATAGATGTATATTTGAAGAAGAAATTTCTAGAGTAGAATTGCTCAAAGGGAATGTGTAATTTTAACTTTGATAGAAGCTGCCAAATTGTCCTAGGAAATGAGTACTGTTCAGAACTCCTACTCAGCTGTGGGAGGGTGTGATATAATTAATAAATATGTATATATTTGGTCTTTGTCCTTAGTTTTTGGCATAGAGCACCTAAGATCCTTGGAACTTTAAAAAAAATTTTTTTTTTAATGTTTTTTATTTATTTTTGAGAGACGGAGAGAGACAGTGCGAGCAGGGGAGGGTCAGAGGAGAGGAGGACACAGAATCCGAAGCAGGCTGCAGGCTCTGAGCTAGCTGTCAGCACTGAGCCTGATGTGGGCCTGGAACGCACGAACTGTGAGATCATGACCTGAGCAGAAGCCGGACGCTTAACTGACAGAGCCACCCGGGCGCCCTGATCCTTGGAACTTTTGAAGTGAAAAGAGAATCTTGTGTTATTCCTAACAAGCTCCTCTCTACCTTACCTGAGTTTAAACTAAGATGACTTCGGGCTGGGCCCCTACCTGCAGGGTCGGGTTTGGTCACGGAAAGAGCAAGCTTGGGACTGGACAGCTGGAACTCTCAGCTCCACCCCCTGATCTCCAGCCAGGGGGTGGGAGCAGGAAATTGAGTTCAGTCATCATTGACTAGTATATAATCATTCACGTTTATGTAATAAGGTTATGTAATAACCTTAGTAGAAGCCTCTAAGACCATTGGGACTACAGGGGCTTCTGGGTTGCTGAGCACACGGAGGTGCCGAGAAGTTGGCTTGGGGTGGCGAACCTTCCTGTGCAGCACCCCAAACCCTCCTGCACAGCTCTTCCATGGGCCACTGTGAGCCACGGCCTATGTAATAAGCTAGTAGTGATAGTAAAGTAACCTTTTCTGAGGCCTGTGAGTCATTCTAGGGAATTGTTGAACCTGAGGGAGGGTCACAGAAACCTTTGAGTTTGTAACCTGCCAGGCCGTAGTGGGGAGCCTGAGCGCCTCTCTGTGGCTGACAGTATGGGGAAGGGCATTGAGTCTGATGTGGGATCAGTTTTGTGGGACTGAGCCTTTGACCTCTGGGGCCTGTTTAACTCGAGTTGATGTCAAAATAGAATTGAATTATTGGACACTCTGTGTTGGAGAATTGGTATGGCAAAATGACAGCTGTTTACTGTCAGAAAACACCCAGAGTATCTGAATCTTCCTTACCCGCACCAGCATTTGAAGTCAGACTTTCTTAAACAGTTGTATCATATTATTAGATTTTCCTAGGAGATGGAGCATGTTTGGGCACATTTCTGGTTTCAAGGCTATGTTGTTATTGATGGCTGTAGATTTGTAATAACTTTTGATAATCATAAATTCCCCCAATTTCTTTCTTTTCTTTGTCTTCCATATCATCTTTATAACCAATACTTCTGGTCCCCCTCCACCTCCAGTGTTACAGGGATTTTATTGAGATGTCCTTGTATTTAGAGATTAATTTGGGGAGAATTGCCCTCTTGGTAGTATTTCTGTGTAGGAATTTGTGACTCTCCATTTATTCAGTGTTTGAAATGACTTCAACATGGAGATAAAAAGTATAGGATAGGAAATGTAATCAGTAATACTGTAATAATGTTGTATGGTGACAAGTGGTAAGTGCACTTATCGTGGTGAGTGTTGTGTAATGGATAGAATTGTTATATCACCGTGTTGTGTGCCTGAAGCGAATATAACATTGTATGTCACCTATATTTCAGTTTTTAAAACATGGCTTTTAGCAAATATTCTTTTCTTTGTATAAGCAGAAGTGTTTTATTTTAAAATAACTCAAAACTTTTCTCTTTTAGTTCTAGTTCACAGGAGAGTTTACCAGTAGATTGGAAAAACATCTTGGAAAAACAGTTTTCTAAATCTTCCAGAGCTGCACACCAGGTAAAGGAAAAGGCTTATTTATTTTTATTTTTTAATTTTTTTAATGTTTATTTATTTTTGAAAGAGAGAGAGAGACACACAGCGTGAGCAGGGGAGGAGCAGAGAGAAAAGGAGACACAGAATCTGAAGCAGGCTCCAGGCTCTAAAGCTGTCAACATAGACATGAACTGTGAAATCATGACCTGAGCCGAAGTCTGGTGCGTAACCAACTGAGCCACCCAGGCGCCCCAAGAAAAGGCTTATTTCTAATATAAAAAGCAAAGTCTTTGAACAAAATATTTTTCACATAATTTAAGTCTAATCATTATCTCTAAGATTTATTTTTTATAATTTAAGTTATAGACATATAACTTTTTACATGACTGCTAAAAACAAAACTATCACTAATTCATATATTAACTTGCTAAGTCTTTATTTATTTTGAGAGAGAGAGCAAGGGGGAGGGACAGAGCTAGAGGGAGAGAGAGAATCCCAAGCAGACTCCTTGCTGTCAGCACAGAGCCCTACACAGGGCTTGGTCTCCTGAACTGTGAGATCATGACCTGATCATGGGCTGAAATCAAGAGTCAGATGCTTAACTGAGCCACTCAGGTGCCCAAACTTGATCATTACTTTCACCGGCAATTGTTTGGTTCCCAAAGATTTAAAGATTTGGAATCCTTTGATTTTCAAAGTTTTAACTTTTAAGATAATATTTTAAGAAGATTTTAATTATTTTAAAAGGCTTAAGCACTAGCAGTTTTATTAGCCTACCTTAAAGCTGTCAAAGAGTAAACTTTGTATTCTTTGAATGATTTAACTATAATCAGATAACTTTGTGTATAAAATTCTTTCTGTGGTATTTAGTAAGTAATTTTAAAATGTACATTAAGATGGGATGCCTGGGTGGCTCAGTCAGTTAAGCGTCTGACTTTGGCTCATGTCATGATCTTACAGTTCAGTAGTTTGAGCCTTGCACTGAGCTCTGTGCTGACAGCTTGGAGCCTAGAACCTGCTTCAGATTCTGTGTTTCCTTCTCTCTCTACCCTTCCCCTGCTTGCACTCTGTCTCTCTTTCTCTCTCTGTCTCTCTCAAAAATAAACTTTTTTAAAATTAAAAAATAGTAATAAAAATATACATTAAGGGTGAAAAGATGAATAGGGAGAGCACAGAGGATTTTCAGAGTAGTGAAAAATTCTATGTATGATATTGTAATGATAGATATGTGTATGTCCTTATGCATTTGTGCAAACCCATAGAACGTACAACACCAAGTGTCTTGTGGTAAACTATAGACTTTGGATGATTAAGATGTGTCAGTGTAATTTGTCTTTGGTGAAAAGTATACTGTTCTGTGTTAAAGAATATGTAGTGTCCACACAATGGAGTATTACTTAGCCTTAAAAAAGAATAAAATCTTGCCATTCATAACAACATGGATGGACCTAGACCATATTTCACTAAGTAAAAAAGTTAGAGAATGTTAAATACCATGTGATTTCACTTCTATGTGGAATCTAAAAAACAAAACAAGTGAACACACACACACACACACACACACACACACACACACAACAGAAAACAGTCCCATCAATACAGAGAAGAGACTGGTGGTTGCCAGAGGGGAGAGGGCGGGAGGATGGGTAAAATAGGTGAGATTAAGGAGTTCAAACTCACAGTTATGAGATAAATAACCTTGGGATGAAAGGTACAGCATGAAGAATATGGTCAATAATATTGTAATAACTGTGGATCATGACAGATGGTGACTACACTGATGGTGGTGAGCCCTGCACGATGTTTAGCATTGGGAATCACTGCGTCGTACCCCTGAAATTAGTATAATGTATGTTAACTATACTTCAGTAAAAAAAAATATGTAAAAGATACCGTTCTGATGAGTGATCTTGATAGTGGGGTATGCATACGGAGGCATGGAGGTAGATGGAGATTTCTGTACCTCCTTAGTTTTGTTATAAACCTAAAGCTAAGGGAAAGAGTCTTCTAAAAAATGCGAGGGGGTACAGCTAAAAGATTACTTTGAAGGAAATTGTCAAGTTAAATGTATGTATAAAAAGAACAAAAAACTTAAGAAATGAAGCATTTATTCCTGGAGCTAGGAGAAAAGACAGCAAATAAACCCAAAGAAAGGAAAAGGAAGGAAATAATAAAGATCAAAGTAGAAAGTAATGAAATGGAAACAAACATGTAATGGAAGGGTCCACAGAGATAACCATAGATTCTTTGCCAGTATAAATGGAATTTATACAGTGGTATTGAAACTGATTAAGGAAGAAAGAAGATATCATAAGATAATTTAAAGAATGAATAAGGATGCATTATTGCAGATCCTTGAATATTACAAATACATCATATTATAAATGACCTCATACCAAGAAATTTGAAAGCATATATAGATGAAATGGACAAATCCTAGAAAAATCCCAACTTATAAAAACTGATTCGGGGCCCATGGGTGGCTCAGTCGGTTAAGCATCCGGCTTTGGCTCAGGTCAGATCTCACGGTTCGTGGGTTCGAGCCCTGCGTCGGGCTCTGTGCTGACAGCTAGCTCAGAGCCTGGAGGCTGCTTCAGATTCTGTATCTCCCTCTCTCTCTGACCCTCCCCTGCTCCAGCTGTCTCTCTCTGTCTCTCAAAAATAAATAAAAAGCATAAAAAAAAAAAACTGATTCAAGAGAAGTAAAAACCTTGATGAAATCCAGAATTTACGAAACCATGGCCGGTGACAGTTCGGGCATCAAGCACTTGTAGGCTGCGTAGTGCTAAATTAAGAAAGATGATCTTTTTTGGGTAAATGTGATTCATATGCATCTGCTTTGGTCATTTAATTCTTTATGTAGACGTAGTTTTATTTCTTCTAAAATAGAATATTGTATTTAAATTTCACTCCAAAAAATGTATATTAACATGGAATATAATACTTGTCCAAACCTGGGGGTCATATAAAAAATTCAGTTAACTATTTTAGGTATATATGACAAATATCTTACAAAGGACTAAAGGAATGAAGCATGTTTCAAGTAGTTTATAAAAACATTTCTAATCATTTGCCTAAAAGCATCTTTAGCATTCCTGGCAGTTAGGGGCGCCTGGGCGTCTGACCTTTGGCTCAAGTCATGATCTCATGGTCCATGAGTTCGAGTCCCATGTGCTGACAGCTCAGAGCCTGGAGCCTGCTTTAGATTGTGTCTCCCTTTCTTTTTCCCCTCCCACACTCACGATCAGTCTCTCTCTCAAAAATAAATAAAATATTTTTAAAAATTTAGAATTTCTAGCAGTTAGAGATTTTTAAATTACAGTTATTTTTATGTTGATTTACTGACTCTAGAAACCATGAAAGACTTAAATAGAAAATACAGCCTGTGAAAGATCAAAGGTGATTTAAAGAAATATGATAGTTATTTTTGAGCCTTCCATTGTTCGTTTGGCACACTTTTGGTTAGGCCCCTCCCTGTCTGTCCTGAAGAATGAGAGACATTGGTTTGATGGCATTGCGACCCTGCCTACTCTCACAGAGCTTTCAGGACTCCGTGATCATTTGTTGTATTTACTGAGAGGAATAATTTTTAACAGAAACATGACATTATATGGATCTCTTTCCTAGAACGTGAAAAAGATTGAAATGGAATCAGTTCATTCAGGGCTAATAACTAGCATTTGTGGGGATAGCGCATCATCTGTAACTTTTAAAATTAGTATCTTAACATAGATATAGCTGTCCTCAAGCTTTTATTAAATACTACAGGAAATACGAAGTTTATGTGTGTGTTCTGAGAGAAAGTTCTCCTTGGACCAAAACCAGTAGGCAGCTTTTGTTAATTGTGACCAAACTCCTCGGTGCTTTGTGCACTGGGGCCTCCTTTTGGATCTTTACTCTTAGGAACAATGAGGAGTATCATATGCATGTGTATTTGCATCTTCTGCTTTCCTGACTGGTGTGCACATGTACGTCAAGGAGTGAGGAAATCTAGGCTTAACCTTGTAGTCTTGCCTCTCTAGTTTTTATGGAACTTTTGTGACAGCTATTGCCATGTAACTAAAACTCGAATTCAACTTATATGATGTATGTTCGCATATATATTCAAAGATGTCGTTTTTTTCTCACTTTATTTCAAGGTACATTATAGTAGTTTTGTTTTTGTTTTTTATTTCTAATGCTTTTTCCTTTGCATTTAACCAACTAGTACCTCTGGCAGTAATTTTATCGAGTTCTGTTCAAGAACATGTTAGGCAGAAGCAGAGCCAAAGATTAAAATACTCATTGCTTGCTGAGAATTAAGCTTTGTGTCAGAGTACGAGGACAGTTGTTAAAATCTGATAGTGATCAGTAAATTGGTTTCTTGTTCTTATTTGTGTAATTCTGGTTTCAGCCAAATGGTGGATGGTGTTCTCCATGTGTGCTGTTAAAACTTTTGAATGCTGTCTGTTTAGTCTGGAAAAGTTGAGCAGGACTGAGACCCATGAAGGGTAGAACGGACCACCCTTTCCTGTCAGCAGCAGGAGTACGGAAATAAGACGGTGCAGCCACACCGGGGGGTTTTCGCCGTAATGGCGCCGGGCAGAGAACGTATAACGTGTAAGGCGTAGCTTTGGGGGTTTATGACCAGTTATAAAATAGAACTGTCCTATGATGAACTTCGGTGTCTTAAGTTTCAGACCAAACACATGTAGCTCTGGATTACTGAAGTTGAATTTCATCGTTTGCAGGATTTTGCGAATATAATGAAAATGCTAAGAAGCTTAATCCAGGACGGCTACACAGCTCTGCTGGAGCAGCGCTGCCGCAGCGCCGCACAGGCCTTCACGGAGCTGCTTGATGGTCTAGATCCTCAGAAGATAAAGGTAACATCGCCATCTTGTAACTGGTGCGTCAGTGCAGGAGCATTTCAGGTGACCACAGACGAGCACCAAGGCCTTACCGGCCCTGGATTACTGGACTTTCGACCTATGTGAGATTGGCGGAGTCTGCTCCGGGTTGTGAGAGGCAGCGGATGCTCTGATTCAGCCGTTCTGGGTGCACACAGTATGCGACCCGGCTTTATGCACTCTCCTTGCTCTCTACTTGGTGCCCATTAGAATGCGTGGCTTCTTCTACAAAAGTACTAAGTCAGGTTTTGGACTCACTTTAGTCACATCTTTTCATCCAGAAAGAATTAGCCAGGTGAATAGTTTATGCAAGATTGTAAGAGAGCAAATGTCTTACTCGGTCATCAGTACCCATTTATGTGCAAAACAGTATGACTTCACTTACTCTAACCTGTCACAACCCATGCCTTCCGGGAACTCTGAGATAATACTTCTGTGTTTTAAATACTTGATTTCAGTGTAACTGCATGTCTTTGCAAAATATACTTTCTAATTTTGTTTGGTCTTTATCTCAACCATAGCAATTAGTGAGATTTTATTACACTTTCTTTTCTATTGTAGCTACCGGGTTGGTATGACACAAATTAGGCAAAATTATGTTCAGATTTTTAACTGGAGCATTTTTCTTGACAGCAATTGAACCTGGCCATGATTAACTATGTCCTAGTAGTCTATGGACTTGCTATTTCTCTCCTTGGAATAGGACAGCCTGAGGTAAGATTTGTAACTGAGATGATAAACAGTTAAAATATGCCATCTTAAAAGATATGTAAAAAATAGTTTTGCCGCTTTGGTTTCTTGCTTTCTGTGTACTTGGCTTGATAATTTTTTTCTGAAATACCTATTTAATTTGTGTTGTTGTTGTTTTAAAGAAAAATTAGTTTGTGATCTCATTAGAAAAAGCTATGCCAGACAACCAGTAGGAATCTACTTTTTACTTGTATAAAAAGTAAAGGACCTACTGTATCATTACAGGTTTAAGAAACCTGCTGAGTGGAAAAAGACAAGTTAGAGAATACGACAGACATTATGATAACCACGTAGGTACAGTTTGGAAAACATACACAGCAATAATATATATTGTTTATGACAATCTGCCTTCTGTAAAGGTGGAAAAAAAAAAAAAAAAAACCACGGGCTTGCCCTGCATCAAGTTTGAGATAATGGTTGCATTTAACAATGGCAGGAAGGAATGGGCTTGGGGAGATTAAGAAAGGAGAGTTCAGTTTTGTGGTAAGATCTGTTAGTTCTGGGTAGTAAGTATGTTATTGTCTTCTGGAGCGCAGGCCTCCCATCAGCACATCAGTCAGTGTGTGGGTGTGAGCACGCGTGGTCCCCCTCACCCAGGGCCCTCAGTGCTCTCCTGCCCAGTTCACACATACCTGCACTGCGCGGCATGATATAGTTGACTCCTGAACAACATGAGTTTGAACTGCCTGAGTCCACTTAACGTGTGGATTTTTTAAAAATACAGTATAGTACTGTGAATGTATTTTCTCTTACGATTTGCTTTTCTCTAGCTTATTTTATTGTAAGGACACAGTTTATAATACATATAACATACAAAATACATGTTAATCCGTTGTTTATGTTATTGGTAAGACTTCCAGTCAACAGTAGACTATTAGCAAGTTAGTTTTTGGGGAATCAAAAGTTACACTTGGATTTTCAATTGCATAGAACACCCATGACCCCTGCATTGTTCAGGGGTCCACTTTGCTTTCCACTTTGCTTTCCATGGTTTTTAGTTTTCAATAAAAGTCACAGTTTCAAAATTGCTGTAGAACTGCCTCAGGTATAATGTATCCTTTCTACTGACCTGGGCTTGAAGCTCCCTTGGCTGAGTGAAGGCTCAGCCATACCTGCTACCTAAGAAGGATCAAGCCATCTTCTATGTTCCACTCTCACGGTGACCCACTGTGTCTGGGGTTCAGTTTCCTTGTGAGATTCTTCTTTCCTTCTTTGCTTTGCTTTGTTTTTAATGTTTGTTTCGTTTTGAGAGAGAGAGAGTGATTGATTGAAGGTGGGGTAGGGCAGAGAGAGAGAATTTCAAGCAGACTCCACACTGTCAGCTCAGAGCCTGATGGGGGCCTCAAACTCACAAACTGTGAGATCATGTCCTGAGCTAATTAGGAGATGGACACTTAGCCAAATGAGGCACCCAGGCACCCCGTCCTCTCTCCTTGTTCTTGATGTGACAGATGAATATCTTCCATTTAGGGCTGTCTAATTCTGTTTTCTAATAGATTGTTGAAGAGGGGACTTTATGATCTCAATTCTATTCTCGGCAGAGTGATAATAAATATCTTACCATGTTTTGCTTTATCAAAGTTGAAGAAATAGTTCACTACATTTGTGATTTACTTTGAATTAATGAGACTAATTTAAGAAACAAACCAGAGATGACAGAACTTGGACATTTAAAGGACATTGTCTTTCAGGGCAGCCCCAGATGTTAGCAGTGTTACTTATTCCAGGACAGCTCGCTCTTAAAACATTTCTGGAATGCCTCCTTTGGAACTGACCTCAAAGCTTTAGTAAACTCCCATTTTATAGTGACATTTCTTTTTCCCCACAATGGGGTTACCAGGATTGCCTTGAACTAAGTGTCTTTTGGATTTTTTCCAAAACAAAATTCAAAGCACAGAAGTTTTCCATTGTTGAGGATTCTCAGAAGAATGTACTCTAAGCTCTGTAAAGCTTTTGCTATTTTTAAGACTGAGTGTTTATCTTTCTTATGCTACAAAACATTGTGGTGACATCATTGGAGTGGCAGCATCCCAGGGGAGCAGCCCTTACTAGGAGACACATCATGGTGTATTTGCATCAATCAGTCCTTGTGCCATGAATTCACACCTTTTAGTGTTAGCAGGTACCGGGCCCTCTGTGTGTGTGTTAGTAAATGCTCATTTGGTTGGTTGCCTGATGAGTTCCTCACCCATGTTTCATTCTGAAGCAGGATCACTTTGATTGTGTCTCTGAGTATCCTTTGGTCAAAATCTGTATATTTGCTAAGAAAATAAAATGCAGAAGGTGTGATTTTGTCATAGAAAATTTTGGATATAGGGTTGTTTGTACTATTACAAAAAGAATCAACCTTCAGATAAAATCTGTTCTAGCCTTTCTTTTGTAGTGTAAGTGATCATTATTTTTATTGCTACTGAAGGAATTATCTGAAGCTGAAAACCAGTTTAAGAGGATGATTGAACACTACCCCAATGAGGGACTTGATTGCTTGGCCTACTGTGGAATTGGAAAAGTATATTTGAAAAAGAACAGGTTAGTAGAAATTGCACCCTTGTACGCACAGGGTGGGTAACTCATTTGAAGTCTAAAGTGGTGGTGGTCCCTCTTCTGGAATCATACGGCTGTCTTCTCTGTGGCATCCTATTATAATTGTGTTTACTTGGTCAAGCAGCATTTCTGTGTCAGTATTAATTATTAGAGCATGACCAGTTAGTTTGGCACCTAGTGTTTTTTATTTTGAATCTTGTAAGAAAATCAGGAATAAGGTAATGTGACACAAAAGATTTTCTATTTTTTCTGTTAGTATGTGTCACTTACACATGGTGACTGAATTGATATTTAATGCTTTATAAGTCTGATTATATAATTTTTTGGTTACCAAAATACCTGTTTCCACCAAAAACCTGTGTAAAGATGATTTTAATATCAGATATACATCTGTTCAAAGACATCATGAGTTGCAAATAAAAATCTCTTCTCTGAACTTTATAGTTGGAATGCTTTAAAAAAAATTTTTTTTATTTTTAAGTTTATTTATTTATTGAGACAGAGACAGCATGAGCAGAGGAGAGGCAATGGGTGGGAGAGGAGAGAGAGAATCCCAAGCAGGCTCTGTGCTGTCCGCTCAAAGCCTGGCTGGGAACTCGAGCCCACGAACCGTGAGATCATGACCTGAGCTGAAACCAAGTCTTTGGACACTCAACCGACCTAGCCACCCAGCCGCCCCTATCATTGGAACCCTTACTCAAAGTCTAATATGTGGCTGTTCTCCAAATGTTTCCTATCTTACCTTCCCGACTTGCTGTATGACCCTTCGGGGATAGGATTATGCATTAAGTTTTATAAAAACTCCCTGTTCAGTGCTTGCTTGAGCAGCACATAGACTAAACTTGGAGTGATACAGAGATTAGCACGCCCCTGAACAAGGACACACACAAATTTGTGAAGCGTTCCGTAGTTTTGGCACAATAAAGCAGTATAATTAACTGTAAAATAACAGTAGCAAAAAGAAAACCCAAAGTCTCCCTGTTCTTACACTTGCCTCTAATAAAATGATAGGTGTGTTACATTTAACTTTATGAAGAAATGATTGTTGGCTGACTGAATATCATTCATAGCTTTTAATAATTCTTTTTTTATAAAATTTTATTTATTTATTTATTTTTGAGAGAGAGAGCGAGCGTGAGCAGGGGAGGGTCAGAGAGAGAGGGAGACACAGAATCTGAAGACAGGCTGCAGGCTCTGAGCTCTCAGCACAGAGCCTGATGTGGGGCTCGAACCCACGAACCACGAGATCATGACCTGAGCCAAAGCCAGACACTCAACCAACTGAGCCACCCAGGAGCCCTGCTTTTAATTATTCTTAAATTTTCATCTGTTTAGGGGAGATTTTATCAGACCTTTGGAACTCTTGGAAACCCAGTCTTGGAGTGTGCTTAGAACTTCTTTTATACATTTTGAAAGATTAAAGAAAGTTCTTTATCTCAAGTTAAGTTCCTGTAACCACGCTGATTTATATTAAGAATCTGGTAGAGGGAGGGGAAGTGAGGATTTAGCAATCATCTGCATGAAGTTAATTTCAAAGTTTAGCATAAATTGTTTAGGATATACTTTTTATTATTTTGTTTTTAATTTTTAAGTTTTTTTTGAGAGAAAACATGAGCAGGGGAGGGGCAGAAAGGGAGAGAGCTATCCCAAGCAGGCTCTCCACTGCCCAGCACAGAGCCTGACACGGGCCTTGATCTCATAAACTGTGAGATCATGACCTGAAGCCAAAATCAAGGATCAGATGCTTAACCAACTGAGCCATCCAGGTACCCCTAGGATATACCCTTTATAATCCAATGATCACATGCAGTTATTCACAAGATCTAGGAATGTATCTTAAATGTATAACATGGGAATTATGATAAATGATAAAGGCTTTGCCATTTTGAAAAGCATTTACATTTTGATTTCAACATAATATGGTGTGGGGTTCAGTGTCTAACATGTAGGTTGTTTGCTGTTGTAATGTGCAGGTTCTGGTAAAGTTTTGCTATGAGCTGTCTTATGGTGGACGGTGATCTAGCTGTTCTGCAGGTGAATTTTTCTTACCCATAGGCAAACAAAGTTCCTAAATTGGGAAATCATTTCAAGATTGGAGAAAACAGGAAAACTTTCTACTCTAGTCTTTTTTTTTTTTTTCATGTTTTTTATTTATTTTTGAGAGACAGAGACAGCACAAGCAGGTGAGGGTCAAAGAGAGAGGGAGACACAGAATCTGAAGCAGGCTCCAGGCTCTGAGCTGGCTGTCAGCTCAGGGCCCGACACAGGGCTTGAACTCACGAACCGTGAGATCATGACGTGAGCCAAAGCCAGATGCTTAACCGACTGAGCCACCCAGGTGCCCCTCTACTCTAGTCTTAAGAGAATTATAAAGACTTGGTTAACTTTATAATCCAGTATTTTAGTTTTCTTTTGTTGAAGAAGAATCGACTGACATTTTTTTAAAAACATAAACCGGAACTAAAACATTTCATATAGTTAAAACAGTTTACATATGCATTTGTTCTTTTAAAATACTTCACTGCTTTATGGTTGAAGAAAGATGTCTAGCATACACAGTCTCTAGAATTTTTTCAGAAGAGCGATTTTTACTATAGATGTACCTAATAGGGTATTTATGATTAATTAATTTAAATGAAGGTTTGCCATTTCTCTGCAGGAATCTAATTAGCTTAGTAAACAAAACAAAAATGGAACAACCACATTGTTCAGTTTTCTGTTTTAATGTTGAAAACTTAAAATTTTTTTAAACGTTTTTATTCATTTTTTGGGAGAGAGGGAGAGTGTGAGTGGGGGAGGGGCATTGAGCAGGGGAGACACAGAATCTGACTCCAGACTCCAAGCTGTCAGCAGAGAGCCCAACACAGGGCTCGAACCCACAAACTGTGAGATCACGACCTGAGCCAAAGTTGGATGCTTAACTGACTGAGCCACCCAGGCGCCCCTAATTGTTGGAAACTTCCAATAATAAAGTACAACTTTAAAAGGACTAGTGTGCACCTCCCATAATAAAGGCAGTGTCCAAGCGGATTTGTGTTTAATTTATATTACTTTTATAGTAAACCATGATAATTAATGCCTTTTTTTAAAGTTTTTAATTCCAGTCAACATACAGTGTTATATTAGTTTCAGTTGTACAGTGATAATGCTTCAACATGCCTGTGTTTTTTAAAGAAAATAAAAGTTACATCGAATATTTCTCTACCATGGCTTATCAAATGTATTCTTAATAAACTTGAAATCTCTGTGACTTTTATTGGGAATGAAAATTCTTATCACAGCTTTAATATCTTCTTTCTTCATAATTATGACTTTAGATTTCTAGACGCTCTTAATCACTTTGAGAAAGCAAGAACCTTGATTTGTCGCCTTCCTGGAGTGTTAACTTGGCCCACAAGTAATGTGATTATTGAAGAGACTCAGCCAGGGAAAATAAAGGTAACTGTTCATTTCTGCAGAGAGCTTGTAACTAACTGTAAAGAGCTTCTAACTTTAAATCTAATTTTCACTGACTGACCCAGGTATCAAGAGACAAAATGGTAGGGGCACCCTGTCTTCAGCATCCCACGTGCATTTCCCCTTTAAGGACTAGCAAGAATCACTAATATCTGTTAATTATTTCCTATGTGCCAGTCACTCAGCTTCCATTCATCATACCTTTAATCTTTACAGCAACCCTACAAGATGAGTACTAGGAATATTATCATTTTACTAAAGAAGAAGATTAAGTTAGGGAGGTTAAGTGATGAGCTCAAGGTTAAACATCTAGGAAATGGTGGAGCTGGGACTTGAGTCTCAGCATCCTGACTAGAGAGTATGCATTATTATTTTTTTTAAGTTTGTTTTGGGAGAGACAGAGACCATGTGAATGGGGGAGTGGCAGAGAGAGAGGGAGAGAAATATTATCCCAAACAGGCTCTGCGCTCTGTGGGGCTCAGACCCACCAAGCCATGAGATCGTGACCTGAGCTGAAACCAAGAGTCAGATGCTTGACCACCTGAGCCGTCCGGGTGCCCCGAGAGCATTCATTATTAAGGAGAGTGACTCACTGGTTATACTTAGAGAAAGGTATGGCGTCACACAGTTCCATCACGACGACTGGTTAGTAAGATGGTACTTGAGGACTTGGGAAATAAACTCAGTCTCGTATCCAGAGGCGCAGAACACTTTGCTGCTTCTGAAAAGACTACATTATGTGTGGATTGACTAGAATAGGCCTTTACTTGTGGGGGACCCTGGCATGTATACAGAACTTGCTTTTGGCTGGAGCTTTTAAAAACACAGGGGTCAACTCTTACAACTCAGTAATAAAAAGACAGTCAATTAAAAATAGCCATTATACTAGAATTTTAAAAAATAATAAAAAGTAGCCAAAGGCTCTGAATACTCCTATCTGCCAAAATTTTCTACAGAGAGCCAGTGAGCATGTGAAAGCTGTTCAACACCATTAGCAATCTGGGAAATGCAAATTAAAACCATAATGAGATAGTACTTCACACACTGGATGGCTGTATTTAAGAAGGAAGAAATCAGCATGTTGATAGAATGTGGAGAAACCAAAACCCCCACGTATTGCTGGTGGACATGTAAAATGTTCTGGCAGCTTCTCAGTACGTTAACGGTAGAGTTCCCACAGGACCCAGCAGTCTTACTCCTGGGGATATACAGAGAAAGGAACTCATATATTCTCACAAAAATGTGTACTTGAATGTTTATTAGCAACATTATTCATAATAGCTAGAAAGTGGAAACAGCTCAAGGGTCCATCAACTGATGAATAATAGTTAAATAAAACCATTTGTAATCATTCATAAAATCATATAGTGGTCTTCCTGTAAAATTGAGTATTATTTGTCCATAAGGAGAAATGAAGTACTGATCAGTACTACTGCGTGGATGAACCTTGAAAACATGCTAAGGAAGCCAGACACAGACCACCACGTATTTTAGGATTCTCTTCTTCTAAAATTTCCAGAATAGGCAAATCTATATTTAGAGACAGAAAGTAGATCGGTGGTTGTCAGGGGCCGGGGTGCGGGGGGAAATGGGGAGGGACTGCCAGTAGGGATGGAGTTTTTTTTGGGGGGGGTGATAAAACTGTTCTAACTTTACACTGAGGCAGTGGTTGTACAAGCCTGTGAATATACTGAAAGCCACTGAGCATATATGTTTTAAATGTGTGGATTGCATGGTGTGTGATTTATATCTCAAGAAAGCTGTTAGAAAAAAGTCATTGAATATTCTCTTCGTAGTAAATTGGGATGGAGACAGAGGAGCTATTGATAACAAAGTCAGCACTGGAAACATGGCTTAAGTCTCCTGGGGCGTCAGTGGCAGTGGGGTCATTCTCCAGGGAATGCACCAGATGCTGGAGGGTGATAGGGTCCCACGTGACATGCCCCCGGCAAGGAGAAGGGCAACCCTCAGGTTATCCTGCCTTCTCTAACCTCCTCTGACTGCCTGAAGGACCCTTGAAGAGCTATACCTTTTAAAATGAGCCTTGACGATGAACACAGGATAAGATTTTGATTCTGACACTGAAATTCTGAAACTTTTTGTTCAGTCCTTTTTTGTTCTAACTTTATTTCTGGATGTATTTCAGATCCTTCAGAAAGGAAGAACTTTAAAAGTTATATGTAGTTTATTCTTCACTAAACATTTAGTCATTCCTATGCTGAAATATTTTGATGGCAAGAAGTTATTGAAATCATAAGGACTTGCAGTGACAAATTAGTGTGGTGATAATACTATTTTTGTTTATTTTTGTTTTAGATGCTCTTAGAGAAATTTATTGAAGAATGCAGGTTCCCTCCAGTGCCAGATGCCATTTGTTGCTATCAGAAGTGTCATGGATATTCCAAAATCCAGATATATATAACTGATCCAGACTTTAAGGTACATAATGAACTTACAATAGGACAGTAACTTGTGGAATTATGCCTTAAAATGGATTCAAAACAAATTCTATAATTGGAGGTACCCAAGTTCTCTGGGCTGTCAGCAGTTTTATGTCCTGTTGCCTGTACTCCATCCGCTGGACTTATAAGGTCTGCATCATCTCGTGTGGGGACCCTGAGCCACTGCATAAAACATGGAGGGCAGTGAGTGGCCTGAGAAGGCAGGCTAGCTAATTCTACTTCCCCTTGTAGCCACTGTCCATGTTCTTTAGGAGCACAGGAAAGAAAATGAGGTTGTTACCTCTGATTTGTTTCAATTCTAATTTCTTTTAAAACTTGAGTCCAAGAATCTAGGGCCATTGTGATCACCGAATTAGCTCCTAGAGACCTAAATCTGAAAGCAGGTCTGGCACTTAGGGTTACTTAGCCTTATTTTATTGAAGACAGTAGCTGCCTACTGTTCCTGATTAGTAGATCAGGTGAATACAGTTTATAAAATATTTGGTATTATAAAGGACAGTGCAGCTATATGTTATGGAAATGAATATGTCTGTCAGTTCTCTGTCTTTAGCACTAGGCATTTTGGGGTATTGAAAGACTGTACTTTCCTAGGAGAGAATGTGAGGTCTAGTTATGTTTGCCAGGTGAATGCAGACAGCTCTCTCTTTTATCTTAATATGTGTGTTGTGATTGTGAGGGAGAGTGTGTATGTGTGGACATCTTTAAAATGTACATTTAAAATTGTTTTCAACCCATAGGGTTTTATACGAATCAGCTGCTGCCAGTACTGTAAAATAGAATTTCACATGAACTGTTGGAAGAAATTGAAAACAACAACTTTTAATGATAAAATTGACAAGGTAAGTTCACAAAATAGTTTGAAACTTTTAGTGTGCTTATTGTATGTTGATTTTTTTTCCCTGAGAATCTTCAGAAAAAGTTTTAAGTGAATATAAATTCCTTTCTGTGTATTTTTTAGAAGTTTTAAAAAATATTTTTGAGAGAGAGAGAGAGTGAGAGAGTGCACGCATGCGAGGGGGAGAGGGGCAGAGAGAGAGAGAGAGACATAGAATCTAAAGCAGGCTCCAGGCTCTGAGCTGTCAGCACAGAGCCTGACGCAGGCCTTGAACTCAAGAACCATTAGATCATGACCTGAGCTGAAGTCGAGCACCTAACCGACTGAGCCCTTCCAGGCACCCCTGGTTCTGTGCATTCTAACATAACTAAAAAGTTTTAAATTATTACTTTAATGATAAAGTAGAAAATCAGTTTTTGTTTTTATTTTATGCTGCTATAAAGGTAATAACCATAGAGACCTCTAATAAGCTGTTTAACCAGTTTTTACATTGGGAATGTTATTAAAAATAAAAATTTAAATGTCTATGTTAACATTCTGATGTAAAATTGGGGTTTCAGATTTTTTATTTTCTACTAAAACGTAATGAGATAATTTGTACTAAACAATCAACTTAAATTTGGTACTCCCACTTCTTTGTGGTTTTTCGTAATTAGGAAGGTAATAATGTTCATTACATTAGCAAGGTGTACTTTGAAAGAAGGTTCGATTTTGTAATCTTATTTGCATTCATAGAATATGTTTCTGATTCATATAAGCTATTGACTTAAAAAAAATTTTTTTTTTCTACACTGCTTAGCCTCCTGTAAGCCCCTACTCTTCTTGGGGAAAAGAGTAAGGTGCTTGTGTGGTGTCTGTTAGCAAGAAGAATTATTCAAGTTTGGTAGAAATAAATACTCCCATTTTATGCATTTTCACATAGTTAGTAATATGTGAAATAGCATTCCACATAGCTAACGATACAATGACATGAACAAATAATGTTGCCATTGACTTTTGCTATGTTTTTGTCCTACATTAGCTGAGTTTCTCTAGTTACTCATGCTCCCATTAGTGGTCTTAACTGTTCCCTGGGTTGAAATACTCTCTGTCAATTGTCAGCTTTCATGAGGATGTACTGAAGTAGGGGCACCTGAGTGGCTCAGTTGGTTGAGCCTCCGACTTCGGCTCGGGTCATGATCTCATGTTTGTGGGTTCGAGCCCCTTGTCTGAGCTGTCAGCACAGAGCCTGGAGCCTGCTTCGGATTCGGTGTCTCCTTGTCTCTCTGCCCCTCCCCCCTCATGCTCTGTCTCTTGCTGTCTCAAAAATAAATAAAACATTAAAAAAAGTTTTTTTTAAAGGATGTACTGATGTAATACACAAGTATCTCATAATTTACAATAAGAAAAGTTCATTTCTTGCTGACATTGATTGTCCAAAAGTTGTGCAGTGGCCAGGGTTGGGCTATGGCAGTTCTATAGCTGTGTAGTTGTGTTCTTTGTTTCTGAGTTGAGGTTGAAGAGCTATTGGAGCGTGTTCTTGTGGCAGAGGGTAAAGAGCAATGACCAGTCCACTTCATGTTTCTTAAAGCTTTTGCATGGACATAGTGCACAAAGCTAGGACTTTGTGCACCCCTACAGCTGGAAGTACATTCCTTCTCTAAGGGAGGCTCCGAAAGTCAGAGACAATGGTGGGGACTTCCAGTGCCTCCCTAAAGGAAGTTTCCGGCAGTATCTTGACTATTCCTGATGGTTAAAATGGTATGCATATATAGATTTATGCAGAGATATATAGCACTTGTTTTTTTAATCAAATAGGATTTTCTGCAAGGAATTTGTCTTACCCCTGACTGTGAAGGAATCATTTCTAAGATTATCATTTTCAGCAGTGGTGGTCAAGTTAAATGTGAAGTAAGTATCTGAAAGAGGGGAAATATTACCAAATTGTTACCAAAATGATTATACCTTTTAAAATACGATTTAAATTTGTAGAAGTTCTACCGTCTTGTATTTTCCAGGAAAAAAGTTACTTAATTTAAGAAAATATGGGAAAATGTTAGGATGTGAGAATATACCTTTGTAGTGAAGGATTTTCACACTCTTTAATCTTCTAAAAGAGGAGACTTTTTACATTTTAGTTTTACAGTTTGTACTCTTTTTGATAATCTTGTTTCCTTAATCCCCAGTACATTTTTGGGTATTAACGAGGGTGGGTCCTTAGGGAGGGGGAAGAGTTTTGAAGGGATCATCTTTCACTTCACTGTATGGGAGGGCCATCAGCGGGTTGTTCGGATGATATTTGTAGTTATTATGATCTGCTCATTAGTTTTTTTTACGTTTCCTAAACTCTGTCTACTGTGTTGTTCCTCTTTTCAGTAAATTGTTTTGCTAAACTTTCCTGGGCTTTTGTCTGGGTCAGAGCAACATCACTGTGCTCTATCAAATTGAACATGGTGTGCTTCTGAAATGCTTGTTGCTTGTGGTTTTGTGCTTTGTGTCCTGGGAATATGAGACAAATTTTGGATGTCTTTGTTTTATTTAAAGTTTGAACACAAGATCGTAAAAGAAAAGGTTCCTTCAAGACCTATTCTGAAACAGAAATGTTCTAGGTAAGATTTTTAACAATCGATTGGTAGTTTAATGATGTCTAGTAGAATGTAATTCTGTTAAATGGAAATTTCTAAGTTATGCTGTTTTTTAAATTGGCTGTGCACACATACCCAAATTAGTGGTGTTTAAATGAATTTTATGGATATTTAAAACTTGAAAAGAGAACTAGCCTAGAATGGTTAAATATCAAAAGCTTGAATAAGAAGTATTATTTGAGTTTTTAAGTAAAATTATGATGTTTGATTAGTAGATTTGGCATTTAGATAAAAATTATACACTTAGCTCTCAGTTGTTTAAACTTTAATTCCAAGAGTATTTTTCTTTTTTATCTCTTTTCAGCAAACATTTTTGAACCAATGACTATTTCTTACCTTAAAAAACTCAATATACTGTCAGTTTATTCACTTCTCTGTATAATGTTGTTTAGATGAAATAATTCCAATCCTTTTTTTTTTTCTTATTGGTCCTGCTTCTTATTTTCCATGCTAAGAAGTAATTTTTTTTCATTATTTGTGATCAAGAAAAAGCAAAAGAAAAGATAATTATTTATTGAAGAGAATTCATTGTAAACCATATCAACCAAATTCCAAAATTCCAATGTTGTGGGCTGTCATTAGGATGTGAAAATAATATTTTACTATGGGATCTTTCTTTGAAATGAGTGTACATATGCATTCTCTTGCAAAGTACTTTTTACTGTTTCTGTTTACCCTAAGCAGTAATGTATATTCACGGTAATAACATTTGTATAACCTATAGATGCTGATCTTAATTATAAATCACTCGGTCATTGAATTCTTGTTTTCATGACAAATAAGTACCCTAATTTTTACTGAACACGTGCCAGCAGTTTTTGCTATTGAAGAGAAGATGCAGGCCACGTTCTAAATTAAAAGGATAACTCTAACTTACTGCTTAGAGAATGGTTTCTATAATAGGCAAAGGAAGATAGTTAATTGAGTTTATAGCAAAGGTGGATTACCACTAATTATAAATGCTTATCAGCCTAGAGAAGCTAAGACTGAAAGAAGACAAAAAATTGAAGAGAAAACTCCAAAAACAAGAAGCAAAAAAATTAGCACAAGAAAGAATGGAAGAAGACTTAAGGGAAAATAATCCACCCAAAACTGAAGAGCAAAAAGGTATGCTGAAGTTCAAGGCCTGATGAGAGGAGTATATTCTTAATATGTCTGGCTTACTGGGCATTGTGTTAATTCTTACTGAATTGGAATGTAGAGTTCAGTGAGTACGTTAATGCCGTCAGTCTCTTGTGCTGCTGAGATGGGAGAAGTTGGGGTAGAGAGCACTGGCTTTGGAAGCAGCACACAGGGACAGCGGGACTAGCCTGGGGCAAATCTGTGTCCGTGTCCTCATCTGAGTTACGGTGGAAGTAATAGCTGACATGCGTACTGTACGTTTGGCGGTGCTCTGAACTCCACTGTGTAGAGTTAGGTTCCAGAACGGTGAATGTGAATCAACTACTATTATCTGAGCTCAAATAAACCGTTCATAAAGCTGTGATAGAGATTACCTAACCTAGCCTTCTGTTTTACGTTCATCTTGTCATTGTTCCCTGATCTACATGGGAATGTCTGTTTTGATACTGTTCCTGTGAGCATATTTAACTTTCCAATTCTGTCTTTTTATTTGTTTGTTAAAAATTGCTTTTAATGTTTTATTTCTGAGAGAAAGAGAGTGTGAGCAGGGGAGGGTCAGAGAGAGAGGGAGACACAGAATTTGAAGACAGGCTCCAGGCTCTGAGCTGTCAGCACAGAGCCCGATGCAGGGCTCAAACCCACGAACCATGAGATCATGACCTGAGCCAAATCTGGACGCTCAATCGACTGAGCCACCCAGGCGACCCTAGATCTTTTCTTTTTAAACAGATTTTTTTTTAAGTTGATTTATTTATTTTGAGAGAGTCAATGCTAGTGGCGGAGGCAGAGAGAGGACAGGAGAGAATCCCAAGCAGGCTCTGTGCTGTAATGCAAAACCCGGTGTGAGGCTCAAACTCACAGAACTGTGAGATTATGACCGGAGTCAAAGCCAAGCATTGGAAGCTTAACCAACTGAGCCACCCAGGAGCCTCACATAGTTACTGAATGTAAATGTTGATGAGGCTGGGTTAGGACTGTTGAGGAAGAGTAACCCCATTTTGGAGGAACTGAGTTTTTCGATGTTATATGAGTGGTACAGAATGAAGGAGAGAAGATACTTAACTTTTGATATGTTTGGTTTCATGTGAGCTTAGTTTTCAAACATATTGTTAGGCAATTATTTTCCAGATTTAAAACTTCCTGAGTTTATTTAAAACATTAAGAATCCCTCTGAACTATATTCTATGTTCTTATATAATGTTATACTATTTCTTTCTCAGTTTCAAAACATTTTTTTATGTCTTTATTTTATTTTGAGAGAGAGAGACAGAGTGAGCTGGCAAGGGGCAGAGAGAGAGGGAGACACAGAATCCGGAGCAGGCTCCAGGCGCTCAGCTGTCAGCACAGAGCCCGACACAGGGCTCGAATCCACAGTCTGTGAGATCATGACCTGAGCCAAAGTTGGACGCTTTAGCCGACTGAGCCATGCAGGGGCCCCTCTTTCTCAGTTTAGATCTTTGCAGATTGGCCCAGTTGCTCACTTTAACTGCCCACTTTTCTTTGTCCTTAGACACTGGAGGCAGTATTGGGAGTTGCCCGTTCCTTGATGACAGAATTCTGCAGTGCATAAAGCAGTATGCCGACAAGATACAATCTGGTATTCTGAACACTTCCAAGCTTCTCAAAGAATTGCTTTCTTGGAAGGTTTTAAGCACAGAAGACTACACAACATGTTTTTCTAGTAGAAATTTCTTAAATGAAGCAGTGGACTATGTCATTCGTCACTTGATTCAAGAGAAGAATAGAGTAAAGACCAGGATATTTCTTCATGTTTTGAGCGAGCTGAAAGAAGTGGAGCCAAAATTAGCCACCTGGATCCAGAAACTGAACAGCTTCGGTATGCCACTGAACTCCAGAGCTGTCACTTCTGAGGAGCAAGGGCAGATCGCGGCCTCTGAACCCTCTTTTGTTTTCATATCATCTTGTATAGTTTTTTAAAATGTAGGACCACAGATTTGTACAGTTAAAAGGACTATTTCCTCCCAACTCACAATTTAGGTTATTTTTTAGATAGTTTAGGGTTATAAGTTACTTTTTCAAAAAGTATAAACACAAAAAGTTTCAGTCACTTAGAAAACCCAGTCCTGTGTTTTGCTAAGCGATTTGTAAATGTTTAAACTAAGTGAATACCAGGCACAGTCATGGGTGAATAGCAGTCCCCCCCCTGCCCCCCAGGCAGCCTTCCCAGTACCCTCTGGGATAATGCAGTTCTGTAGACAGATTCCTTAGAAAATTTAGAGGAAAGAATGGATGGAACGAGTTGCTTAGGATCACTGAATGCAAATCTGTATCTAAAGGTTATGAGAACACTTCTCTGCAGTTGAATCAGAGGATTATAAAACTCTGCTACTGTTCCTGATTTTCCTAATTTGGTCAAGGAAGACCCTCTCCTACCCCCCAAGCAGCCCAAGGCCATGCGGGGACCTCAGAAAGCAGCTGCAGACAGAGTTGTTGCCTAGCACTGGATTGAGATTTCTCTGGGTACCTCCCAGGGCGCCGTTTGCCTTGGTGCCCATGATGGCAGCTGGCCTCCACCAGTAGGTGATTCAGTTGGCAGCAGGAGGATACAAGGCCAGCGGGAGCCACGGCAGAGCCGTCCAGAGAGTGAGCCTGCCAGGCCTCTGCAAGTCACCCCGACCTGCTGGAATTGTAGAGACATGAGGCCATTAGAATTCTAGAGTGTCAGAGAGCATACTGAGAAATTTCCTGTCCGTGGGAACAAAGTAAGATGGAAGCAAGCTCAACATAGTTGATAACCTAAGTGTTGCTGCCATGAACATAGGTCTGCATGGGTTTCTGGTCCCCCAGAATTGCTCTTAAGTGATCAGGTTGTCATTAGCATCTATTAACAATCACTTAATAAATTATGTTATTCTCACTTTAATCTGCTTTGGAAGATAGACTGAGGAGAAGTAGGCTTTCTGGTTATGCTTACCTGGGCAAGAGTGCCTGCCACTGTTCTTTTAGGTCAACCACAGCCTTTGAGCCTGGTAGCTCACTGATGGAAATGTTAATGTGGCCTTTTGATATAATTCACATTTATTCTGAAGATTAAAGTATCATTTTTATAAGTATGTATGCACGGTATTTAAAGTTGCAGTGTCTATTTAAATGACTTGAAGCATGTTAATTAAAGTAAGGCTGTGTACTATAGCCCTGATGCCATGCTCATATCTATTTAAGGCAAGTGATTTCCATTCCTGAAATTTTATTTCCTTCTCAACAAAAGTCTATATTGTGGAGTCACATCATGTACATATTTAACACAAGAGGTCAGGTGATGATGTGTGAGATATGGGAAGAGATTAACATTTTAATACTAGACGAGATCTCTTGCCTCTGTTCAGTGAGTACATCTTTCATGCATCATGACCTCTGCACGGTAACTATTTCATCTGGAAGAAACAGCCAGCCAGGGTAATTCTGACTCAGCAGTCTGCTTCATTTGCCGACTGATAAACCCTGGCCAACACAAGAGGTGACCGTGCTGTATTAGAGGCGTGCGGGAAGACAGAACAGCACCAGCCTGTGCCTTTTGGTGGCTGTTAGTAAGGCTGGGGCTCACCATTCCTTCAGCGGCAGTATGAGCTTACAGTCACTTCTTCTCTGATCAGTTAGAAAGTGGGATAACAGTGACCATCATGATTTTGGAGGAAGACAAGGAAAGCTATTAATTAATGAAGGTGTTGGGAGTGGGGTTTACCCATTTTCTGTTTTAAAAGCACCTGGGAAGCTTTTGCATATTATTGATGTTTTGTTACTATGGAAGATATATAGAAAAGCACTGTAAAATCTTGTTAGTTTATACTGATTAGAATGAACATCATTTTCATTTAGTGAAAAGTTATACTTTTAAAGGAATTTAATGCCTTGCTATTATTGGCTAAGTCTAATAAAAATAACCTTATGGCTTATAATATATGAGCTATTACATAAGAAGCTTTTGGCCTACCTTATTCAACTAAGTAAGAATGCTTGTCACTAGCTTATCAGTGTTAAGTGGTATTCCAAAAATGCAAAATAGCAAAATGTTTTTCACTGAAAATGTAAGCAAACGCTTATGGAACTGCTTTCAGAGATGTAAGACTGAATGTGATTTTACCATAAATGATTTTCCCTTTTTCTGATTTGGGTTTTGTTTTTATTACAGGTTTAGACGCCACAGGACCATTTTTTTCTCGTTATGGAGCATCTCTTAAGCAGCTTGATTTTAGCATCCTGACTTTTCTTTGGAATGAGAAATATGGTCATAAACTAGCCTCTATAGAAGGAAAACAACTTGATTATTTCTATGAGCAAACATCATTGAAGGAAGCACGATGTTTAATATGGCTGCTAGAAGAACACAGAGACAAGTTCCCAGCGTTGCATAATGCTTTAGATGAATTCTTTGATATAATGGGTATGTGAACTGAGTTTTAGTAGTATATCTAATTTTAGAGGGAAAAATATCTGTGAAGGACCCAGCTTATTTAATACTTAAGAAAAATAGTGAGAATTATGGTACAGCCAGCTTATGTGGGCAAGTTAGTGGTTAAGAATAGTGATTTTTTTTTTTTTTTGTCGTAGAATCTTTTTACTCTGTTGAACCAGATGTAGAGATGCTCAGTTGGGTACACTGACTGCGTACCATACTGTTCTCATCCTAGGTACTGTAACAGCATCATGGCAAAGGTTGCATATTAAGTGGACAGAATTTAGGGAATGGTTTCATATGTAACATTCAAGAACACATTGCCCTGCAGAGGAGGCGATGCTTGCACTGTACTTTCTTGCCTCATGTCCTTGCTCGTGCATGGCCTCCAGCCACGTCCTACCCCTTTGCTTATTTATTTCAAGTCTCATTTTTATGTTGCATCCCCCTCCGAGTCCTCCCTGGCTCGTCATCTGTATTATTCCATCAGCTTTGTTTCCGTTGTATTTATTGAGACACTTGACACACTGGGTTACACATGTATTTGCCCATTTGTGTATTTTACAGAACATAAGCTTAGAATTCAGGCTTGTCTATGACAGGATTATTCTCTGCAGCCTCGTATCCACAGGACCTCGCATGGATTTTGACTAGAAAGCACTCAAATTATGCTGAACTGGGATGACATTTTGTGGTTTTTTTGTAGTTGATTTCCACTTAATTGGCCATTTTCTCTTGGTTTCTAAACTAAACTTGTGTCAAACCCAAATAAGGAGCAGAACATAGCTGATGATAGTAGTATCTGGGGTGATTTTCTTTAAGGCTTTGGTGTATTGTCGGTGTAAAATTTTCATTTTCTCACAAATCACTGTTATTCTCCTACAGACAGCCGCTGTACTGTGTTAAGGAAACAAGACAGTGGCGATGTGCCGGTGAGTTACTTGATCGCTTTAGATGTCGTGTGTTCATCTGCATTAGCCAGAGGAAGAGAGGGGTCCCCAGGCCAGGGGATGTGTACATCACAGGTGGCATTCTAGAGCCAAATCTGGAGGGTTTCTGGCTAACATATACTCATCTATAGAATGTTAAGGCCAGTCTTCCTCTTGGAATTAGAGCGACAATAGGCAATCAGCAGTGTCTAGAAGCTTAAATTAGACAGTGTCCATAAAGTTTTGCAACTAATACTTGTTAATCTCAGAAATAGGGAAGGAGTTGAGTCATCTCCTGGGATAAAAATAAAAAGTTACCTGTAATGATTCAAATATAGTGTTTTGCTCTGTAAGGAAAACAAAGAGGTTTGGCTTTCAGTAGCTCCAAACTGAGTTTAAGTTAAAATAATTCCAGAGTTGATTTTCCTAGTAACTTGTAGCAGTTTTCAAATAGAAAGATGCTTTTTTACTGATTTTTAGGATCAAGTCATCTGTACTTGAAACAACTTCTTAATCTGCTTGTGAAATACCGCCCAGCTAAGTGTGGAAATGCAGCTGGTTCCACACCAGCTAAGTGTGGAAATGCAGCTAACACACCCAATGGGAAGTTAGATGTCTTTGAAGTCCACTGTGCCCCAGAGTTGGCCAGGTGTAGAGAGTCTCATTTACCTTAAGAAAAGGAATGTCATGGAAATGGCAATAGCATATAATTGGAATTATTCCAAAAGACTGATTAATTACTTGAAATAACATAAACCTAATTATAAATGAGTTTAAAATGTTGGAGCAAGGGGTGGTTCAGTCAGTTCAGCATCCAACTCTTGATTTTGGCTAAGGTTATGGTCTCACCATTCATGAGATCAAGCCCCACATAGGGCTCTGGGCTGACAGCACAGAGCCTGCTTGGGATCCTGTTTCTCCCTCTTTCTCTGCCCCTCCTTTGCACATGCACACACACTCTTTCTCTCTCCCCTTCTTTCTCAGAAATAAAACATTAAACATTTTTTGAAGCAATTTTAGTTACAACATTAGTCATCATTAGGTTTTCTCTTATTTTCTAATATAAATCATAACTAGGGCCAACCAATGAAGTGTTATTTTTGTTCAGCATTTTGTATATATTCAGCTTGTGGCTAAAACCAGTATGATGTCTTTATACGGAGCCTCATCACACTAACTTGAGTGTTCACTGTTCTTTTCCCCCATCTTTCCAGTTTAATTCTGCCAAGATAAAAAATAAAGGCAAGAAAAAGAAGCCAAAAGATCTAAAGGTATAGAGTACGTTTTGTACTAATTCTTGTCTAAAATAGTTAATTGAGTAGATAAATTAAAATTAGCCGGTTCTTGTGGATATTTTGAAGTACTTTATAGGGAAAGACTTTTCTTAGGATTCAATGTAAAGATTTTCCCCAAGCCCGAGACAGACAGGGCATTATTTATCGTCTGGTGGGTTCTCCGTGGCCGTCACGTATGCGTGCACTCAGGTAGCGGGCAGGCGTTGAGACAGTGAGCGGGGACTAGGGGAGGATGAGAGCAGCTCTTTGTAAGTTCTGCTAAAACTTGGCTTGTTATCTTTGACATCTGAATTTTTTGGAGCATTGGAAGCTACCTGAGTGTTAATTTGTGGCTGTTGAAACTTTCATTACTTTTGTGTTCCTGTTCACAAGAAAATTTAGATAAGTCTTATATATTGCCAATTTGCATGCTATTTATATAAGCATTCCTCTGTTTTAATGCTAATTTTTTTCTTCGAATTTTAAAGTAGAAAATCATTTTCATTTTCCTGTCTTTTAAACTAGCCTATGTTAGTGGGGTCTGGGACCGCTTCAGTAACACCAAATAATGAGATTGTCACTTCAGGTGAAGACCACAGGTAAATACAATTAAAAATGTATACTTCAGATTTTAACTCAAGCGTATTAACTTAGCAAGTGGTATTAATTTAACATAATTTAACTTTATTTCCCTAACTTCACTATCTAAATCTGTGCATCTGTTATGACAACCTAGTGTGATCCCCCTTGGTTGATTTTATAATATGGCTTGTCAACACTAAAAATTTCTACAAACTACATTAAAATCATTGGACTAATGACATTCATTAGATAAGTTTGGGAACTTACTTTGTGCAAGATACTGTGGGAAAGTCCTCGGAAATAGTGTTTAAAATGTTCAGTGAAGAGAATGTTTTATTAATAATTACTAGCATATTTGCTGTAATATAGAGGAAGATGTAAACTTAGATGCGAGTGATTTTCAGTGACATCTGGTTGTTGAAACTGAGTTTTCAGGAAACAAATAGACATAAGAAGAAATGAAAGTGGTGAGTAGCAATGACCTTTTTGTCATATTACATTATGAACCAGAAGCCCACAGTTTATTTTCACATTCCTTGAAGGAGTTGTAGGAGCTGCTTTTGCACATTTTCATGGATTCTTTAAACGGAGGAATTATTTTAACTTAAAATAGTAATAGCCCATACTTAGATAACACTTATGTGCCAGGTACTATTGTGAGGGCTTTAACATGTACAAACTCATTGAATTCACTCTTCACCCTGGGAAATAAGTACTGTTATTATCAGGTGCATTTTACAGATGGGGTGATTCATGCACAGCGTAGTTGAGTGATGTGCCTAAGAACTGGCAGGAATACATAACTGAGCCAGGAATTAAACAGGTAGTCTTGTTTTAGAACTCACAAACTGCTACATTTTTTTAGAATGCTAGAATCTTATACTTTAAGGAATCTTTTTTGTTAAGTGTCTTACTGGTTCCAATCTCACTTTAACTTAAATTAATAACAGTTATAATAGAATCTTTAACAAGTTACAATTAATGTAACATTGATGCTTTTAAAACCACTTTTCAAAAAATTTTTTCTTGGGAGCAAAAGTAGTTAATTAAAAGTGCTTATTCGGAGGATCCTCTGAGGGTAACTTTTTTGCATTTAATTATCTGGTTGTGTTTTTTTGCATTGTAAGGTTGAGTCATGTGTTACTATTTTTGTTTTAACTTAAATATTATTCTGGGTCACCTCAAAGTTTAGGACTCACCAAAAAAAAATTTTTTTTTTTTTTTATCAGCAGACGCAATCCAAATTCTGCAGGTCCATTTGTGGTACCTGACCACCTTCGGCGAGATGTAGAAGAATTTGAGGCTATATATGAACAGCACAGTAGTGAATATGTTGTCCGTAATAAGAAGCTGTGGGACATTAACCCAAAACAAAAATGTTCAACTCTGTATGAGTAAGTAGTTAAACATTACTATAAGTATTATTTCATACTGAAGCTGCACATTGTTTAATTTGTGTCCCTTGTGCTTATTAAAGGAATCATTTATTGGCTCACAAAGTAGGGAAGAAAAGTATTTTTACAGCTTTTATCGTGTAGTGCACAAAATTAACTGAGGGCTGAGGGTGGGTTTTTAATTTTAAATTTAGAATCCTGGAGCACCTGGGTGGCTCTGTCGGTTGAGCGTCTTGGTTTCAGCTCAGGTCATGATCTCACAGTTCTTGAGGTGGTGGGGGCCCTGCATCGGGCTCTACACTGACAGCACAGTCTAGGATTCTCTCACTCTCACTCTACCCTTCGCCTGTGTATGCCATCGCTCTCACTCGCTCTCTCGCTCTCTCGCTGTCTCTCTCTCTCTCACTCCCTCTCCTTCCTCCTCCCTCCCTCCCTCTCTCTTTCCTTCTCAAAATAAACAAACATTTAAAAAACAAAAAAAACCACAGTGGTCTGGCCGGGCTCTGGTTCTTGAGGGCAACCAGGACCTTTTAGTACCTCTAAATCATTGCATATTCCTAAACAGAAAAATGTTAAGAGATTTCCTGTACGAAAATTCCTATAGGATTTTAATGAAATTTGATTTCTTCTCATTTGGCATTCTTGTTAACTTTTCTTAAATACATTTTTCATTACTTTTTAAATAGATTATATAATAATGTAATTGAAATTTGTGAAGTAACTTTTTAATCCTTTTTGGTTTGTTCCCCCAAAAAATCTTTTAAGGATTATTATCAGAGGGATAAACAAAATTTTGCTTCTAGACTATCACTGATTGCATTTAGCTTTTGTCAGATTTAATATGAGTATAATATGTTTGTTGGGGAGGTGTTGAGATCACTTGGAAGTGAAATAGTATTTTTCTTTGGGAGAATTTGGGGGGAAATGTGTTTTTTCAAATGAACATGTATAAGTACTTTCTTGTAATAACATGTAAACATAAATTTTTTCCAAGTTATTTCTCTCAGTTGTTGGAGGAGCATGGTCCCTTGGACATGAGTAATAAAATGTTCTCTGAAGAATATGAATTCTTCCCAGAAGAAACTCGACAAATACTAGAAAAAGCCGGAGGGTTGAAGTCTTTTCTCCTGGGATGTCCCCGTTTTGTTGTGATTGACAACTGCATTGCATTGAAGAAAGTTGCATTACGGCTCAAGAAAAAGAGAAAGAAGAAAAACATCAAGACAAAAGTGGAAGAAATTTCAAAAACAGGGGAGTATTTACGAGTTAAACTACCACTGAATCCAGCTGCTAGGGAATTTAAACCAGATGTCAGGTCCAGACCAGTGTCTGAGTTATCTTCAGCACCAGCTTCTGAGGACATGAAGCCCAAACCTGTATCTGCTAATTCTCCCCAACCAACCTGTGAAGCGGTGAAGCCGAATCCAGCATCTGATCATGGTAGATCAGTTTCGGAGGCTGAGAAGCCCAAGGAGGCCTCTTCTGATTCCCTCACGTCGGTGTCTGAGGATGCCGGTCACAAGCAAGTATCCTGTAATTCTCCCAAACCAGCTTCTGAGGATGTGAAACCTGCATACTGGACACCACCCCATTTGGTCACAGGATACTGTACATACGTTTCCTTCCAGGGATTTGACATTATCCAGACACCACCAACATATATAAGCGTGTTACCCAGTCTGCCCCCGTACACTAACATGTATACACCTCTAGCCAGCATTCCTTCTGAGTATCAGCTGCAAAGACCGATAGCAGTGGTGCCCTCATTTGTAGCCAGTGACAGACCAGATGACAGTGCTGCCATGTATTTTGAGGGTCATCATTTGAATGCTGAGAATGCACCTCCCGGTAACAAGATTGTCCCTAAAACACAGACCCTTCAGGACTCTCTGGAAGTATCAGGAAAGCCACAGTGCAGCGTGAATGGGGCCGATAGAGCCCCCAGTGGACCTACCAGCCATGAAGGCCACTGTGGAAATTCTGCCAAGTGGAAAGTAAATCCAGAAATCACCGACCAAGTAACAGATACTCCACACACACAGATGGCCGCGGTGCAGGTGAGTCTTAAGTAGAAAAAGTCACCTCAGTACTAACGTTAAACTTTCCTTTTCATCTTTCATTGCCTGTTACTAAAATTCTTCTAAATTATTGACTTTACAATGGTTATGAAATCTTTTGCCTGGAAATGTTTTAAAAATATGGACCCTTTTGTAGGGCATGATAGGGAATTCAGAAAGAATTTTTGGGTCTAGTAAATAATACTCTTCTTCCCTAACCAAGTTTTGTACCGATTGAGAAGTGAGATAGAGGAATCAGCAGATGGAGCCAAAACGTCACCTTAGAGTGGCGCCCCTGCGGACGGTGGCGCGTATTTCCATAGCACTTGCACATCCTGACACCGAAGCCAGGACACAGCAGCTTATCCACCCAGTTACTCCGAGACCAGGAAGCCTCCCCACGCAGCGCCTGCTGTGTGGAGACTTGCTGTAGGAAGAATGAAAGGAAGTCAGCTTTTTGCACAGGTGGCCCCAAAAGCAGAGTCTGGGCTACATGTGACCAGTTTCTCTTAAGAGACAACCAGATGGAGAGAAACCGAAGGGGTGTGAATAAAAGTTACTAACAAGCATGAGAACAAGCTTATGTTCTTCCGTAGTTCACTTTATTGGGCATGAATTCATTAGACCCTTGTTGGATTACCCCCCTCCTCATGATGTTTTCTGTTTTCTAGAAAGCTTAGAAAGAACACGTTAAGAGCAATGAATCAAAATCATTTTCATTTTTACTGTTTCTACGTGATAATTTTTTCCTAATACAATAAATAAAACACACCTCAAAAAAATTGTAAGCATGTCTTAAAATGTCATTACATAATGGATTTATTTTACCACAGCAGTTGAGATTAATTGAATTTAAGTGTTTGTTTTGCCCCAAAGGTACCTTGGAATATAACACATCAAGAAGTCAATACTGAGCCATATGATCCTTTTGAGGCACAACAGGTGAGTCCAAATGGTATTAGACTATTTGAAGGTTTTTTAGTTTTCATTATAACTGGATGGCAATGATGAACTAAAAGTATTTTGAAGTCTGCTAATTCCATATAAAATATTACCATGGAATAAGCTTTAGAACATAACAAAAAAATTGTTTTTGTTGAATTTGGGAAAGAGAGGTAGAAAAAAAGCTGGGTTTTTTTCCTAGCTTATTTATTTCAAAATATAATGGCTTTATTGTTCTAACTGGTATAATGAGTCTGTATCAATTTATAAATAAGAGCTATTCATGTGAGTGATACAGAAAGTATTATAATACAAAGCTTCACCATCATAAGAATGATTCAGTTAGAAAATCTGTTAATATACTGTGTTAATGTATCTTAAGAGAAGTTATTTGGCCAATTCCATAGTTTCTGAAAGGGATTAGATAAAATTCAATTCCCCTTCTTGACTAAAACTCCTAATAATACGGGAAAAAAATAAATACTTTTCCACAAACAGATCTTTTTCTCAAACCAAAGCCTTCATCTCACTTACAGGTGAAACATCTCCATTTATTATCCTGGAGATAGCAACGACAAAATTAAATAAGAGAAAGAAGTAAGATTGTAAAAGAGGAGGTTTAAGTATTATTTCTTATGGAAGCTAACATTTGTGTATCTGGAAGATTAAAAACAGTCACCTGAAAATGCAGTACCAAACTATAAGAGAATTCAGAAAGGTGATTGGATATACTATTTTTCCATTTATAAACAACAGTCTGTTGCAAAGTATACTAGAAGATAAAGTTCCATTTTTAATAGCAACAAAAAGATAAAATACTGAAATTTATGAAAGAAAAGTTTAAAATGCTACTGAGAAACACACACAAGACTTACATTACACAAATGAGAAGTATTGAATAGGATGATTATTGTGAAGAGACTGTTCTCCCGAAAGCTTTTAACGTAGTTCCAGCACAGTCATGAGCAAAGTGTACTAGTTACCCGCTGCTGCATAACGAAGTACGTTAGAACCCAGTGCCTTAAGACAGCAGTAACATTTATTATCTCACAGCTTCTGAGTCAGCAGTTGAGCAGTTCAGCTGATGGACCTGGAGGATGCTGAGGCCTTGCAGCCATGATACAGACCAGGGCTCGTCTGGTCATCTGCACGGGGTGGGGTTGGAGGCTCTGTCTCCATGATGGCTCACTCCCACAGCTGACCAGTTGCTGCTGACTTTTGGCGGGGGCTTGAGTTCCTTGCCTGTGGACTTCCATGTAGGACCACTTGAGTGTCCTTGTGTTCTCATGGGGCCTGGTGTTCCCCAGAGTGGTTGGTCCAAGAGCACTCATAACCTACTTTAGGAAGTCACTTTCTGTCGCTTCTAATGTATTCTGCTCGTCACACAGCCCAGCCCAGCAGCCTTGGTATATCATAGGGGAGGATGATACATGGGTATAAATCCCAAGAGGTGAGGACCTTGAGGGCCACCTTGGTAGCTCGCTCCTGCACAGGGCTTATCTGACACTGGGCAAATTGATTCTCAACTTCACACAGAAAATAAGCCTCAGGAATGCCCATGGAGAAGAACCTACAAGAAAGGGACTCGTGCATCTAGGTAGCAAAATGTAATGTGAATCTATTTTAGCACAAAATAGGCCATTAGAATAAGAGACAGTAGAACAAAAGAAAATAGAAATGTAAGGTATAATTAAAAATGGTAAGTATTAGTGAGCAGAAAGTAGTTTATTAAATATGTGGTATTAGGAGAAATGGGTTGCCTGTCTAGAAAAAATTAATGTGGGTCCCCACATCATTTCTGTATACCAAAGTAAATTTCCAGACAGATCAAAGCAGACCCACAATTTCCCTAGAAAAACGGAAGATTTTTTTCATGAGGTTAATAAACAGTATGACAAGAAGTACGTGCATATATATGTACATATAGAACCTGTGTGTACATATGCATGGCATGTATTTGTATTACGGGCAAATACATGATGCCAAAACACCAATGAGAAACTAGGAAAATTATTTGTGGCACAGGACAGATAGAGAACTAATTGCCTTGTCTAACATACGAAGTTTCTTTAAATTAATCAGAGAAAGGTTAATAACCTAACACATACTGGCCACAGCTCATAGTTCTCTAACTGATAATTCACTGAATTTCAAAACCTTCATTCTGTGCCTTTTTACATTTGGAAGATGCTGAGGTACAGGAGGTGTGGGGGAAAATGAATCTAGGTTTGTGCCCCTGAGATAGATTTCCAGGTGTGGCTGCTAAGGCACTGTCAGCTGGGGACAGCAGTCAGCCAGCTCGCCGAGATGCCTTTCACACACAGGTGGCTTAGCAGAAGGAAAGGTTTTTTTTATTTTTTAGATGCTTATTTATTTTGAGGGGAGAGAGAGACAGACAGAGCACGAGCCGGGGCAGGACAGAGAGAAAGGGAGACAGAATTGAAGCTCCAGAGCCTCGCTCAGAGCTCAGACTCACAGACTGCGAGATCATGACCTGAGCCGAAGCTCTATGTTTAACCGACTGAGCCACTCAGGTGCCCCTCAAAATGAAAGGTTTTTATTTTAATTTATTTATTTTCAGAATGAAAGGTTTTTAAAAACACATAAATGACATTTGTCGTTGGACAATATTTCACATTGCAGTGTTGCTTCTGTTTTTGTTTTTGCTTTTTAAGCTAGTCCAAGAGATAGTTAACATAACTGGAAACCATTGATAATATTTTAATTTGTCATTTTTACAACTGTCCATTTGAAATACTTAAAATTAGGGTCAAAGTTAGTATGTTTTGTTGATATCTAATTGCATATGTACATACAGCTTTTTAAATGTAATAAATAGTTCTTGATGTTAATCATGGAGAATGATATTCACATCACACTATTGATTTAATACTGAGCCCTTTTAAAACAAATATTTGGAACTAATTATAGTACAGATTAAAATGTTTCATTATGAATTACAGTAATATGAATAATAGTACTTTAAAAAGAGCTGGCTTTGCTCAGCAATGTTGAAGAGTTTTTCATTCTTGAATTATCATGACATTTCCCTTGTAAATTTTCATCTGTCTCTTATTCTCCTCTGTTTAAGAGAGTGTTTGGAACAAGATGAGAAATAGGCATTTTAAACTATTTTTAATAGATAATTTTGTAATTTACTTTTAGGGAGAGCTCTCACAGATTGAGAAGGAGCACCAGGCTTTACAAGAGCAGTTTAAGGAAGCGTGTGAAAATTATGAGCAGATTAAACTCCAGGTCTCGGAAGAGATCAAGGACCTGGAAGAAAAGTTGAAAAGGAACTCAGAAGAAAACAAGGTAATTCTGTGTGAAACTTCTCTTTAGTAGCATGTGGCATGATCAGGAGATCAGTGCTTTTGTGGCCTCAGTTAGCCAAGTCACAGCATTGTTGGCTGAAAAATGGATTTTTTTCTTAATAATGCCTTTTTGGATTTCTCTATGACATATTAAAGTGGCAGTGTTTTTGCAGTGTTTTAGAACCTCTGCATGTTGCCATTTAAGAAAAGGGCTCTGACTCTGGGTTTTCATTTGTTTATAGTCAGTTTGCTTCATTAACTAAACCTGTTTTCTGGTGACTGAGTTCCAAGTTAATCCTTGTTTATATTGAAAGGCAGTGTAGCATTAGTGATTCATAGTGTAAACCTTGGGGTCAGCCCAGCTGGGTTCAGAGTCAGGCTTGATTCCATACTAGTTCTCATCTTGGTCAAGTTACTTCTTTGTGCTTTGGTTTCGTAGCTGGAAGATCTGGATGACAGTAGCTCCCATTTCTTGGGGCTAGATTAGTACTTGCAGAGTCCTTGAACCTGCCCAGCGTGTGGTGGAGTAAGGGCTCTGGAAGTATTGCCTGCCACTGTTATTTCTCCTACTACTATTATCACCTTCTTACTCTGAAGGAAATGTAAGAATAACACGTGGAACTTAGGCATATGAAATCTGTGAAATCACCTAGACCATCTTGAATTGATCTTGAATTCCACCAGCTAAGAGGGATTATAGTTATATGGAACTGGCTACTGGAATAATACGAATTAGTGGCAAGGCCACACTGAAGTGGTGGGGGAATGAAGGAATCCTCGTGCGTTTCTTTGTAAAACCTGAGGTCTTCTGTGCAGACATATAAGGGGATGTTAGTTAATTTAAGAAAGGAAGGATTTACACTTCTCATGGTAAGCATTGCCTAGTGTACAGAATTGCCAGTTCACTGGCTTAAACACCTGAAACGAATTCAACGTTATATGTCAACTACACTTCAGTTAAACCCAAAAAGGTAAGAATTTGTTCCAGAAGTCTGGACCAGCTTAGTGGGACCTTAATCAGGAAATTATTGGTATTGAAGTACACCCAGAAGAAAAGGGTCAGTTTGTAAAGCTACAATTCTGTAATGGCAGTATTAGAACAGTTACAACATTCCTGTTACAACTTGTTCTCACTTGGGATGGGACAAGGGAGATTTGAAGGGTGAAAGGAATTGAAGAAACCAGACTTTCCGGTCAGTTGCCTGGTCAGATGAGCTCTTCCTGACTGGGGGAGGAGAGAAGGAGCAAAACTAAACCCTGCGCAGTGGTCACTCATGGAACACTAATTTGAATAAGCTGTCGGGGAGCCTTAACAGCATAAAATATTTTTATAAACTTTCTATTGCCTCAGTAAAATTCAGTTTTACTAAATCCAGGTAAGAATGCTTACAGCCCCCCGATTAAGTAACGTGAGCAGATTTTCAGACTCGGCCGCGTAAGGTGAGTGAGCCGCATCTGGTGAGCGAGCTGCCCCTCTCTCTGGCAGAGGCGCGTCCAGCTTTGTAAACCGCTGGTCTCACTGGGTCCTGTATTTGTGCAGTTTCTCAAGGCATCTTTCTTTGTCCACTTGTCCAAGAAATCTCAGTAAATCAGACACCCCGGGCAGAGGGCTGCTGGGGAGCAGCAGCTCGGACTGGGCTTTTATGTGCTTTTCTTAACTTTACCAAGGCTCTAGGTCTGCATTCAAGATGTGGGTCCTAAGAGTGTAGCTGGTCTGTTTTTTAAAAGAGCCATTATTTAGTCCCCAAATTCTAGGCCTGTTAGGTAGTTTGATTTCCCCTATAAAATATAGGCCTTTTTCCTCTCAGGATAAATTGCTCATTGGAGTTTTTAGGTGGTTGTCTACACTGGAGCAGATGAGATGTAGCTGTGGCCATTTCTTTATTAATCGTGATTATGTTCATAATTAGCTTGTTGGAGAAATCTTCTATAGACATAAAAAGAAATTTGTGGCTTTTATTGATCTTTCCCGTGACCTTTGACTCTCTAGATCACTGAGGTTATCAGCTAATACTTTTACTGGAAAATTGCTTGATACCACATAATGGATGTATTAAATACAACCACCCTTTGCTCTGTAGGGAAGAGATAGACGAGCAATAGCAAATCACGTTTCTGAGCTCAGACATCAGTCAGGCTGCCTAGGTTGAACTCCAGCACTACCATCTGATACCTTTGTGGCCTTAGTTAACCTCTTTGACCTTCAGCTTCCTCATTAGTAATACAATCTGTACTTCATAGGTTTTTGAGGACTCACAGGGGTGGTTGGACAAGGGTGGGATTGTCCAGAGACATTAAGTATAGAAAAGGAAGAACTGTCCCACCCAAAATGCCACTCAGGCCCCTACTCAGAAAAATTGTTCACAAAGCAGTTGAAGAGGGCTTGGCACATAAAAAGCATCAATAAGCACCTGAGCTAGCTATTGTATATAGTGGGTGGGGTTTTATTCTGAGCTGGGAATGGCTTTGATAGTTATTTAGGCCAGTTATCTCTTATGTCGGAGGAAATACCTGTTCTAAAGCCAGAATCTCCTGTTGTGTTTAATGTACCTCTAACGTGCAGTTGCAGATTGTAATTGATTGCAGTATTGCTCAAGGTTTATGTTCTTCTTAACTTATTAAGATAATATTCACCATTTTAATCATTATAAAGTATGTAATTCAGTGGTTTTCAGGATACTCACAATGTTATATGACCATTATCACTAATTGCAGAACCATTATCATAACGCCAAAAAGAAACCCTCTTATATCCATGGAGCAATCATTGCTCGTTGCCCCTAGGACATATGTTCTTAAGGTACTTTCATGAGGTTTTCATATCGCTAAGATGGGTATTTAAGTTGACTTTGACTCTTAAAACATAATCAGAATCACTTTGGCCTAGAATGAGTTACGGAGGAGAATTTTGAAACTTTGTCCTATTTGTACATCAAAACAGAATCTTGGGCCCTGCCTGCCAAAAATTCCTCAGCCCACATCTGTGTGGGGGTTCTCTTGTTCAGTCATGACCTTTGCCAAGCTCAGCCTTTTTTTAAGGTTATCTATTTATTTTGTGGGGAGGTGAGTGGGGGAGGAGCAAAGAGGGAAAGAATCCCAAGCAGGCTCTCTGCTGTCAGCACTAAGCCTGATGTGGGGCTTGATCCCACGAATCGTGAGATCGTGACCTGAACCGAGATCGAGAGTCAGACACTTAACTATCTGAGCCATGTAGGTAGCCTGAGTTCTTTGTTTGTAATCTAACACTTATGGAGCTCATTATGTGCCATACTCAGTTGTACTTTTTTACATGGCTTATTTTATTTAATCTCAGACAATCATAGCATGCTAATGTTATAGTAGTATTGTTTCCATTTTACCATTAAGGATGTGGAGGCAGGAGCAGCGAATGCAACTTGCTGGAAGTCATACCAGTACAAAGTGGCAGAACAGTTAGTGTCAGGCTCCAGATCCCTTGATTTTGTCCTCCCCTAAGAGAATGTCACTTCCACGGCCAGTTGAAAAGCAGTTCTCAGCAGTTCACAAGCAGTATAGGTGTATCAGTTATTGGCCATAACAATGCTGAGTAACACCCACCACAAAACCTTAGTGACCTACGCAGTAAACAGTAAGTGTGGAAGTCTGTGGGTTGGCTTGTCCCAGTTGGGCGGGGCTGGACGGCTTAGCCTTTGGATCAGCTAAAGCCCTGTTGTTCTTGGCTTACCTGCTCATATATGTGGGGTCACCTGGCTATGGAAGTATCTAGAATGGCCTCAGCTGGGATGATTGGGGCAACCAGCTCTGCTCTGTGTGTCTTAGTTCTTCTAGAAAGTGACAGGGCAAGCAAGGACAGTCACACAAGCACTTTTCAGGCCTCTGCTGATGTCAGGTCTGCTAATACCCGTTAGATAAAGCAAGTCACATAGCCAGCCCAGATTCAGGGGTAGGGAGACAGACTGCTCTTTTTGGAAGGGCCGTGGATGGTCCCATGACAAAAGGTGTAGGTAAGGATGGGGCTGTGAATGCAGTCCCTCAGCACCGAAGTTCACTAATATTCAGTAGTTAAGCAGAAGTTTAAAAACCCTTCCGTGATTGGTGTCTACCTCATCTCCCACCTTCTCCTTTACCAGTTCTCTGCGTTCTCCTCTGTAATTAATGGATAGCATTTGTCCTGTGATAGTCTCGCTTCTGGCTCTTTTCCTTGCACTGTCCCTTCTGCCTCAAGTGGCCTTTCTCTCCAAGCCTGGCTCACTTCTCATCCTTTGGGTCAACCTAGCTCAGGCATCACTTTCTTAAGTCAGTAGTTGCTGATGGCAACTCAGCCTTGGTTCAAGGTCTTTGTTAATATATGCCTCACTATATTATATGGTAATTATTTTTGTTAACATTTTTGTTGAGATTTAATTCATTTACCATAGAATTCACCTATTTAAAGTATACGGTTTGTGTTCGTGGTACACGCGCACAGTTGCGCAGCCGTCACCACAGTCTAAGTTCAGAACACTGCATCACCTCCAGAAGAAACCTCACACCCACTACCCTCACTCTCCGTTCTCCTCCCTCCCACTGCCTAGGCAGCCTCTCCTTTCCTCTGTGGATCTGCCTGTTCTGGGCACTTTATAGAAATGGAGTCGTACTCTGTGTGGTCTTTTGTGACTGCCTGCTTTCATGTAGCATAAAGTTTTCAAGGTTCATCCGTGTATATCCATCCATGTAACACATGTCAGTACTTCGCTCCATTATACTGCCAAGTGATACTCTATTGTATGGCAGTATCACATTTTATTTATCCACTCATCAGTTGATGGACTTTGTTTTCCTACTTTTTGACTATATGAATAATGCTGTGGTGAGTATCTGTCATGAATATCTGTGGACATATGTTTTCATTTCTTTTTTTTAAGTTTATTTATTTTGAAAGAGAGAGAGAGACTAGGAGAGGAGCAGAGAGAGGGAATGCCAAGCAGGGTCTGCACTGTCACAAAGTCAGCATGGAGCCTGAGGCAGGACTTGAACTCACAAACTGTGAGATCATGACCTGAGCTGAAACTAAGAGCCAGACACTTAGCCAACTGAGACACCCAGGCCCCACCATTTGTTTTCAGTTCTTGAGCGTCTGTGCTTCAGAGTGGAACTGCTGGGCCATACACTAACTCCAAACTTACCTGTTTGAGAAACCGCCGGACTGCTCGGAAATAGTCGTAGCTTCTAGCAGTTCCCATGGGTAGGGTTGCAGGAGGGTTCCAGCTTCTCGATGTTCTCATAACACTTAGTATCCTCCATCAGTTTGGTTGTAGCCATCCTAATGGGGATGAAGTCATTTTTCATTGTGGTTTTGATTTGGATTTCCCTAAGGGCCAGTGGTACTGAGCATCTTTTCATGTGCTTGTTGTCTATTTGTATATCTTCTTTGAAGAAATGTCTGTCCAATCCTTTGTCTATTTATTAATTGGATCATTTGTCTTAAGAGTTTCATATGTTAATCTGGGTGCAAGTTGCTAATCACAAATACATGACTTCTAAATATTTTCTCCCATCTCCATTTTGCGGGTTGTCATTTTAGTTTCCTGATGGCATCATATGCAGCACAGTTTTTAATTTGTGTTATCCACTTTTTTCTTTTGTTTATGCTTTGATGTCATATTTTAGAAACCTCACAATCTATGGTCACCAAGATTTACTTCTGTATTTTCTTCTATTAGGTCTATGATCATTTTGAGCTAATTTTTGTATGTGGGGTAGTAATCATCATTTATGCGTATTTCCGCCACCAAACTGTTATCATCTTTGAATCTCTGTGTACAGACCAGGAGCTCTGCTGATGTTACCAAATGACGTGTGTTTGTGCACCGAACACCTGAGTTCACTGGGTTTGGTGAATTGTGGCTGCGTATTCAGTGTCCGCCCGTATCACAGGATATCAGGCCTGCACTGCCGTGAAGGTCGTGGCTTGCTTATTTGCTAGTACATGGTGGAGGAGGTTATCCATTCTTCTCTGTGCCAGTCTTCCTCCTGACGAAGAAGTCGTTTCTCTCTGCTTTCACTAGCTGGGCTTCTTTGTGCAGCAGACTTGTTTTTATTTTGTGGAGATAGCTCACTGTATTTCCTTGGATTTTGTCTACCAGAAAAGTTTTAATGCTCTCTCTAAAGAATGGCTAAGGCCTCATGGCATTCACTTTTATATTGCTCATACTTCTGGTTCTGTATTATCATTTTTATCTTTTTATTCTGTTTTTTTACCTACTTAGCATTCTTTTTATTTTGTCTTTCTTTTTTATATTTATTTTGAGAGAGCGTGTGGGGGAGGGGCAGAGAGGGAGACAGAATCCCTAGCAGGTTCCATGCTGCCAGCACAGAGCCTGACACAGGGCTCAGTCCCACAAACTGTGAGATCATGACCTGAGCTGAAATCAAGAGTTGGACACTTAACTGGCCGAGCCGCCTAGGTGCCCCTCTTTTGTGTATTCATCTCAATTGTTTATTTTGGAACAAAGTTGAGATTTTAAAAAAAAGGTATGGAAATGAAATTTTTCTAATTGAGAAAAAAATCAAAGTATTTATAATTATGCCAATAAGCTGTGCATATAAAGCATGCAGTATATGCATAGTCTGTGTATAGTCTGTCTTTTAGTCTAGTGTTTCAAAGAAGAGGATTCAGATCATTCTCTTTAATGTATTCAGAGACAAATCCATGATAGCCGACCTAGTTAGCACTGGGCTGTAGCTTTGTCATTAAAGGGTAGTTAGTACAAACAGCAGATGAACTCATGTAGCATTTTCTGTGGCTGAACTATAAGTGTGTGTGTGTGTGTGTGTGTTTATAATACTCTGTGCCTTTTGATACTAAACTCCTTTTGTACTTGCTGCCAAGTAGGTTCTTAAGCCCTGGCATAACCTTGTGGTTGTGCATCATCTCCTGACCAAAGGGCTAAATCTGAGGTGAAATCATGGCCCAAAATGGAATCCCAGGACAAGTGAGAAACCAGGTCGGGTCGGCCTGGCTCCAGCAAGGCTTGCCTGTGGACACTGGTCCTTGTGGGAGAAGTGAACCAGGTGGAATACAGGATTTTGTAAGTAGAGTAGACATGGTGGTCCTCTCCGTCACAGTAGTGGCCCCACAGGTTCGGGATCTGCAGTGTCACAGCAAAGAAAATGTCAGTAACACTGATCCTGGAAGGACTGTCCCTGACTGAACCTCTGCTGCCTAAGAACAGTCGGCCTGTGGTCTCAAGGCCAGTGAAACCAACCCTGCCCCCGGCCTGGTCCTTGGAAGTCTTTAAGGACCTGCCCTGTTAGCAGGTGTCTTCCGGGAACATCACAGACCGTGGTGTCTTGAGACAGGCTTAAGAGGGAGAAACGTCCTTCCTCAAAGTCGTTGTTGCCTTTGACTGGAAGACCACGACTGCACACGAGGGGTGTAGGTTGGCTTCAGGGACAGCGTTCTCTCTGAGGCAGGAGGCTGCCGGGTTCTGTCGCCGAACCTGTGCCTTCAGTAACCGGGTCACATTCGAAGCAATTGTTGATATTCGTAGAGTTTCAAACTGGAAAATACTAAAATTTAAACTTATTTCTAATAAATATTGCTCTATTCCCTGATTCACATATTATTAGAAATATTAATATAGAGAAGCTTTTACTTATAAATGACATGTATTTACAAGCATGTGCCCACCTATATATCTGCTAGCACTGAATGGATGACACTTTGGAAAATGACACAAAGCTTTTGGAGAATTTATAGGTTCAGAAGTTTCAGAAAGCGGCACCTGCATAAGAAAGCTACCAGGAAGGCTGGGGCTTGCGTGGTGTTTTACCTTCTGTCTGGGGAAGGCTAACTATCCTGCTTCAAAAACAGATTTTCATTTCTGTTTGTCACACCACCCGAATGCCCCTGTGACCAGGCCAGAGACATCACATTTATATTCTAAAAAGCAAGCAGACAGGGTGGGACACCTGGGTGGCTCAGTCGGTTAAGCATCCAACATCGGCTCAGGTCACGATCTCACAGTCTGTGGGTTTTAGCTCTGCATCGGGCTCTGTGCTGACACCTCAGAGCCTGGAGCCTGCTTCCGATTATATATCTCCTCTCTCTGTCCCTCCTCTACTCATGCTTGCTTTCTCTCTCCCTCAAAAATAAACATTAAAAAAAAGCAAACATTATAAAGCAAGCAGAAACAATTGGACTCACCGGATAAAGCATGTGTATAGACTACCTCTAGAATAGAGAGTCACTTAGGCTAGAAAGTGACGTGTGAACCGTTTAGGCAAGCTGAGGGGTTCTTCAGAATCGCCGAGAGCGTTGAGGGGCTCTGAGTGCTGACAGGCTTGAAGGAGGGAGAGGATGTTTGAAGCACACGCTTGGGAGGCCGGCACGCTCTCTGTCCGGGCACTTAAATCAGGGCCCAGTGAGACTCGAAGGAGTTGTGGGAGAAGGGACCTCGGAGGACAGGACGAATGCCAGAAGGAAGGTGGAGGCTGCTGCAGACAGGGCTCTTCAAGCAGGTTGCAGAGGAGATTCTGCACTTTCCCCTTCGCCTTCCCTGCATCTCATTTCCTCTCCCAGCACCCAGGGCAAGGCTGCGTCTTCTACAAAAGACTGACATGGTCTAAGCACTTGCCCTCTGAACCCTGTAGACCTCCTTGAATCCGGTTCATTAGTGTAACCAGGGGCATCCTAGAAGGAACCGGTGGACATTTCACTGACGTTTCTAACATGGCTGTTCACAGGGAAATGCCTTCCAGGTTCCGGCCAACCATCTGGTCAGCAGACTTGGAATAGAGTGGGAATTGCCCATGTTGGGAAAGGCTGTTTGGCGAGCAAAGCGTACCTGACTTGATCGTGTGCTGCTCTGTGCTAGAATAGCCTGTTAGAGTAGAGGTGTCTGTTGTATATACAAAGAAGACTCAGCAGAATGTTGTTTCTTTCTAAATGGTTATGTTGAAAAGCTACTTGGATTCAGTATTTTTATTTCTTTGATTTCTGGTCTTTGTCAAACAGAAATTTCTGCTCTGTCCCATCGAAATGACTACAGGGTCTGGGGCACCTGGGTGGCTCAGTCAGTTAAGTTTCCAGCTCAGGGTACTGAGATTGAGCCCCACATTGGGCTCCGCACTGAGCCTGGAGCCTGCTTAAGATTCTTTCTCTCCCCCACTCAATCCCTCTCCCCTGCTCACTCACACTCTCTCTCGCTCTCAAAAATAAAAAATTTTTAAAAATGACTACAGAGTCAAAAGTATGGAGTTCTCACATATTTTATTTATTCATAGATTTATTTAAACATCTATATCTAGTTACTGTGTCTGTTTTTATGCCTCCTGTCCTAGTACATCTTCTGTGCTCTTTTTTGTTAATGGGATTTTTAACTATTCATCAAAGGTAGAAACCTATTTTTAGCTCTGTCAACTTTTTTATTTCTTAATCTTTTTAGTGTTTATTAGAGAGAGAGCATATATGTATATCCCACTTAAACGCATGATCTTATCTGTCCTCTTCTTCTAAAGTTTCATTTACTTCTTCTTAGCATCCCTACCATAATCCTTATTGTCTCTCACTTGGACTATTATAGTGAGATTTTGAAGGGATTTTACCTTCTTCTAACATAGTTTTTAACATTAAGGGTTGTAATTTGTAATGGGCTATGAAATCAGTTTAATGGTGGTGACTGGAATTGTTTTTAAATTTTTTTTAAGTCTTTATTTTTGAGGGAGGGACAGAGAAAGAGAGAGAATGAGCAGGGGAGGAACAGAGAGAGAGGGAGATAGAGAATCTGAAGCAGGCTTCAGGCTCTGAGCTATGAGCACAGAGTTCGATGCGGGGCTCAGACCCACGAACCATGACCTGAGCCGAAGTTGGACACTCATCCAACTGCGCCACCCAGGCCCCCCATGTTTTTAATAACTGAGTAGATTAGAACTATCTAAAAGTGTCTCAGAAAGTACAGTTTTCTTTCAGTTTGCATGTGTGTGCATATATACATATGGTATGGATTGTTACGAAAATGTATTTGTTATTTGGGGTTATAGTCAAAAAAATCTGAAGGCCTCGGTTTGGTCTCCCACTTTAGTTCGGACGTGCCTTCCTCTCTTATCCCTCTGCCTCACTCTTCCTCCTGCTTGGAACCAATTCTCCATATGACATCTCATCTTTAAAGACAGAAATCAGCCCCTGGTTTCAAGAAACCCTTTCCAAATACCGGCGAGTCTGTCATGCCTCTCTGCCTTTTTGCTGGACAGCATACCCCAGCCTGATCCGGTGAGGCAGGCGAGGTCCAAGGGTGTTTTTCGTATGATTCTGTGTCCCAGGCTCAGCCAGGTCCTGAGTGTGCTCTGGGAAACTGGCGTTGCTGACTGAACTAACACACCACCACAATTCTGCTCTCTGGGGCTTTTTTTTTTTTTAAGTATTCCTATTTATTTAAGTGCTTTCTAAAAATGTTTTTAGATATCAAAGACAGAATTAGATTGGTTCCTCGAAGATTTGGAAAAGGAAGTTAAAAAATGGCAACAGGAGAAAAAAGAAATCCAAGAAAATCTGAAAGCACTAAAGAAGAAAATGAAAAAGGTTTTCAATGCCAATGAAACGTAAGTAACAATTGAAAGGCAATGATTTTTTATTATTGGGGCTTTTTTGTTGATATTTTAGCTTTTTTGATGTTCAGTTTCAGACTATATCAGGTAAAGTACAGATTTAAATGCTGTTTTCATCTCATTTTAGAGACCAGTTCTGTGGGATGTATCTTACCTAAAATGTTTCCTAAAACTACCATGTTTGCTGATAAAGTGGGGCTGTGGATGAGCAAACAGCTGACTTCCCTCTAGTCAGGACACCACCCCTTACTGTGAACATCACACCTTTGCTCCATTTTTCCCTTTTCTATAAAGGAAGGGGCTTAGTCTAGATGTAAGGTTCTTTCCTGTACTAAGATTCTGTGATGATTATTTATAATTACTTTTGTCCTGAACCTTTAAATTAGTAAAAGTTGGTCTTGTGGTATGAAGGATTTGGTAACGCAAAAGGTAAATACGATTATCAGATGACCCAAGTTTAAGATTCCCTGTGGTCCATTCCTAACCCCTCTCTTCCCTAGATGGTGGCATCATATGATTCCTCAGCTTGTTACCTACCACTGTGTAACAAAACACTCAAACTTGGTGGCTTACGTTAACAGCCATCTTACGTGATCGTGATCTTGGAACGGGGCTGAGTTCCGCGGGGCAGTTCTGCCGGCCTTCGTGCTGCTGGGAATTGGCTGGGGCTGGGCTCAGCGCGGATGCTGGGATGTCCTGGCTTTTTCTCTCCGTGTAGTTTCACGGCTGCTCCCTTTCCAGGTAGCCTCTTCATGGGACTTTTGCCTATATGCTCTCTCCACGTGGTCTCCTGGCACCGTAGCCAGGCTTCGTGTGTGGTGGCAAAGGGCGCCTGCAGCTCCGGGAGCGGAAGCTGCCTGCCCTGTGAAGGTCCAGGCCCAGAACCGCCAGAGCGCTACTTCCACCGCGTTCTGTAGCTAAAGCCAGCGGCCGGCCTGCTGGAGATTTAAGGGCGTGCAGAAGGGGAGGCGTGGTTCGTGGGGGCCACGCTGCCACCCCGCTCACCTTTTGGGACATTCGTGCTTTCTCCATTTTCCATTCCACAGGATCAGACGACTTCATTAGGGGTCTTGCTAGCATTAAATTCGGGCATTGTTGAGGTAATCCTTACAAGAAAAATGAAATGTAAAACACTGCCTCTGTCTTGTCATTTGGCGTCTGCTCAAAGTAGTTCCGTCAGAGCATGTGTAGGAATGACAGTGTCCGCAAAGCTCTGTACGGTGCCCCCCGCCCCATCCACAGCTTCACTTCCACGGTTTCCGTTACCTGCCATCGGCGGCGGTCAGGCTCCGATGATTGCCCTTCTGACATTGTCAGAGGGTCAGCAGTAGCCTAATGCTGTGTCACCCACCTGTGTCACCTCACCTCACCTCACCACGTCACGCAGGCATCTTGTCACTTCACATCATCACAAGAAGGCTGAGGACAGTGTAGTAAGATACTTTGGCAGAGACCACATGCATATATTACTTTCATTATAGTATAGCTGTTCTTATTTATAATTAGCTACTGCTGTGAATCTCTTACTGTGCCTCCTGTAGAACCTGAACGCTATCACAGGTGTGTGTGGATGGGAGAAAACACAGGTTTGGTATAGTCCGTGGTTTCAGGCAGCCAGTGGGGGTCTTGGAACATATCCCTCTCCGTAGCTGAGTATGTCAGTCAGGTTATTCAAAGTTTCAGGAATATTTTTATTTAACACAGATTTTTGTATGCTCAATTCAGATTTACTGTTAAACTAGACAAAATAATTGAGGTTATCAATGATAAGAAAAAAATGTTCTACGCTAGCATAAAAATCCATTTCTGTTGAGGAATAAAGTTTTTATTGATTTTTTTTCACTTTATTAATACATTTTTTGCTTTTTTATGTCCCAGGTTAAAGATAAGCTACAGGCTTCTTTGTGTTTTGTTCTTTGGTTTAAATTTAAATTTTTATACTTATATTTTAAAGGAAAAGCTCTTTTTTATATTAGAACTTTTATGTAGTCTTGAGTTTTGAAGCAAAACTCTGATCGGAAGAATAATTGTAAAATTAAGGAGTGATCCTAGAACAATGTAGGGTTTAGGAGTGCTGAACTCCCCACAGTCAAAAATCCACATGAAACCCCCAAAAACTTAGCTTCTAGTAGCCTACTGTTAACTGGAAGCCTCGCTGATAACACAGTCAATTAACACATATTTTTGTGTGTTGTAGGTATTATATACCATATTCTTACAGTAAACTAGAGAAAACAAATGCTATTAAGAAAGTCTTAAGGAAGGGGCGCCTGGGTGGTTCAGTCAGTTAAACTCCGACTCTTGATTTTGACTCAGGTCATGATCTCACAGTTCGTGAGTTTGAGCCCCATGTCAGGCTCTGCGCTGATAGCACAGAACCTGCTTGGGATTCCTCTCTCTCTCTCTCTCTCTCTCTCTCTCTCTCTCTGTCCCTCCCCCACTTGCACTCTCTGTCTCTCAAAAATAAATAAAGTTTAAGTAAAAAGAAAGCCATAAAGAAGAGAAAATACATTTTTAGTATTATACTGTATCAAAATAAAATCTGTGTATAAATGCCCGCACACAGTTCAAACCTGTGTTGTACAAGTATCAACTGTACTTTAGGAAAAAGAGTTTCTCAGGAAGTTTTAAAATTTAAGTAGAAAATGGTTTTGTAATCCAAATACCCTGGGTTTACATTCTGGCAGGGCCTGGTCAGATCCTTTCATATGCAAATCCCCTCCCCTAGCACCCACCCTTGGAATTGGATCTTGCTGGGATACTTTTTATTTATTTTTTAAATTCAAGTTATAATTGGGACACTCAATAGGTTAAGCATCCAACTTCAGCTCTGGTCATGATCTCATGGTTCACGGGTTCAAGCCCTGTGTCGGGCTCTGTGCTGACAGCTCAGAACCTGGAGCCTGCTTCGGATTCTGTGTCTCTCTCTTGACTGCCCCTCCCACACTCAGGCGCGTGCTCTCTCTCTCTCTCTCTCTCAAAAATAAACATTAAAAATTTTTCTTTATTAAAATAAAAAAAAGGATTTACACTTCGTTTTGCAGGTTATCAGACTGGGTATGTGCGTGTGTTAACTGGGCTGTATTTATTTTTGAGAGAGAGAGAGTGTGAGCCGGGTAGTGGCAGAGAGAGAGGGAGACACAGAATCCAACGCAGGCTCCAGGCTCTTTGCTGTCACTGTAGAGCCCAGTATGGGGCTCAACCTCATCAACCATGCGATCATGGCCTGAGTGGATGTCGGACTTTTAACCAGCTGAGCCACCCAGGCGCCCCTGTAAGTCCCATCTTAAAGATGAGAAGGCTGTTTCCTTTTGAATTAGAACCCTGGTTGGACTGATGGTGGCTGACCACACCTGTACTCCTCCGGTCACGTGGAACCACCTGGAGGCACTCCTTGAAGTGAATTGAGATAGTGTGGTCTACACTGCAAGCCTATGACCTAGGATGAAGAAAAGGTTTCTGTGCTCTAGGCGTAAAAGGAACATGACCCAGATGCTTTGCCTATTTAGAAGATAACAGAAATGTACAAAGTACAAGTTTACAAACAACTCAAGTAGAATTTACTATGTGGGATCCTGTTTTTAAGTATGCTTGAAAATTAAGCAAAATTTGGTGATTTTCTTTCATAGGTATACCCAGAAAAATGATGGGGAGGATAAGGAACATGAATTACTTCTGGATCAGTCCCTCGAAATCAGGCAAATTAAGCTTAAATTTAATTTTACTCTCATCTTATACTTTTTTTAAAGAGTCAACCAGCACACTAGGCTTCTAAATCTATTGTTGTGGCTTGTCAATTTCTTTTAAATAATTACGTGTCTTGTCTTTTGTTTCTGTTTCTATTTTATTCTTTAAATTTATTTTTAAATGTTATTCTTTGATTATTTTTATTTTATAATGTTCCTACTACTTTTATTTCACATTGTCAGTATAAAAATCCTGAATTTATTCGGGGTACCTGGGTGGCTCAGTTGGTTAAGCGTCTGACTTTGGCAGTTTGTTGGTTTCAGCTCCAGCTCAGAGCCTGGAGCCTACTTAGGATTCTGTTTCTCCCCTCCTCTGCCCCTCCCCCATTCATGCTCTCTCTTAAAAATAAACATTAAACATTAAAAAAAATTTTTAACATTTTATTAATTTTTGAGAGACAGAGACAGTATGATTAGGGGAGGGGAAGAGAGAGAGAGGGAGACACAGAATCCAAAGCAGGCTTTAGGCTCTGAGCTGTCAGCACAGAGCCTGATGTGGGGCTTGAACTCACAAACCGTGAGATCATGACCTGAGCCAAAGTCAGATGGCCAACTGAGCCACACAGGTGCCCTAAAAAAATTTTTTTTAATCCTGAATTTATTATTGTTAACTGTTCTTTTCCTTTGAAGTCTCCTAAAACTAAAAATGTGGATTTTTTTAAAAAAGTTATATATATTTTTTGTTTATTTTGACAGAGAGAGAGGGAGAGAGTGTGTGTGCATGTGTACACGGTGGCGGGGCGGGGGGCGGGGAGGGCTGTGGAATCCCAACAGGTTCCTTGCTCAGCCCTGAGCTCGATGCAGGGCTCAGTCTCATGTACAGCAAGATCATAACCTGGGCCAAAGTCAAGAATCTGATGCTTAACCATTTTTAGGTGCCCTTAAAAATGTGTTTTTAAAACTTTTCTTTCATGTTACTTAAGATAACAATCTCAACTTTATTATGGTAGTTCTACAATTTTAAGTTTATTAATGATTTTTATTATGAACCTCTAAAAAAGTTTTAACCTTTACTAATGGAAATAATGTTTTTACATACGGGCAGTCACTATATTCAGTAGTGAAGCAGTTGTGTTCTGCATTTCTCATTGACATTTCCATTTACATCATGACTCGTGGACCTTTTTTTAGCTCTTAAAAGAGCTTATGTCTTATAAGACATATTGCCGTGGTAACTTTGTATAGATGACCGTTTTCCTTTGGATGATTTCCTTGTAATGTGTGTCAAAATAGAATTTCCCGTCTGGAAGGAGGAGGGATGGTCTGTAGTCAGATATATTGTATTCCACCTTCCCTCATAAAAGTGGTGACCAGCTTCTCAGGATTGCCACCAAACACTCACTTTTCATTTTATATGTTCCTTTGATCGCTTGTGAAGCGCAGAAAGCACATAAGAGTGAATCTGCGTGTCAGACACTAGGCATGAAGTTAGGAAAGTCTTTCTGTGTCATGATTTCAAAGCTAACCTGGCGTAAGCCTTTGGTTATCTCACTTTTTTTTTCCAAGAAGATTTTTTCTCATTAATATTTGCAGTGATACATTTACAAATGAGAAAATGAAAATAGAAGAATGTATAAAGAAAGGGAAAGAGACTTATGAAGAGAGTCTTCAAAGAGCGGTGGCTGCAGAGGTGAGTCGAGGACAGGTATGACGGGACTGTTAGCTTTGTGTGGGATTTCATACGAAGCACAGCAACATGGCTGAGAAGTGTGGAGTCTGACGGGTGGCCTGTCCCCCATGATCCTGCCTCCCAGAAGTAGCTCCCTTTCCATGCCTGTCACTGATTAATGCTTTACCCACGTGCGTACACTGTGTTACGTGGCTGTACTCACAGTGAGCACCACATTTTGTAGTCTGCTTTCCTTATTTTTGTAATTCAGTCATTTTCTATGCTGTACACTTAGCATGGCTTCAGTATCGGTGATCAAGTGGTGTGCCAGGAAGTAGCCAAACATGAAGCAGAAGAGCCAGTACTAGAAGAGGAACTTGAAAATAATTCATTCGCTAACAATATACTCTCAGAACAAAGAGGAAGAATATGCTCACTTCTATTCTCAGAAGAATATATACCCATGTCCACATACTATTTGAGAGACTACTGAGACAAAAATCAAAATAAAGACTTCTGGCTGCGTTTTATTGGTTCCCAAAACACGGTTATCTTTGTTTTCTCAGTTGAGAAGAAATATTATTTGTTGGTATATATTGATCTATGGTTATTCTGGAAATTAAAAAAAAAAGACTTGGCTTATATAGTCCACAGACGTGGGACTTTTGATTAAATACTGACCGCGCAGCTGCTTCTAAGGAAAGGCTGGGGGAAGAAAAGCCCAGTGCCTATACTTTATGACTCCTGTGCCCGCATGTATGTTCATGAGCTTGTTCAGGTCCCGTTTACCACCGTGTGGCCAGCCCGTCGGCCTGGTGGGCATGAAGGTTACTGACACCTGTATGAAAAGAAGGCAGTTCTGTATTTCTTGCAGTGTCTCTTATAAAAATGGCCCATAGGCTTGTGGAAAAACCAGAGTCTAAACTTTTAAAAACATGCCCCAGAGGCTCTTGAAGCTCACACTGAGAACAACTTCTCTGAGGCCTTCAGATCTGATAGCGTGCCACCTGGGGTCCTCGTGCAGGCCCCCGGCCCGCCACTTATTGGGGACACTGCTCATCAGGGTGCGCGTGCAGGGAGCCTGGCGCCAGGCTGGTGCACGGCTTAAGCAGAAAGCTGTGTGGAAAGTTCAGTATCTGAGCAAAGTACTCTGTAAGGTAAAATAATTGTCCTGTCATTATGTTACTGTGTTTTCAAATCCACAAGTTTTAGTTAATTCATGTTCACGTGGGTGAAATTACCGCATCATCAGGTTCCAGTGATTCTGTCATCATCTGTCAGTTAAGGGAGAAATTTGAAGGCAGCTTAGAATGTTTACGTTTTAACAACCTTAATACAGTTTCAGTTTCACTTTCTGAAAATACTTCAATGTTCTCTAATCTCATGGTAGATATCTGTGCTTGAAAACTGGAAGGAGACTGAAGTGTACAAACTACAGATCCTGGAGTCACAGGCAGAGGCGCACCTGAAGCACCTGAAGCCCCTGAGCAGGTAGTGTGCGGGCTCCCGGGGCGCGAGCCGCTTCGACAAGAACATCTTTACGTTACTCAGGACCGTTTTGTTTTGAATAGTTATACATCAATACATGTCCAGTTGTAGAGAAGACAGAATACACAAACCAAACTGATACAGATTACCCATAATTCCCTTTGCTAATGTTTATTTACTTATTTCTGAGAGAAAGAGTGGGGGAGGAGCAGAGAGAGAGGATCCCAGGCAGGCTCCACTCTGTCAGCACAGAGCCTGACGTAGGGCTTAGTCCCAGGAACCATGAGATTATGACCTGAGCCAAAATCAGGAGTTGATGCATAACCAACTGAGCCACTCAGACTCCCCTAATTATCCATAATTTTTAATTGATGTGTAACTAATTAGTATTTTGGAAGAAACCATTAATTATTTGAAAAAAAGAAAGTTTACATGTATATATTTTTTAGTAAGTAATATAAAGGAAACTACCTTTTGTATCAATAATGACATTCCCCTGACATAATTTTGAAAAGTCCAGTAGTATTCCAGCGTACAAATGTGTCGTGATTTATGCAACACCCCTGCGGTGGTGTATAGTTGGGTTCTTTGCACATTCCATTAATAAAAGCTGCGTTTCTATGAGTTTCCTTGTTGCTGCGTTTTTATGCACATTATTAATTATTTCCATGCAATAAATTTCTGGAAAGAACATCACATTTTCAAGCTTTTTAAACAATTACCTTCTGTAAGGGCAATCACTTAACAGTCTTCATGGTAGAGTATGGAAATGTCACTTCAGAAGATACTCATCTGTGGTCATCTTTTCAACTTCTCCATAATCTTTACCTGTCTTTGTTTGTTTGGCTTTATTTTTGGAGTAAGGCTTACGTGGCAATTCTAGAGGGTCTCCTCAGACTAGCCTGTAGCACTCTTCTGTGTAGATTTTCACACAAGGCCTTCTTTTTCTTCTGGTCTTTTTATCATTCCACAGTCAGATTCTTCATCCTTCCCTGTGCTTTTTGCCTTAACATTTCAAACCCTTGGAGTCGAGCCAGAGGTTCTGTGGGCCATGGAAAAGGTTTGAATGTGTGGTTATTTCTTCATTTTTCAAGACTTAGGGTTTTTTTCACATGGCAAAACCTAGAGTGGGAGGAAAACAGATGCTGATTCGGGCTATAAGACGAGGGCGGCTGAAGCGGGTCCGGGGGCTCTGACAGGCCGGTGCTCGGCTCCTGCACTGCGGCGCCTCTGACCGCCGGAGACCTGAGACCTGCTTCTTGGACTTCCTTGTTAAAGCTCACAGGACACGTGGCTTCTTTCTTAGGGATGCGGTTCGGACTCCCCCAGTCCGCCAAAGGATAGCAAATGAGAAAAGACATAGAAGGAACTGTTCTGGGTTTTCTCAAGATGTATGAAGGAAACCGTGCTCAGTCGGTTAAGTGTCTTGCTCTTGATTTCAGCTCAGGTCAAGATCTCAAGGTCTGTGAGATCGAGCCCCACATCAGGCTCTCCATCAACAGCAAGGAGCCTGCCTGGCATTCTCTTTCTCTGCCTCCCTCTGTCCCGCCCCCACTCACCCGTGTTGCTTGCCCTCTGTCACTCTTTTTCTCTCAAAATAAGTAAACTTTAAAAAGACGTGTAAAGAGAACTGACACAGTCGCAGATTCATAGTGTTATTGATCTTCCCCGTTAGGAGTTGGGAAGCTTGTTTGTCACTTTCAGTAAAGGTGCCGAGGTGTAAACTCATCACAGTCTGTCAGGCCCCACCCTTCATTTCACAATATGGATGTGCGTTTTATTGGAATGTTTTGAATGTTCCAGGCTGCCTTTTAATCTTTTTTTTTTTTTAAGTAAAAGCACCCTTTGATGTTAAACACGAGGTGTTAACATGAAAAATGGTCAAAGCTTGAAATTTAGGGAAAGAAATGAAGATTCAGGAGAATATTTGCCTTCTGTCCAGCAGATTGGGGGGTTTGGCTAGATGAGTAGTTAAGATTAGCCAGAGTGTTTCTAGTGGTGAGTCTATAAGATACATAATTCTTTAAAAATACGTTTTGGTCTGGGTGATCATGTGAAATACATCTTTCTGTCGTGTTTAAATGTTGTCATTTACACTTCAGTGCTTTTAACTTTTAAAACATTGCTAAAGTAGACATTAAACAGTTTCATGGTTTTCTACTTTTTCAGTGATTCTGATATGGAGTCTGCTGTACTTCCATGGGAATCCTTTCTTGGTAAGGTTGGAAAAGAAATTGAGAAAGCAAAGGTAAGTTATGAAATATTTTCTGTCAAAACCTAGATAATGATTATAGTTCTCAGGAGAGACTAGTGTCATTGAAACTCTTTTTTGAGCTGTTAAAGATAATCTGTATTTTTTGTTGTAATTATTAAGAGTGTCTCCTGAAAGTAATGCTGTTTTCTTAATTAACTGTCTTAAGCTCTGCCCTTAATTGTTATGGTTAGAGTTCTATTTGATAAGGCTGTAGAACATTCCAATTAATGAGGTCTCATTTTGAGTTTCTTTCCTTACAAGAAACCATTCTTCTGATACTTTGCATAACCATTATATTCCCTGAAAAATTGTTGACCACTTGTAGATATACAGTCAGGAAAAAAGTATTAACTGACAATTCTGATTTTCCCTGGGTATTTATTAGAAAAATTTAACACTTTTCCTTTGACCTACAGTCTCAATTTGAAGAACAAATTCAGGCAATTAAAAATGGCTCTCGGCTCAGTGAACTTTCTAGAGTGCAGATTCCTGACCTTTCACTTCCTGTCTGTAGCACAGTAAGTCTGTCACATCTTTCTGTCACCGCAACTTCTTGCTTATGTGGCCATAGTAGTTCTTTATTGTTTGTATTCTGGGAGTGGGAGTGAGGTGGATTAATAATTGCGTTAATGTTCTCATTGTTGGTGCTACTGGGTAACATTTCAAGCTTTATCATAAAATTCTTACATAAATGGAAGAGGAGTCTGCCCTCTTTTCTGGATGCTGCTGTGTGTGTTTTCTTCATTTGAACGAATAACCCAAGAGGAGCAGGTGCCTGTGATTTAGACCAGCTCTGCCACCTCAGAGGTGGTCTGATTTCTAGATACGTGGGGGCCAAAGACCAAAATTAAGATCTGTTTCCTCCTCAGATACAGAGTAAAAAGCGCTGTACCTGAGACACACAAAGGTTTTGTTGGTTAGGTCTGTCATATTTTACTGCTATTTTGAGGTATTTGCTAATAAATCTTTCAAATAATAGTGATTGCCAAACCTGTCTTTGTATTTTAAACTATGCAGCACAGTAAAGAAAGACCTAATTTGACATTGTGGACTTTAAAATATGGTTTCACTAGGTATCAAGCACTTTATTGTCTCCTGGGGTACGTACCGCTTAGACACGGAGCAGATGTTCAGCCAGTAAGAAAATGAAGTAAGCCCAAAGAAGATCAGACTATAAGAATTTAAAGATGGACTCTATTCAAGAGTTGATTAGAGGTGGTTTCAGAATATTTTGGCACAACATTAAAACCTGCTTGTGAAGTAGAGACCGTTTTCTTAGCTCCTGACTTGCACCTTCCGGCTACGCCAGACCCTTGCCCAGGCTGCACCTCAGAGCCTGGAGCACTGGCCCCACTTCCACATTCTGCCGGTCCCTCCAAGCCTGGTCAGGGTGGCCCTCATTTGCCCCTCAGCCTGGAGCCCTTCTGTCACATGTTCTCATCAGTCTCCTTAACGTAGGTGACAGGCTCCTTTTTCTCTTCGTTGAACTGGGTAAGGAGTAGAGTTTTATGTAGAATTAAAACTCATGTATCATTTATAATGTTTCCAAGCTTTCATGGCAGATACGGAGGGGAAAAAATGTGAGATCTCAACAGAATATTCACTACTAACTTCTAGTTCTAGCTTATGTAATTTTATAAATACACACAAAAAAATTTAATATCCAAACCCTTGGGAACGCATAGAGTGCCAGGAACTTGAGTAATAAATATTACCCTAAAACCCACTAACTTTGTGTGTCATTTTTCCCCCATTCATTCATTGGGTATTTAGTGGTGATCAGGATTAGATGTGGTCTCTTCCCTCAAAGGACATACGGGTTTGGGAAAAGAGAGATGTTAAGCCCATAATTATAAGTAAAGTGCGCCAAGGTTTTTCATAGGAGTATAAAATGCTATAACAGCATAAATTAGAGGAGGCACTAACCTCGCAAAGAGGTCCAGACCTCAGCAGAAGATTCCCTGTTGGAGGTCTCAGTGAGTCAGAGATCTGGAACAGGAATTAACCAGGCACCAGGAGGACATGGGTGTGTGTGTGAGGAAGGGAGATGGTGTGTTATTTGGAGGGTCATAGTGTTCAAATGGAAGAAACCACATATTTGGAGGCTAGGAAAACAGAGAGAACACTCCTTTCATGGATATAAAAGAAGTTCAGTGTGACAGGGGGGCTTTGGTGAGAAATATTATAAAAGTATCCAGGAGCCAGGATGAAGTGAGTCTTATTCTGTAAGGTGTGTTTAGCAGTGTGACTTTTCCCATGGTCACTAAGGAGCCAATATAGGTTTCAAGTAAGGGGAGACTCGGCTCTCTTCCTAATGGCTGTCAGTTTGCCCACAGTGTGCAGTAAGAGAGGGCCTCACTGTCACCAGCGTGTCGTGGATCAGAGTGGTGGTGGGCCTTGAGGGAGAGCAGGGTTGGGGACCGGCTGAGCCTGGGTTTGAAGACATGAGTTCAAGTGGTCGTGGAATCACCCAGTAGATTTGCCTAATTAGGGAGTGTGGATCTGCAGGTTTGGATCTCAGGCAAGTATTCTAGACTAGGATCTTGTTAAAAAAAGAAAAAAGTGGGCATTATCAGGACTCACCACAGACTCTGAGGCATAAGAGAATGTGAGCTGTCCTGAGGAGAGGGTGCAGCAGGAGTGGAGATTCACCCCCTCCCCCCACATCATGAGGAGCTTCCACCTTAAGGCACAAACAGGCATAAGCACTGCAGGGAGAGCTGGGAAGGGGTTCCAGAGAGGGAGAGGGAGCCCAGCCGTGCAGAGCCCAGCCGTGCGGAGCCCAGGAGAGCTCATTTTAACGTGAAGGTGACCAGCAGTTTTGTTTAAACAAAAACATTTAACTTACTGGATTCAAGGTTCCCATGCACTCGAGCACCCAGGTTTATTATAGTCGTGCTTGCTCATCAGTCTTTGTCCACAGAGGTTTCTCTTAGTGACCGGGCGACTATGGTGTGTTCTTCCCAGATTCCTCCTGAGTTACCTCCTGGGTCTTCAGGCCACAGTGATCACGGAACCGTCACTTCAGCAGGTCATGGGACTGGAAGCCACACGACAGGTCCCGAGGATTCAAGTCTGGTCCCTGCCAGCGATGGCGCTGTGGGGCCTTCCTCTCCTCCACTGTCAGGACCGCCCTCCCGTCAGCCCGGAGTCGCCCCGGGACCAGAGTGCAAGAGCGTGGACCAGGAAACTCCGCCGGAACAAAGCCTTGTGGCCAGTCGGAAGCTGCCGGGACGGGCCACTCGGTCGAGCCAGTCTCCAAAAAAGCCGTTCAACAGTATTATTGAGCACCTGTCGGCGGCGTTCCCGTGTTACAGCAGGTACGGGTACACACTGCGTGTGACTCCGTTACGTACTTTATCGACCTGAGGATTTCTGATCGGATGACACTTTGGCCGGTTAGGGGCTAAAACAGAAACAACTCCATGATTGTTGTACTCAGAAAGACCGGTGCTACGTTTCTTCCCTGTTTCATAAACAGGGAGGCGAGCATTTTCAAACCAACCTTTTCATATGTGTAACTATAGATTGAAAACACTGGACACTGGCTACTCCACACTCGTCAGAACCCAGGGCAATTTGCTTAGATTTTGATGGGATCGGTAATCTGCTCCAGTCCTAGTTATGGAATCCCTAAGTGAAAAACAAAACTGCAGGGGCACCTGGGCGGTCACCTCGTTAAGCATTGGATGCTTGGTTTTGGCTCAGGTCACGATCCCACTGTTGGTGAGTTCAATTCTCATATAGGGCTCTGCACTGACAGCTGCAGAGCATGCTTGGGATTCTGTGTCTCCCCTTCTCTCTGCCCCCTTGCCTGATGTCTTCCCTCTCTCTCCCTCTCTCTCCGTCTCACAATAAATATTTTTTTTCAAAACCTGCAAAACACTAGTTTAAGTCATTTAGGGGGGAAGGAATACAAATAGCAAGGAAGGGGCAGCAACCTCGGCCTTGCTAGACACCTCTGGTTTGTTAGAGGTGTGAGGTTGGGAGGACTAGATGTGATCTGATGGTGACTCAGGGCTGTGGGTTGTTTCAGAGGGTCCTGCGAGGGTGGGGGGCGCTGCTGCATCTCCGCGGGCCGCACTCTCCAGGTTGGTGTGGAGGGGGAGAGGTGCCCCTGGCCTCCGCCAGGAGAGAAGGGAAGGCAGTGTCTCTGGGATCCAGCTCGGAGGGGAGGAAGGCACACCGCTGGTGACCCTCTGCGCCCTGTCCCATGTCAATTTTGTCTTTGATATAATATTAGTTACAGGTTTTGAAATTATACTTTTGAAACAAAGTAGTGGTTAAATTATGATTGATCAGAATTAATGTTTTGCTTCTGTTGGCGGAGCCTGCTTGTTTGAAGATAGATACGTGGGCATGGGCATATTTAGCCCTAAGTTTGAGAAACATTGTGAGTGCTCTCAATAGCAGCTCCCAGGCCAGTTGTAAAAATACTCAAGTTATAATTACCCAGAGTACCTTAGAAATAAATTGTTTGCAATCCTTACTAAAGTTAGGAGCGTTTAAACCACTGAATAGAAACGCAACCTAATTTTCTGAAAGTTAAAACACGAGGTATTAGTGCTGCAAATACCAGGTTCCTGTTGATTAATGGTTTAATTCCATCCACTGGTACTTGTGAAAAATTCAGGCTTTGAAAACCTTGTCAGATTTTTTTAAGGAAGGCAGTCAGCAAGTCTGATTTCCTCTTAGGCAGAAAGAGATTTTATCGATTTCAAGTCAGAACCAGTGTTGTCTGGTCAGTCAGTGATTTAGCATAAAGCTACAATGTGCCCAGGCTCTAGGAGGTCAGGTTTCCAGGTAGAGATGGATATCTCAAGTAGGTCTAGTGATACACTGTTACTTTGACACTCTAGTTAAATAAATATTTAGAAGTATCTGAGTTTTCATAACTACTTGGGAAGAGTGATCCTCCTGCTTGGATATACCGTTGCTATTGTTTACAAATTTACTTTGTTTGTGTGTATTTGGTCTGTTTCTTTTAACCATTGGGTTAATATCGACACACAGTTCTTCACAGTAGAAAATGTTGACTTACTTTTGTCATTGATCTCCACTTTCTCTTTTTAGCACCGAGCTTGCTGGTTTTATTAAAAAAGTACGAAACAAGAACAAGAACTCGCTGTCAGGATTGAGCATTGATGAAATTGCCCAAAGAGTGACAGAACACATTCTAGATGAACAGAAAAAGAGAAAGGTCAGTGTTTCATCCAGATACAGTAAAATGGTCCACATTACTTATAAAATAAGAATTTATAAAAAGCAAAAAAAAAAAGCAATCAAATATGGAGGACACTTTAATAAAGACAGAAGATGGGCAAGCTTCTGGGTTACTGAACTTGCTTCTCCACCCCCTGCATTATCTCTACAGCCTGCTTCCGGAAAGGACAAGAGGTGGTCTGAACCCAGCTCTGCCGCTGCTGTGACCCGGGCCTCCCAGGGCCCATCTGCCGTGACTGTTGGACCATCTCCCAAAACCAAGGGACAGAAGACAGAAGATATCCCTGTGAGTATTGTACTTGCGGAGTCGGTTTGGTTTTTTTAATGAAGAAAAAGAAAGAGACAAATTTAACAATCTTATCTCTATTCTCTTCCTTTCTAAACCTAATTTATTTGATCTTAAAAGGGATTCCTGGCTGGCTCAATCGGTGGGGTGTGTGACTCTTGATCTCAAGGTCATGTGTTTGAGCTTCACGTTGGGCATGGAGCCTACTTAAAAAAAGATTAGAAACCAAATTTAGGTGTATTTGAGTTTCCCATTAGAACAGTCTGTGACCAGCGAGCCCATCTCTGCTTTTACGGGAGCCTGGGGCTCCTGTTGGGAGAAGCGCCTACACTGAGAAAGTTCTGGCCACGTTGTGGAAACCGGGCCTGCAGACAGCCAAGTACAAGTTAGTTTTTTTATATCACATGGGATATTTTGAATAGTTGGGGAAAATGATTTTTGGACCATTTTCTGCCATGTCACCATGGGCTTTGGAATCACATAGCCTTGGTTCTGTCACTTAGTGACACGGTGAGCTCAGCTCTCACCTACTTGAGGTTGTGACCTGGATGAAGTGCTACAGCAGAATTACCAGGGTCGAGTGTGTGTCTAGGTCTGGCTGCTTCCCTTCCCTCTCCCCGTGAGTGCCTGGAAGAGGGGGGAAGACACTGGAATGGGCTGAACTTGCCTTTAATTTGATACATAGATTTTAAATGTTTATTGTTCATTTAGACAATATGAATGTTACCTTTATATGTATCTTTTTACGAAGTACTGTGGCATCTATGATCTCAGTTGAGAAGATACAGTAATTGTCTCTGTAATGAAGAAACCGAGGCACTAATAAGCCTGTGGCTTACCAGCACTCTCTGGGTGTGCAGCCTGTGATTCCCTGCTCCTCGCCACACGGACCCAGCCAATGCCGGGGACCGCGTACTGGGGACCAAACGTGTGGTCGAAAGAAGCCGTCACCTGTGCGGCTCAAGGCCACGGGCTCCAGATTGAATTCTGGTATAAATCACGTTTTTTCCCTTTTGTCTAACTATGGTATCAGAGTTTAGATGAAATCAAAATTGCAAGAGATTTTGGCCCCAAAGTGGAGTCAGCGATGCGTGATTGCACAGAGTACTAGTTTGCTGACTTGAACTAAGCAGTGAATCTTTTTGTGAACTTATGTTTTTATTCCCCTGTACACTTTTATTTTCCTCTACTCCTTGGAGATTTTCCAGACCTCATGCACTCAGTTCCCAGAGCGTCTGACTCCAGTGAGAAGGCTTGTGAGCTTGCGGAGCCTTCCTGCAGGGCCGGGCTGGAGGGCCTCCCTCTCCCCAGGCTGTCCCTGGCTGGCCATGGGCCGTGTGGGCCTCCAGCCAGGTCCTCAGAGCGTCCTCACGGACAGCCCCACCCAAGGCAGACCGCAGCCTTTTCGGGAGAGAGATGGCTTTCTGCTTCACAGCTGATGTCGATAGGAGTAAAGTAAAAGTTGGCTTCCAAGAAAAAAAATGTATTCAAGCTGGGACTTGGTTTGATCATCATAGGTGATTCTTTAAAAATTAAAAGTAGTTTGCTTTATATTTTTAAATTATAAAACCGGTGTGTTCATAGTAGGAAATACAAATAAAAAGCATTTAAAGCATCCCAAAACCCAGTCTCTAAGGTAACCATTGTTATGAGGTGGTTATATGTTTTCCTAAACTCGTGTGTGTGTGTGTGTGTGTGTGTGTGTGTAAACTGTGCACACTTTGTGTCTGTTTTACTTTTTCACGTGGAAATGTATTGTGCCCATCTTTCCATGCTAGGAAATTGTCAGGTTAACTGTGGGTTTTCGAGCCAAACCAAGCTCTGAGCTCTGCACAGGCCTTACCCTTCCCTCCCCCGGGACTGACCCTCTCATCAGGAGCCGCAGAGAGCAGCTAGAACACCTCCCTCTGCTGCGTCTGCCCGTCAGTGCCCGAGGAGAGACAAACCCCGTTCATCTGTTCAGGGTCTTCAGGGCCTTTTACCCCGTCTGCGTCCCTGACTTTGATCCCAGGGCTCCTTCACTGCACTTGCCTGACAGTTGATGGAGAATCAGTTTGGGGCCAGGTGCCGTGTCAGTTTGCAAGGTTCTAGATGAATGAGGCTCCTTCCTGCCGTCAGGGTGCTCAGAGCTGAGGGGGGGGGGGCAGTGGAGAGTACTGGTGCTGTGAGTTGTATGGGGAACCTGTGCCTGGTGTCCTGGGCGGCTCTCTGGCTCTGCTGTCCCAGAGGATGCCGTCGGTGCTCACCAGACTGTGCCGCTGGAGCCGCAGACTCCCGTTCACCCCTGCGCCCTCGCGCCCCGCACAGGCCCTGACCTCGGTGTTTGCTGAGCGAGCCGTCAGTTTGTTTTGTTTTGATTCGTGCACGTAATTCACATTCATAGAAACTTTAGAAAGTAGCAGAGGAGAAAGTTAAATCTCTCTGAAGTGAAAGTAACCACTTGTCCATATTCTGTCTCTTTCCAGCCTCTTTACTGGGTTATCTTTCTCTACACCCATTCTCTTTATTTTTAAGAAAATTATGTGGTTAGAGGATATGTACTGTTCTGTGACTTGCTTTTTATTCAGATGATTGTCGTGACCAGCTCTTTGTGTCAGGGACCGTGGACTTCAGTGATTTCAGTCTGCCCCACAGCAGTCCGTGGTGTGGGTGCATCATCTCTTGCGTTTGTGTCTCCAGCCATTAGATGATTAGATGAATGGTTGGTTTACAGTGTCTGTACCATAGTTTAGGTGTGAGGTGGAATAATTAGAAATTTGTAGTAATTTCCTGGGAATTTATCAACCGTATAAAATATTTTTTCTCTGAGAAAATTAGAACTTTAAAAGTATATTTTTTCTTTTATATGTTTATGGGGTTTTTTTTAATGTTTATTTTTGAGAGAAAGAAAGCACATGGGTGAGCGAGCAGCAGAGAGAGAGAGGGAGACTGAGAATCCAAAACAGGCTCCTGTCAGTGAGAGCCCAACATGGGGCTTGAACTCACGAACCAGGAGATCATGACCTGAGCCAAAGTCGGACACTTAACTGACTAAGCCACCCAGGCATCACCCTGTTTATATTTTTCCTTTTGCTTTTTAAATTTTTTTCAAATAATTGTTTAATGTTTATTTCTTTTTGAGAGACAGAGTGTGAGCAGGGGAGGGGCAGAGAGAGAAGGAGACACAGACTCCGAAGAAGGCTCTGGGCTCTGAGCTGTCAGCATAGAGCCCAGCGTGGGGCTCAAACCCAGAAACCGTGAGATCATGACCTGAGCTGAAGTCGGACACTTAACTGACTGAGCCACCTAGGCACCACCCCTGTTTATATTTTTTCTTAAATATTGTTAAAAAATGAGTTGTTCCCAACTGAGGGCTACTGTTGGGGGGGTTGAGTGGGAGGGATGGGATTAAGGGGTGACAGGCATTAAGGAGGGCACTTGCTGGGATGAGCCCTGGGTGTTACATGCAGGTGACGAATCACCAAGTTCTCTTTCTGAAACCATTATGACACTGTATGTTAACTAACTTAGATTTGAATTTAAAAAATAAGGGCTCTTTGCTGACAGCTTGGAGCCTGCTTCGGATTCTGTGTCTCCCTTTCTGCCTTTCTCTTCCTTGCGCACTATCTGTCAAAAATAAAATTTCTTTTAAAAAATAAAAATAAATAAAAATAAAAAATAAGTCGTACCCTCAGCCTGCTTAGCTATAATGGAGTAATCGGCCACATCAATGACCAGAGTGCTTGAGGTTCTCTTGTAGGAGGAGCTCATGTCATGAAAATGAACTTCGTTATTCTTTATTATCAGAGTATGTTTGTTCCCACAGGGATTGGGTGCAGCTTCCTGTGAAATATGCCGTGAGGTATTCAAATCCAAAAATGTGCGTGAACTAAAATGTGGGCACAAGTTTCACAAAGGGGTAAGGCTTCTCTTTGGCCATCCTCCTATCATGAATTTTAACTATGAAGTATTTCGAAAATAGAAAGGAACTTTCTTCCTAGGTATCAATCTTCTTGTGTTTTCAAAGCATTTTCTTTGTAAGCCAGAGTTCCTTGTCTCCCTTTCCGAAGACCACTGCTGTGGCAAGTAGGGGAGAGGCCTCCTGGGGTGCGCAGCTCTGTGCGCTGTCCTTCCCGTCTGTCACATCGTGGGTGGAGGAGGACAGTCCTAGTTGGCTCTGTCAGTCACCTTGGTGCTGAAATTCAGAAAAATACTAGTTTCTTGAAAGGTAGTTTCTTGTACATACAGCTGAATTGCGCACAGTGCAAGAGTTTGTCAGTTTTGTGCAGTGTGTGAAGTTTGACATTTTAGAGGAGAAAAGCTAAACTTAACTGGATCCATTGTGCCTGATTCTGGAAGATTCTGGTTTGTACCCTTCCAAGACCTGCGGGTAGCTATTTTGGTGACTGTGAGGATTCATTCTGCGCCCCTGCTGCTGGCTAGCACGGATCACATCTCTGCCACGTCCGTTTGTTGACCCCTTGAGAAAAGGGGTCAATGCAGCACACTCACTAGGCAGAGTCGAGACCACCCGCAGGCTCTTGCTGGCCTGTCTCCTGCCGTTGTAGGGGTGTTGTGCCCGCACTGCCACACTCAGCACGCACCCCCAGCTCAGCAGCAGCAACACACCAGCCACGAGCGACTTGGGACCCCCGTGGGCGGGCAGATAGGCTCCGGTCAAGGCTGCAGTGCGTGAGCTGGTGGGGTGTACAGGGTCCAAGACCAGGCACGGGAGGATCAGTTAAATACTGGCAGAGAGTCCCAGGGCCAAGAAGACGCCAGCCTCTGGAACTCAGGGCACCGAAACATGGAGGCTGAAGCTGGAGTGTGGGGCAAGCGGAGGGGCAAGGCCGTCCCCTGGAGGTCAGGTCGGAGGCCCAGAGTTCAGGGGTCAGATCCTGGGGTCAGATGCTGTGATCTGTCCGGTGAGCAGCAGGGGAGAGCTCAGGCTCCACATGCTCCTAAAGGCACTGACTGACTTTGTCTTCTCGTTCTCAGTGCTTTAAGCAGTGGCTGAAGGGGCAGAGCACTTGCCCCGCCTGCCGCGATCGGGACCTTCGGTAAGAAGAGTAGCCGGCACCTTCTGGAAGAGGCCAGCCCGCTTTCCTCGGTAGTCACAGCTCACCGAAGAGTCCTTTACTGGTTTGTTCAGGTGGAGGAATAACAATGTATTACTTCTGGTGTGAAGGGGCAGGCACCTGAAGACGGCTGTGTATCACCGCGCTAATAGAGGGAAGTCTTTTAGTCGGTAGTGATTTCCCTGCGCTTAAGAAGCGCTTCGATAACAGCAAATTGTGGCTAATACAATTCCGCGTAACCACTTTCCTGAATTGCTGGGGCTGCTTGCAGGGGTGCTCTCTGACAGAGAAGCTTCTTTTGGAAAGTGTTGGGAGCACCTCAAAGCAGTACTTGAGTTGTGAGTGTTCTCACCTGTCATAGTGCCTCAGGTTAAAATTTTTACAAGTCAGTATTCCTTATCAAATGCCTATATTTTTCCTCAGAGATTCTGCATTTAAATGGGCGTAAGCAAACACCTTTTAATAATCTGTAGTAAATGGTAACATGTCGGCTAATTTAAGCCAAAAGATTCAAATCTCCTTTTCATGAAACACCATGTGATTTTGCTTTTTCATGTCATTATTTTATATCCCCAGTAGATTCATAAAGGACTTCTTTTTCACCACCTAAAAATCTAATTTGATTTTTGAAAATTGGTTACCAACACTTTCTTATTAGTGTCAGCCGAGACTTATTTTTGCCCTGAAAATTGAGGCTATGTATTCACACCCCAGCCCTACATTTGGAGTTGTTCTTTCTTTTTTTTCTTTCAATTTTTTTTCATGTTTTTTATTTATTTTTGAGAGAGGGAGAGAGACAACATGAGCAGGGGAGGTCAGAGAGAGGGAGACACAGAATCTGAAGACAGGCTCCAGGCTCTCAGCTGTCAGCACAGAGCCCGGGCATGAGATCGTGACCTGAGCTGAAACTGGAAGTTTAACCGACGGAGCCACCCAGGCGCCCCTGGAGTTCTTCTTTCAACACCTTACGCTTCCGAGCAGCGTTTGTCCTTCTTTATGATGCCAAGGGCTTGGGCATCTCTGACGAAAAGCGGGCACTATGGAGAGAGAGTCCCGTTATTCCCTCCCCGTCCCTCCGCCAGACAGAGGTCTCTGTGTAATTAGAAAATCCTGCGGCGTCTTGTGTTTTGCTCGCTCCATGTGTGACATTTGTGTGGAGCAATGCATGCTCTCTTGTTCTGTGGTGTGAGAACAAAACTCTACATTAGAATCTGTGAAAATATTAGGTAGCGTTAGTGGTGTAAACAGTGGTAAAAACAAAACCACGAGTTGTGGATTCATTCCATTTCTCTCAGACATCATCAGCAAGTGTTTTTCATCGTGTCCTTTGTCCCCATGGAAGCTCACAGCCCCAGGTCCGTGAGCTGACTTGGTCACCTTCAGCCGTGGTTCCCCGTGAGTTTTGATGTCGTGGTGACTTAGTCCATTGACGCTCACTCTGTACTTTGCAGCAGATTCTCGTTGAGGGTTCCCGAAACCCCGTCTGCGTGTCCTTAAGAACAGAACTGTAGACGGGAACATACGTAGGGACCAGCGGGCACAGAGGGGAAGACGAGCAGCTGGGGAGTGAGAGCCTGTGTTTTGTACATCAGACAAGTCCTTGTGAACATGCCTTATCCGTGTCCTGTTGTAAGTTTCAAAATAAAGATCATTCTAAAGTAACCTCAGCTTACTGTCATGCTGGTCCATCCTTTCTCAAGTCGTTTTTTCAAAGGATTCTACTAGAACATTCAAGACACATACATACATGATCTTCGCTTGGAAAAGAAGAGCCGTGGGATGTCCCAGGAGTCTAACCAAGAATCTTGGGAAATTCTGAGCCTCGGTCCCTAAATGAAAGTTGCTGACCTCAGTTTCACAAGAATGGCTGTTTAATTTGCGAATGGAAGATGTATACACAGATGATAGAATTTACTATTTTAGCTAATGTGAGGTTTTTCATGTGAATACATATAAGAATGTGCAAGTTGATCAAATTATATTCAGTATCCGTTTTTCTTTGAGGCACTTGTGGGTTCATGGACTACTGAGGCCAACCAGCAGGGTTTCTCTTCTGGAGAATTCTGGCGAGCACTAAGGGGTGACTGAAGAAAGCCAGTATTATCAGTGTATGTTTTTAGTTGGATAGCATTTAATTAAAAATAAAATGTAACTTAAAGCAATGACTTCCTAAGAGTTTCGATTCTTTTCCCTGCTGAGCAGCTTAATCTATGCTATAAATATTGGGTAATCTAATATAAAACTGAAATGGTGCCCCAGCAATGCAGAATGTTACTGTGTTTTTAAAGGTAGTTTCTAAGACTGTGGAGGCAGGTGGGCAAAGTGGCCACACCACAACACGGAAGCAGCGAGACTGTTTGAGGTGGTTTTTAAATCTCATGACCCTCTGGAGAAATGGAGTAAAGAAAACAGAAGAGACCGTAGTCGCAAAGGTGGAAACGCCTCTTATCACATGAGGTACTTGGTACTTACTACATGAGGAAACTCCTCTTATTATATGAGGCTGATAAAAAGCAAGCAGTAAAGTCTGTTAGAAAAAGGACCAAAAACATCACTATGATCCTTGGTTAAAGAAACAGGAAATACATTTAGGTATTCTAAACTTTAACCAAGCTATTATTAAAAGAATAACTATAAAAACAATTGATCGGTCATGTCTGACCTTTTTTTATTTTCTCCTCTCCACTCTGCCGTGGTCTGAGAGCAGCCGTCCGCCTTCACGTAGCCGTATACCTGAAGCGTGTTGCTGAGAAGGACGGGCCTGGAAACCGTGAAGACGTGTATTGAGTACAAACAGTGTGCCAGGCACTGGGCTAGATGTTTTGATACAGCAGCGAACAAGAGAGCAGGACTCTGGAATTTGTCCTCCAGCTGAGTAGATGTGTGTGTGATTTCTGGTGGCAGGAAGGGTTTTGAAGAACTAGGTACATAGATTAATAGTATTCTTGGAGGGCACCTGGGTGGCACAGTCGGTTGAGTTTCTGACTCTTGATTTTGGCTCAGGTCATGATCTCCTGGCTCGTGAGACAGCCCCGTGTTGGGCTCTGCGCAGACAGTGTGGAGTCTGCTTGAGATTCACTTTCCCACTCTCTCTGCCCTCCCTGCCATCATTCTCTCTAAGTAAATAATAAACCTGATTTTAAAAATAATATTCTTGTAAAGTGTTTAACAAGTTGCCTAGCACATATATCCTTGGTAAAAGGAAATTAGAAACTGTTACTAAGATCAGGTCCAGGAAATTGCACAGGGAGTTTGGTGGTCCTGTATGAGAAAGGCTTCGTTAGATTAGGAAATAGAATTTCTCAGTATAGCCCAGACTGTGGAACGTGATCAAGTGGACAAGACAGCAGAAGAAATAAAATCTCCTCAAAGTCGTTTGAAAAATGACGGCTGTGTTCTGAATCTCCCTGAGATAACTGCGGACATTGTGACAGTGCAACAAAGGATGATGGGACCCATGGCTCTCACCACACGGGCGGTTCTGGGACCGCCTTTCTGCTCATCTGGGACTTAGGACCAAAGCTCCGTGGTCGGCTCACTTGGGAGACTTGTACTGGGGCGTGGAAGGGGTCTGATCTCAGCTCTCTGGCTTGGAGTCAGAACTGTACTCGTTCACTCTGTCATTGCCTCCAGGTTATGTGGCCACTTCCTACTTCCCCTTAAAGAGTGAACCAAATGGGAAAATATTCAGCAAAAGTGCAGAAAGTAAACATTAGAATTAAACTTAGAAACTACAAAATCCTAATGAGACAACCATCAATAATCAGAAAAAGTAATCATTTAAGTTATATATATATATATATATATATGGAAGAAAGGAACCTTGACCTCACACCACACATGAACATGATCTCTGAAAGGACCATGGTCCTATGGAAAGTGAAATAAAGTTTCTGAAGAAAACATAGACAAGCTCCCTTGGAGTAGGCAAAGATTTATTAGGACACAAAAAAACACCATAAGGGGGACACCTGGGTGGCTCAGTAGGTTAAGTGTCCGACTTCAGCTTAGGTCATGATGTCACAGTTTGTGAGTTCGAGCCCTGCGTCAGGCTTGCTCCTGTCAGCACAGAGCTCACTTTAGATCCTCTGTCCCTCTCTCTCTGCCTCTTTCCTGCTTGTGTACTCTCAAAAATAAACATTAAAAAAAAACATAAAAATATAAATTGGATGTTACTACAATTAACTCTATCAAATCATCATTGAGCAAGAAGTCAAGCCATGAAGCAGAAAAAGTCCAACAGAGGACCCAGAATGTGTAAGTGTTACATACCAATAAAAAGACTACGTAGAAATTAGAAATGAACAAATAATTTTGCCACTTCACAAATATCCAGAAGGTTAATATGCATTTTAAGAGCCAAATTTATTCAATATCCATCATCAGGAAATACAAAAACTGGAATGAGATGCTGCAAGATAATCTACCGGGATGGCTAACCTAAAAAGAGGACTGACGTTACCAAACGGTGAAGATGAGGAGCAACCGGAAGTCTCATTCACTGCAGATGGGAATAAATGGGTGCAACCACGGTAACAGTATTTACCAAAGCTAGCACTACAGTAGAACCCTTTGACACGATCCCACACATAACAATCAGAAATGCATGCAATAGTACAGGCATTTTTTACTAATTTTGTTTATAATACCCTCAAACTAGAAACCACTTCAAGGTCCATGAACAGAACGGGCAAATTGTGGATGTCTATACGATGGATTAACGTCTCAGAAATGAAATGAAAGGAACTATCACTATACACAGCAACACTGGTGACTCTCACAAGACTGAGCAAAAGCAGCTAAAGTCCAATATGTATGAATTTCAAGAACAAGAAGCCGAAGTGGGAGAAGTTGGAGTCACGGTTACCTCCGAGGTGCTGCTGCTGACGGAATGA
>NC_043704.1:9518870-9641844 GCF_006229205.1 Suricata suricatta | reverse complement strand
AACAAAATAAGCCTGGACTCAGAAAGCATAGGATTACTGTGGTTTCTGGGCAGAGCCCCTGGAAAGGCTCATCATGCACCTGTACACCTGACCCTTGTGGCTGTTAGGCTAAATTCCCACCCGAAGTCAGCGCTGACCTGTAGCGCCCATCACAGAGCAGAACCACCTTTCTTGGGTTACATGCTCCTGCAGCCTCCCAGCGATGACCTCAGCCAGCCAGCGGTTCCTCAGAAAGCTGCTCTGTAGGGTAGTGAGGAATGTGAGCCTGATGCCAAACTTGGAACTGCTGCTGAATCAAGAGGGGAAAAAAGCCAAAGAGCACACCTTGCTAGGAAGATTGTGCAAGTTATCTTGGAGTTCACTGGTACTGGCGAGTGAGACCATTCTCTGCAGGGACCAGTTCAGCCATCCTCTGGCCCGGGGAGCCCTGCGATGCTCGGGTTGGCTTACACTGGCCCCCGTAGCAAGAGCCAGTTGTTCACTTTCAGGAATTTCTTGAGCCAGCTGTTCACCACAACCATTGTTGAAAATCGAATGTATAACCTTATAATTCTATAAACAGCAAAGGTAATTCCTTCCTGATTGCTACAGTTGACCATCATGCTCTTGGGGTCACTGATGTATATAGTATGGTGGGAATACTGTAGAGCGAAATTCTAAGCAACTCTTCCCAACTCTGTTCAATGCTGGGAATATCCTACCATAGAAATTGGTAAATGTGACGTATCAAGGCTTCCCCTCCCTGCTGCCCTCCACCTCTGAAGCCGTGAAGTCGGTTCTGTAGTAGAAACAGCTGGTCTAATGGCCAGGAAGGTGCCATTTTGCATTTGAAACAGCAACTACGAGATTTTTAACACATAAACCCTTCAAGAAGATTTCTGCTGAAGGAGCCCCTTCTCACAGCTCTGATCTGGTGAGGGTCCTCACTCTCACTGCCCACGGTGCCTTCCTTCTGCCTGTCCTGGGCGCCATCCCGGGTCTGCTCCTCTCTGCCATCCTGGAGAGAAGGCCGCTTGCCATGGTGGCGGGGGCGCTAGCCCGGGGACCGAGCACAGTTCTTGGCCCCTCCCAGCAGCCACCTGGCACCGCGGGTCCTTTGTGGAGTAAAGGTGGGCGCTCCTTCTGCCTCAGGAGCTCGCAGGTAAGTCCAAAGCAGGTGTCCTTCAGGGGTGCCAAACAGGAAAGAGCCATGAGGACGACCCCAAGCCAGAGATGACGGGCTCCTCTTACCTCCCTGGGGACAGGAGGCAGCCTGAAATTGGGCCAGCCCTCAATCTTGCCACGGGAGCCCTCACAACAAAGCGGTTGGTATTTATTACCCAGGCTTCTGTGGCAGGACACTTCAAAGAGAAAGGCTTGCTCTTTCTGACATGTGCTTTTGTGGCAAACAGAGGTGTCATTGTTTTCAGCAAATACCTTGGGACGCAGTGAATAAATATCATTCTGTTTTCTAACTCCCCCCCCCCCACCTCCACGCCCTTCCATTTTTCAAAAGTTATGTATAAAGGCATTTTGCCTAATTCCTTCAGCCCTCTATTTCAGCTTCTATTTATTTGGTGTGATATAAAGGTCTTAATTTAGATCTCCCTGCTACCAGTTCCAAGAAATCTGCCACCAGCTCCAAGCTCCGTGTCCTGAAGTGCCACCCCATTCCAGCGGGGTGAGCCAGCAGCCTCCGAAAAAAGAAGGCAACCCAACAGACCGACATTGTGCCTCCAGACGCGGGTTGTGGCCCCTGTGGCCAGCAGGGCTCCGGCCTTGGTGGGGGCCTCACTGGAGGCCTGGTGCTTTGCGTCCAGTTTCCAGGCTACCACACTAAACTGCCCAGCCCTTTGGAAACCAGGGCCCAGTACTTGCTACAGGCCTTTCCTGTGGCAGACATGGCCGTCCAGCCTTGCTGCCAGGACCTTTGTGAGACTGCCGAGCCTATGTCTCCGTCCTTCCCTGGTCCTTGTCCCCCTAGGGACCCCTCCCGGAGGACAAGGGTCTTGTCTGCCCTTCTACCTTGACTTCTCCCAAGAATAATCTGTGCATCGTGGCTGTGCCTTCTGGGAGTAAGCCACACGGCCCTGGTCACTTTGATGAGCTCCTGAACTATAGCACCTCCACTGTCCATTTGTTCATTCAGTCACTCATCAGCTCTTCATGGCGTAGTGTGAAAGCATTGTTGTGAGTGTGGGAAATATGACAGGGGACAGAAGACAACAAGAGGCCTGATCTCAAGTCTTTGACATTCTAGTAGAGGAGACTGGCATCAACTACAACAGTAAAATACATGGTATGTCGGTGGTAATCCAGAGAAAAGTAGAGCCGGGAAAGGGATGAGGCAGTGTGTCTGGGAAGGCAGGGAATATTAGAGAGACCAGGGAAAGCACCATTTGAGTGCAGACAAAGGACCGGGAAGGAAAGGGAGAAGGGCCAGGCACAGCAGGCAGAGCAGAAACTAGAACAAAGCTGGCCAAGGGACGACCTGCTGGGTGTTTGAGAGCACAGAGGTCAAGGTTATCCCTTGTTCTGGTAGCCTGTGCAGAGGCAGGAGGGTCCCAGGGCAGAGATGGGCCCCTGGGGGCATGGGGTGGAGTAGGGGCTTGGGCTCGAGACCACTCGTGTGGAGGCATTTGAACGTCTGGCAGGCAGTACAGCTTGCTGATGGGCCTCGTTAGATGTCAGTCCTAAGTGTAGGCTCGGACCAACAGGGGGCTGGCTCTGAGGCGGGCAGCGGCATCGCTTTTTTTCTTCCTCCCTCCCTCCCTCCCTTCCTTCCTTCCTTCCTTCCTTCCTTCCTTCCTTCCTTCCTTCCTTCCTTCCTTCCCTCCCTCTCTTCTTTTTTCCCTCCCTCCCTCCTTTCCTTCCTTCCTTCCTTCCTTCCTTCCTTCCTTCCTTCCTTCCTTCCTTCTTTCTTTCTTTCTTTCTTTCTTTCTTTCTTTCTTTCTTTCTTTCTTTCTTTCTTTCTTTCTTTCTTTCTTTCTCTCTCTCTCTCTCTCTCTCTCTCTCTCTCTCTCTCTCTCTCTTTCAAATTTTTAATTTAAATTCCAATGAGTTAACATACAGTGTCATATCGGTTTCAGGACTAGACTTTAGTGATTCATTACTTATATGCAACTCCAGGGCTCATCTCAACAAGTGCCCTCCTTGATGCCCATCACCAATTTAGCCCATCCCCCCACCCGCCTCCCCTCCAGCACCCTGTTTGTTCTCTATCATTAAGAGTCTCTTGTGGTTTATTTCTCTTTCTTCTCTTCTTACTTCTTCCCATATGTTCACCTGTTTTTTATTTCTTAAATTCCACATATGAGTGAAATCATATGATAATCTGTCTTTCTCTGACTTGTTTTGCTTAGCATAACACTCTAGCTCCATCCACTTTATTGCAAATGGCAAGATTTCTTTCTGATGGCTGGGTAGTATTCGTGTGTGTGTGTGTGTGTGTGTGTGTGTGTGTGTGTGTGTACGCAAGCATGCGTGACACATCTTCTTTATCCATTCATCAGTTGATGGACATTTGGGCCCTTTCCATACTTTGGCTATTGTTGATATGCTTCTATAAACATCAGGGTGCTCATTTGAATTAGTATTTTTGTATCCTTTGGACTTAGTAGTGCAATTGCTGGATCATAAGGTAATTTCTATTTTTAACTTTTTGAGGACCCTCCACACGGTTTCCGGAGCAGCTGCACCAGTTTGCAGCTCAGCCTCCCACAGCCCTGCAAACCCCTCTCCAAGCATGGATACTGCAAGACCCCTGGAAATCCCAGTTCACCTGCTGCAGGCACCCACATACAGCTGCAGTGGGGGGGCCCCTTCATATTACCTCATGAGGCCACACAGGTAGTGTCCCATGGCTACATGGCTTTCCCCTGGTTACAATACTACAATCTTTGTGCTCCTCATGTTGTTGGGAAAAGAGCTTCACTGAATCCCCAGTATCTTCCTATTCTATTTTCATCTTATCTGTGGGTGAGAGCTCACTGGCTTCTGTTCTAAATAGGCCCTTTTTCTTTTTCTGAAAATTTTGGTTGCCTCTCCTTCATTCTTTCTTTGCTCCTGTCTTCTTCCATTATGCACTTTACCCTATTTTCTCAGGATCTTGTCCAGATTTCTTCCAAGAATTACCTTTATTGCTATCTTGGATTGAATTTGCACATTACCCCATGCATGTTTTTCTCTTACTTGATTTACAACTCCTTTAGGAACAATTTGTTAATTTCTACAAAAAAAGCCTTTTTGGATTTTGTCATGGATGGCATTAAACCCGTAATATCAATAGAGAGAGACTTGGCATCTTCACAGTATTGAATATGCCACTCCATGAACATGGTACATCTCTTTATTTACTTCAGTCTTCTTTAATTTCTCTCAGGAATGTTTTGCAGTTTTCAGTGTAGAAATCTTGCACATATTATATCAAGTTTATTCAAGTATTTTCTATTTTTGATGCTGTTGGTAATGATTTTTATTTTAATTTCAATTTATGATTATTTATAACTAGGATATTAAAATACAAATGACATTTGTATATCTATTTTACATTGTGTAAACTTGCTAAACCCACCTATTCTAGTAGCTTTTTTTATATACTCAAGAATTTTCATAAATAGAGAATAAAGACAATTTTATTCTTCCCTTCTACTCTGGGTTACTTTTATGTTTTGTCTTATGAACTGTATACAATGCACTAAAGCACAATGCTGAATAGAAGTGGTGAGAACTGGCACGCCTGGGTGGCTCAGTTGGCTAAGCGTCCCAACTTCAGCTTAAGTCATGATCTCGCAGTTCATGGGTTTGAGCCCCTTGTCGAGCTCTGTGCTCACAGCGGACACGCAGATTCTGTGTGTCTCTCTCTGTCCCTCCCCCACTGACACACACCCCCTCTCAAAAATAAATGAATAGCTGCAGCAACTTCTTACTCAACACGTCTCCACAGGCAAGGGAAACAAAAGCATAAATGAACTATTGGGACCTCATCAAAATAAAAACCTTCTGCACAGCAAAGGAAACGGTCAGCAAAACAAAAACACAACTGATGAAATGGGAGAAGATATTTACAAATCACATATCAGATAAAGGGTTAGGATCCAAAATCTATGAAGAATTTATCAAACTCAACACCCAAAAAACAAGTAATTCTGTGAAGAAATGGGCAAAAGACATGAATAGACACTTCTCCAAAGAAGACATCCAGATGGCCAACAGGCACATGAAAAGATGCTCAACATCACTCATCATCAGGGAAATACAAATCAAAACCACAATGAGATACCACCTCACACTTATCAGAATGGTTAACATTAACAACTCAGGCAAAAACAGATGTTGGCAAGGATGCAGAGAGAGAGGATCTCTTTTGCATCGCTGGTGGGAATATAAACTGGTGCAGCCACTCTGGAAAGCAGCATGGAGATTCCTCAAAAATGTAAAAGTAGAACTACCTTATGACCCAGCAATTGCACTACTAGGTATTTATCCAAGGGATACAGACATGCATGTTTCAAAAACATGCACCCCAATGTTTTTAGCAGCACTATCAACAATAGCCAAAATATAGAAAGAGCCCAAATATCCATCAATGGATGAATGGATAAAGAAGATGTGATGTGTATATATATGTGTACACACACACACACACACACACACACACACACACACACACACAATGGAGTATTACTCAGCAATCAAAAAGAATGAAATCTTGCCATTTGCAACTATGTGGATGGAACTAGAGGGTATGATGCCAAGTGAAATTAGTCAAAGAAAGACAAATATCATATGACTTCACTCATATGAGGAGTTAAAATATAAAACAGATGAACATAAGGGAAAGGGAAGCAAAAAGAATATAAAAACAGGGAGGGGGACGAAACATACAGGACTCTTAATTATAGAGAACAAACAGGGTTGCTGGAGGAGCTGTGGGGGGTGGACTAAATGGGCAGGGGCATTAAGGAATCTATCCTGAAATTGTTGCACTATATGCTAATTAACTTGGATATAAATTTTAAAATAAATAAATAAATTTAAGGTTGTGCACAGGGCAAAAAAATTTTTTTAATTTAAACAACAACATATGCATAAATAAATAAACAAAAAAGTGGTGAGAACAGGCAGCTTTACCTATTCCTCATCTTCTGCTGAGAACACTCAGTATTTTGCCACTAATTATAATACTAACTGTAGTTTTTTCATAGATAACCTTTATTAGATTGATGACGTTCATTTATATCCCTAGTTTGCTGAGTTTTTAAAAAATCAGAAATAAATACCAAAAACAGACAAATACAAAAAAAATTTGTAGGCCAATATCCCTGATGAAGATAGATGCAAAAATCCTCAATAAAATATTAGTAAACCAAAGTTAACAATATATTGAAAGGATCATGCACTGTGCTTAAATGGGATTTATTTCAGGCATGGAACAATGCTCCAATATCTACAAATCAATCAGTGTGATACACCATATCAGCAATATGAAAGCTCAAAATCGTATGATATCTTAATAGGTGAAGAAAAAGTATTTGACAAAATTCAACATCCACTTATGATAAAAACTGAATAAAAGGAGTATAGAAGGAACATACCTTAACATAATGAAGGTAATATATGACAACCCACAGCTAACATCATAGTTCATGGGGGAAATCTGAAAGCTTTTTCTCTAAGATTAGGAACAAGACAAGGTTGCCTGGTCTTTTCACTTGTATTCAATAGGGTATTAGAAATCCTAGCCACAGCAATTAGCAAAGAAAAAGAAATAAAAGGCATCCAAATTGAAAAGAAGTAAAACTCAATATTTGCAGATGACATAATACTATATATAGGACACCCTAAAGACCCCACCAAAGAAACTACTAGAACTAACAAATGAATTCAATAAAGTCAGAGGATACAAAATTAGCATACAGAACTTGAATCCATTTCTGTACACTAATAACAAGCTTTCAGAAAGGAAAATTAAGAAAACAATCGCATTTAAAATTACACTGAAAAGAATAAAATACCTACGAATAAATATAACCAAGGGGGTAAAAGACATATACTCTTAAAATGATAAGATACTAATGAAGGAAATTTAAGATGACACAAATAAAAGATATACTGTGCTTAATATAAGAAGGATTAATATTGTTAATATACATGCTATTCAAAGAAATCTGCAGATTCAATGCAATCCCCATCAAAATACCAATGGCAGTTTTTACAGAAGTAGAGCGAAGAATCCTAAAATATGTATGGAACCTCAAAAAAACCCAAATAGCTAAAGCAATCTTGAGCAGGAAGGACAAAGGGGGAGCTGCTAATGCTCCCTGACATCAAACTATACTATAAAGCTGTAGTAATCAAAACAGTATGTGCTGGCATGAAAACACACGTATAGATCAATGGAATAGAAAAGACAGCCCAGGGGAAAAAAAACCCTTATACTTATATGGTCAATTAATTTATGACAAAGGAGGCAAGAACATACAATCTTGACAAGACAGTCTCCTCAATAAATGGTGTTGGGGAGACAGGACAGATACATGCAAAAGAATGAAATTGGTCCTGGGACCTCTCTCTTTGCCAGGAGGGAAGCTCTACCCTTCCCTGCGAGGACAGTGACCCCCCCCCCGACCCCCCCCACCCGTCCCCTCAGGTGGAGAGGGGCCTGGATTAAAGATGCCACCTGCTGGCAGAGCTGGAGAGGAGTGTTATCAAGCCTTTCTCTCCCTCTCCCGCGTTCCCAAAGAGACAGCAGGTCCTAACTACAGGGCTGGCCACCTCATGGCTCCACCCAGAGAAAATAGTGATACACGTTCCAGCGAAGGTGGAGGTGAAGGTGCAGTGTGTCATCCCTACAAATACCTTTTAGCGTGGCTTTGACTTTTGAATCCTGTAATTCAGTTTATTATATAAAGATTTTTAACTGTTAAAAACGAAGAATGAAATTGGACCAATATCTTATACCATATACAAGAATAAATTCAAAATGGATTAAAGACTTGTATAAACTCATAAAACTCCTAGAAGGAAACATAAGCAGTGAGTTCTTTGATGTCAGTCTTAGCAATATTTTTCTGGTCAGGTCTCCTCAGGCAAGGGAAATAAAACCTAAAACAAATGGGATTATTTCAAACCTAAAAGCTTTTTTTTTTTTCCAAACTAAAGGGCTTTTGCACAAAAAAGGAAACCATCAACAAAATGAAAAGGCAACCTACTGGATAGGAGAAGATATTTGCAAATCATACATCTGATAAGGGATTAATATCCAAAATATATAATGAATTCACACAACTTAAATTTAAAAAGATTAAAAATGGGTGGACTACTTGAATAGACATTTTTTCCCCAAGAACACATACAGACGGCCACCAGACACACAGAGACAGTCCTCGCCAATCATCAGGCAAGTGCAAATCAAAGGAAGCTACAGTGAGCTATCACCCCACACCTGTCAGATTGGCTATTATCAAAAAGACAGAAAATAAGTATTGGAAAATGAGGAGAAAAGGAGACTCTCATACCCATTGGTGGGAATGTAAATTGGTGCATCTAATATGGAAAATACCATGGAAGCTCCTCACAAAACTAAAAATAGAATGACTGTATGACCCAGTGATTCCACTTCTGGGTATTTATCTGAAGAAAATGAAAACACCAACATGAAGAGATGTATGCACCCCTATGTTCACTGCAGCATTATTTCCAGCAGCCAAGATATGGAAGCAACCTAAGTGTCCACTAATGGATGAATGAATAAAGATGTATATATACACACACAGCCATACAGTGGAATATACTCAGCCATAAAAGAGAATGAAATTTTGCCATTTGTGGCAACATGAATGGACCCAGAGGGTACCATGCTAAGTGAAGGAATTCAGACAAAGAAAGACCAATACTATATGGGGGTGCCTTGGTGGTTCAGTCAGTTAATTGTCTGACTCTTGGTTTCAACTCAGGTTATGATCTCATGGTTTCATGAGATCGAGCCCCATGTCGAGCTCTGTGCTTGGAATTCTCTCTCTCTCTCCCTCTCTCTCTCTCTGCTTCCTTCCCATTTATGCTGTCCATATCTCTCTCGAAAACAAATAAATAAGCTTTGAGACAAATACTATATGATTTCACTTATATATGGAATCTATAAGAACAAATTAACAAACAAAACAGAAACAGACTCATAGATACAGGGAATAAACCTTCGGTTACCAGAGGGAAGAGGGGTTGGTGGGTGGGCAAAATATATGAAGGAGATTAAGAGGTAAAATCTTCGTTATAAAATAAATAAGTCATGAGGATGTAATGTACAGTGTAGGGAATATAGTCAATAATATTGTAATAACTTTGTATAGTGACAGATGGTAGCTAGATTTATCATAGGGATCATTTTTTAAGATACAAAATATTTAATCATTATGATGTTCACCTGCAATTAATAGGATATTGTTTATCAGTTATACTTCAATTTAAAATTAATTAAACAAATCAGGGTTGGATTTGTCAAATGTTTCTTCTGCATCAAGTTTGGTGATGTTCCTTTTTCAGTCTGTTAATATGGTAATTATATTGCTTGTTTTTCAAATATTAAGTGAATCTTATTTTCCTGGCATAATCTCATTTGGTCACCCTTTTTGTATTATTGTGTTAAAAAAAATTTTTTTACATTTATTTATTTTTGAGAGATAGTGTGAGACAGAGCATGAGTGGGAAGGAGCAGAAAGAGGAGAAACAGAATCTGAAGCAGGCTCCAGGCTCTGAGCAAGCAGTCAGCACAGAGCCCGATGCGGGGCTCGAACCCACGAACCATGAGATCATGACCTGAGCCGAAGTCGGACACTTAACTGACTGAGCCACCCAGGCGCCCCTTCTATTATTGTTGAATTCAACTTTCTGATTTGTTTTATAATTTCTTCATCTATGATCATGAGGAATATTGATCTAATATCTTTTTTTGTTAATGTCTTTCCCTGGTTGTGTTAATGGGATGCTTTTTGGCCCTGTATACTGAGTGCAAAAGTATTTTCCCTTTGATTTTCTGAAATACTTTGTGTAGAATTGGCACTATTTCTTTCATAAATGTTTGGTAGAATTCATCAAGTCCTGTAATGTAATATGTTTTCATTTGGATTCAGTTCAAAATATTTTTTTAATTTTGATTTTGAGTTTTTCTTTTACCTAATGGTTACTTTAAAAATATATTATTTCATCTCCAGATATTTGAATTTTTTGATATACATAATTTTATTACAAAAAACACAAAATTCTAGAAAAACCCAAAATTTACTAATGATACTAATTCCTACAAATTTGCTATGCTATAATACACAAGTCAAGAAATTAAGAAAACCATTAACTATTTAGAAATATTCAACATCAGAAGCTTTATAATCTAACTGTATGTAGTAGCCCCTCAAAAGGCTACAACCTGCATTTTTAAAAAAATGTTTTCTCTACAAAAAATCTTATCAGCTATACAAAAATCTGTAGTTTTTATACTGAAGCTAATATTGGGCTGCACTTGAACTCACATTCTTAGCAAAATAATTGCCTGAGCACACATGCACACTCCACACGTACCGTTATAGGATAGCCATTTATTCTTCATCCTCCTCCTCCTCTTCATCATCTTTATCTTCTCCCTCCTCTTCCTCTTCCTCCTCATCCTCTGGTTGTTCTTCTTTGAGCCTGTAGGCCTGCCAGGGCCCTTCTTTCCCGCTTCACTTTGGCCCTTGGTGTGATAGGCAGCAATATCCTTTTCATACTTCTCCTTTAGCTAGACTACCTTCTGTTCATATGGTTGCTTATCTTTGGCTGACTGTTCAGACCACATTTCACCCAGTTTTTTTGCAGTATCCACATTGGATAAGCCAGGGTGTTCACTTTTGATCTCTGGGCGATATTCAGAACAAAACAGGAAGAAAGCAGATGGAGGCCTTTTAGGAGTATTGGGATCTTTTTTCTTTCCTTTCTTGTCACCTTTGGGAGGAATGTAATTTTTCATCTCCCTATCATAGCGAGCTTTGTCACTTTTTGCCTTATCTTCAAATTTTGACTTTCCCTTTGCAGACGTGGTCTTCCATCTCTCAGAACACTTCTTCGATAACTCGGCGAAACTGACCGAAGAGTTCGGGTATTTCTTCTTGTGTTCCTCCTGGCAGGTCTGCCCAAAGAAGGCGTACGAGGACATCTTGCCCCACGGCTTGTTGGGGTCTCCTTTACCCATGGTGGTGGACGGCATCTGGTGGTAGCTTTTCCTCTGAGTCCCGCGGAGGGGCCAGATCCAACTGAGATGCTTCCTTCCTAGGGCTCTGGCGTGAACTGGTTTACTACTAAGGCAATCCTCAGCCTCTTCAAATATTTGAATTTTTAAAAAATATCTTTCTATTATTGATTTCTAATTTAATTACAGGAGTTCAGAAAATAAACTTTCTATGATTTGAATCCTTTTAAGTTATTAAGGATTTTTATGACCCACAATATGGTCTATCATGACAAATGTTCCACGTGCAGAATGTGTATTCTGCTATTGGTAGGTAAAGTGTCAATCATCAGATGAAATTAGTTGGTATTTTCCAAGCCTTCTATATACTTCCTGATTTTCTGTCAATTTATTATCCCAATTACAGTGTGAAACTTATGATTGTAATTGTGGATTTATCTCTTGGAGTTAACAGATTTTACTTTATGTATTTTGAAGATGTGTTATTAGGTTCATAAGTATTTAGTAAATGCTCTCTTGATAAATTCACTCTTTATCACTATGAAATGACCAGTTTTTATCTCCAGTAATTTTTAAAATATGAAATCTATATCATCTTATATCAATATAAGTACTCTAGCTTCCTTTTGGTTAGTGTTGGAAAAGTAAATCTTTTCCCATCCCTTTGCTTTTAACTTACTTGTGTCTTTATATTCAAACTAGGTTTCTTATAAGCAGCTAATCAAGCATTACATTTTTAGGCAACATGACAAGTTATGCCTTTTATTTGGGGTGTCTGAACATTGACATTTAATGTAATTGTTGGTATAGTTAAGTTTAAATTTACCATATTGCTATGCTATTTGTTTTCTATTTGCAATATTCTTATTTTCCTTTTTTGCCATCTTTTTGAGTAACTTTAAAAATGTTGGGTTTGGTTTATTAGCTATCTCTTTTTTGAATTTTAGTGGTTGATTTATTTATAATTTACATTTTTAACTTCCATCAAGTAATATTATGTACATTTCATAATAATATTCCTTCAAGTAAATTATGCCAGTTTACTTATAGTAAAAGAATCTTACAACAGTATTCCTTCCTTTACGTCTCCTGGCCTTCGTGTTATTATTGCCATACATTTTAAACCCTATAAATTATAAACCATGTAGTATGTTGCAATTATTTTGTTTTAAGCAGTTAGGGGTGCCTGGGCGGCTTAGATCATGATCTCATGGTTTGTGAGTTCAAGTCCCAGGTTGGGCTCTGTGCTGACAGCTCAGAGCCTGGAGCCTGCTTTGGATTCTATGTCTCCTCTCTCTGCTCCTCCCCCCACCCCACGCTCTGTCTCTGTCTCTCAAAAATGAATAAACGTTTAAAAAAATTTTTAACTCAGTTATTCAGGGTGTCTAGAGGGCTCAGTTCATTAAGCATCAGACTCTTGATCTCAGCTCAGGTCTTGATCTCAGAGTTGTGATCTCAAGTTCCATGTTGGACTTCACACTGGGCATGAAGCCTACTTAAAATAAATAAATAAATGAATGAATGAATAAATGAACAAATAAATAATTATCTTTTTTATAGCAACTTTATTGAAATATAATTCACATGCTATACAATTTATACAATACACAAGTTACATAATTGTATACTATATATACTATTATAAAGTATATAATTCCATGGTTTTTAGTATATGCAGTTGTGCAACTATCACCATAATCAATTTTAGAATATTTTCATCATCCCCAAAATAAACTTCATATATTGATAAAAAAAATTTAATAACAGCACTTGCTGTTGCCCATCTTTCTTATTATAGCCATCCTAATGGGTCTGAAATGGTATCTCATTGTGGTTTTCATTTGTATTTTCCTAATGGCTAACAATGTGCATCTCAGTGGTTCTGCACTCCTGTCCCGATTTTATTGAGATATAATCAACAAAGGACATTGTGTAAGTTTAACTTGTACAGTGTAATGATTTGATATATGTATATATTGTGAAGTGATTACCAAAATAGTTTAGTTTAGTTAACACATCCATCACCTAACATGGTCCTAATTTTTCTCCATTTCATGTGTTTCTTTCCTTCTTCTTTTCTTTGGTGGTGAAAACTTTTAAGATCTAACCATGACCTATTAAGGTGATTTTCTGAATAGAGGAGTAAACTCATTTTCATATTTATCAACACATGTTGTATTTCCAGTACTCTTTCTTTACCTATGTAGACACAGATTTCCATCTGGTATTACTTTTCTTCTGCCTGGAGGACTTCCTTCAATATTTCTTGTGGATCAGTTCTCCTAGTGATGAATTCATTCACTTTGTCAATGTCTGAGATACTATTTTAGTTTTTTTGTGGAAGATATTTTTGATGACCATGGATGTCCAGGTTGATAGCTTTTTACTTTCAGTGCTCTGTATTTGTTCCATTGTCTTTGGGTTCACATCGTTTCCAATATGAAGTCTCCAATAAGAAGTTTCCAATATGAAGTCTTTGTTTCTCTGTATGTAATGTGCATTTTTTTCTTTGGCTGCTTTTTAAGATTTTCTCTTTGTCAATAGTTTTGAGCAGTTTGATTATGATGTGACTTGATGTAGTTTATTCATGACTCTTGTGCTTATAGTTCATTGAATTTCTCAGATTTGTGGGCTATGAGTTTCATCAAACTTGAGAAAAGTCTTAACCATTATTTATTCAAATCTGTTTCTTGTCCTCTCACTTTTTCTGTGCTGTCCAATAACAGATATTAGACTACTTGATGTTATCTTACAGATCAGTGATACTCTGTTCACTTTTTTGTTCAGTTCGCCCCCACACACTATACTTCATTTGGGGTAGTATTGGTATGTTTTTAAGTTTACTAATTTTTGTTCCTACAGTGTCTGATCTGTTATTAATCCAACCAAGGGTATTTTTCATCTCAGACATTGTACTTTTCAAGTCTAGTTCATTTTATGTCTTTTCCATATTTCTATGTCTTATAACATGCTTAACATTTTCTCTACCTTCTTGAACATATCGTGTATGGTTAAAAGGATTGTTTTAATGTCCTTGTCTACTAATTTTATTATCTATCTCCCTTTTTTCTGTTTTTGTTGATTAATTTTTCTCATTATTATAGGTCATATTTGTCTACTTCTTTGCATGCTTGGTGATTTTTGGTTGAATGCTAGACAGTGTAACTTTTATCTTATATGGTAGATATTTTTCTATAAATATCCTGCAGTACATTTAAGTTTGTTCTGCAGTACACTTAAGTTACTTGGAAATAGTTTGATACTTTCATTATTTTTTTTAACTTTGTTAGCTGAAACTAGAGTAGATTTTCATCTAAGGCTATTTTTCTTCCATTACTGAACCAATACCTTCTGGATATTCTATCTGATGCCTTGTAAGTTATAACCTTTTGTGTTCTAAATACTTGGAACCATTACTGGTACTGAGTAACGCATAGGGATTGTCACATCTGGTCCTTTATGTGACTCTTTCTCCAGTCTCTGTTTGTGTCAGCATATGCACGTGTTGATCAGTCATCAGCTAAAGACTCAAGGGGACCCATGGAAAATCACTGGGACCCTCTCTCTATATGGCTCCCTTATCTCTTTATTCTGCCTTTTCCACTCTGGCTGCCTTGGCCTCTTTTGACTCCCAGTTCCATTTTCTCAATTCAGGGAGACTGCTTTGGGAGAATTCCCTTTCCAATGCTGTAGTCTGGAAACTCTATCCAGACAGTAAACTGGGGACATTATAGGGCTCCTTTGTTTTTCCTTTCTGAAAGATTACTGTCCTGTGCTGCCTGATATCCATTATTTGCATATCATTGTTTTTTTTTCTTTTTCTGGTGTTTTAGTGTTTCAAGCAGGAAAGCACATCTTGTCCTTGTTATTTTTGGAAGCAGGAGTCTTAGAAGGCATTTTTATTTATTTAATTTAATTTATTTATTTTGAGAAAAAGGGAGAGAGAGAAAGCATGGGGGGAGGGGCAGAGATAGGGAGAGAGACAGAGAGAATCTGTCAGCACAGAACCTGACATGGGGCTTGAACTCACAAACTGTGAGATCATGACCTGAGCCAGAGTTGGCCACTTAACTGACTGAGCCATGCAGGTGCCCCTTAACTACTTTTTTAATGTTTATTTATTTATTTTGAGAGCGAGCACAAGCAGTGAAGGGGTGGAAAGAGAGAGGGAGGGAGAGAGAATCCCAAGCAGGCTCCGAGCTGTCAGCACAGAGACCAATATGGGACTCAATCTCAGGAACCATGAGATCATGACCTGCGCTGAAATCAAGAGTCAGAAGCTTAACCAACTGAGCCCCCCAGGCGACCATCCATTTTAACTGTTTTAAGTGTACAGGTCAGTGGCATTGAGTACATTCACATTGTTGTACAACCGTCACCTCTCCAGAACTTTTGCATCTTCCCCCAAACTGAAACTCTACTCGTTAACCGCGAACTCCCTTGGGTTAAATACTAGCTATTGTGGATGCTCCTTTGTTGCGTGTCTGTATTTTGTTGTCTTCCCTTAAATAACGTGTCCTTTTATTCTGAAAGGCCGTTAATTTGTTGATAGATCTTAACCTTCCAAGTCTTGCTAATCGGCTTTGTGAGGAAGTGTTTGGAGTGGCTCTTGCCCTGGAGCAAGACTAGTCCTACTAAGGAGTCCCACCCTTTGGACGGGGTGGTAAGCCAAGTGTCCCCAAGCAGAAAGCAAAGACAAATGTGGTGCTCATCTAATGTTTCACTTTCCTCAGGGACTATAGCCCTCTAACGGCTTTTACCCAATGTCTGAAAGCAGTTGATTTACATGTGTCCGGTTGTATTGTATTGTGAGAGACTAAGTCCAATCCCTGACCTTCAGTTCTGACCGCAGCCGGAAGTCCTGGAGCACATGTAAACACCAGGGTGCCTAATACACCATTTGAAGTTGTTTGTGTTTCTGTAACGAGTGCCTCCTCCTCACCCCTCCCACTTCATGAAATCTATTATAGTTACAGACTCTGCATTAGTCAAGCTTTTGTGGAAGGTACATAGTGAAGAGGAGTTTCGTGACTCCACGAGGTGTGGAGCAGAGAAGCAGAATTTTTTTTTTGCTTTAAAAAACATTTAAAAACTTTTTAAGTGTTTTTATTTTATTTTTGAGAGAGAGCAAGCGAAGGAGGGGGAGAGAGAGAGGGAGCCACAGAATCCAACACAGGCTCCAGGCTCTGAGCTGTCAGCACAGAGCCCGATGCGGGGCTCAAATACATGAACCAGAAGCATGACCTGAGCCGAAGTCAGACATCTGACTGACTGAGCCACCCAGGCTCCCGAGAAGCAGAAATCTGGAGAGTGAGCTGGTCTAAAGAACAGAAGCCCCCTGGAACTTGCTAGTATATTGAAGGGGAATTTGGACTTTCACAACACAAGGCAAAGAAGAGATGGACTCTTACCCCTTCCAGACTCAGATCTGAGAAGCCCGCCGACAGCTGGGTTACACTTACGTTCCTCACAGCACCGGAAAGGGCATCTCTGGAAATGAATAAATAAACGAAGTTAGCCTATGTTCTTACCTCAAAGGCACAAGAGAAGAGTTTCCTGTATGTTTCTGCAACTTTTTTCTCAAGCAGTCCAAAGGATTTTAGATTTAAGTTCTCATGTCAAAGTCTCTTACATCCTAACGCTTCTTCCCGAAGCCACACTTGGAAAGAGGTAGGCCTTCCAGCCTCCGGAAGCATCCGCATGTCAGGTCAGCCTGACCGCCCAGAGAGAGGGCACGCAGCCGCCTGGAGCAGCTGCCCACAGGCCCGGAGAGCTTCCAGCGCGCACGCTCTCCCCTGGGCAGCTGGCGGGAGCCTGCGGTCGTGGAAGAGGGCCTCAGGAGGCAGGGAGGTGAGGGAAGGAGAATGTGCAGAATGGAACCTCCTGCTGGCCTCCAAGTTTCTGCCGCTCCAAACCCAGGCCTTTTGGGTGCTGGCAGCCTGGGGACCCAGCCCTGTGACAATGGCGTGCCCACCTCTGGCACGCGAGGCCCCAGAGACTGAGCTGGGGAGGGCGAAGAGGGAGGGAAGGGGAAGAAGCTGTGGCTCAGGGAGCTGGTCCTGGTGCTCGGGGGCCTGCCTCCTCACTGACCTTCTCATCGGCTTCTCAGTGTCCTTCTCCCTCCCTGCCTCCAACTCAAGGACAGGAGCTGTGGGCAGTGGGGGGCCCGTGGAGGGAGCAGCCCCAAAGTTAGTTGGGTGGAGGAGGCGGAACCAGGCTGGGGCAGGACTGGGGTGAGGGGCCAGGACGGAGGAGCCCGCCAGTCACTGCCCCTGACTGATATCAAAGATGAAGGGGACACACAGCCCAGGGGTGAGGGGAGCCTGGAGCTCAGATGAAGTAGATGCGAATGCTGGAAAGTTCTTCCATGCCTCTTGCCAGTTGTCACCACACCAATACTAAAAATAGTCCTCTTAATCCCGACGAAGGGCCTAGAGGAGAAACGGACTGTGTTTGTTTCGAAGGTGTCCGGTTGTGTTAGATGGCAGTAGGGTGCTCCGTGCTTCTCGCTGGTTCTCACCGCAAATCTTCATTTGTTCCTGCAGTGGGAGGAGTGACAGGCGGCTAGACCGTCACTGAATGGCTCCGGGTTGGCACCCCCCGAAAGGTGACAGATACAAGCACAGGAACTCTGTGATGGATAAATCCCACTCTTGTCCAAACACTGGGGCTCCTGACCACGTAATACGAGAACACTGTTGCCCTCTCCTCTCACTGCGAGGTTTCCTCACAGCCTGACGTCACTAGGAGGTAGTGGGAGGAGTCTGGATCTTCAAGTGGAGTGACTGTGAAATTTAGTGCCTGGCTAATGACTTCTATGTAGAGAGCATCACTCTGGGCTTGATCTTGGGCTGAGTATGTTACACGGCTGATCCCAGGATCACGCAAGATCGGGGGACATGTCTGAAGCAGAACTCTGTTCCCAGAGTACCCCTCAGAGCGTCTAGCTGACGTCATCGATCGCTCGGAGTCCACCTGGCCCAGTAGAGCTGTGACTTCAGCTCCTCCACAGGCTGCGACCGTGGTCCTCGGTCCGTGGTTCGCCGCCGTGGCTACTCACGGACTCCCTGGGAACACTTCAGCAGCCTCTGACCAGGATCCCCAGCACAACTAACGCAGACCCCTGAAGGGTGAGAGCCATGATGCAGACTGAATTGCGTCTCCCCGCAAATTCACATGGTGAAGCCTTAACCCCTAATGGAACTTTATTCGGAAATAGAGCCTTTCAGGCTGTGACGAAGGTCAAAGCCGGTCATAACGGCGCAGCCCTAATCCGCACAACCGTGTCCTTATGAGAAAAGGAGGGGACCCTGGGGCTGCACACACAGAAGAGACCGCGTGAGGACAGAGCGAGAAGGCGGCCGTCTGCAAGCCACGGAGAGAGGCCTCAGCAGGAGCCGGGCCGCCCACGCCGCGATCCGGGGTCTGAGACTTCAGCTCCCAGAGCTGCGCGAAGGCAGATCTCCAGCCGCTCTGTGGTATTTTGTTAGGGCAGCCTGGGCAAATGAGCATAATCCCGCGTCGGCATTTTCCTTTTTCAAAATAACTTTGGCAATTCTAGGCCTTTTGCATTTCCAAGTACAGTGTAGAAGCAGGTATTTTATGCATAAAGCCGCTGGGAGTTTGGGGTTTGCACTGAACCTAGAGACCAGTTTAAGAAGAATAAACACCTTCACAATGTTGATTATTCTGACTTGTATCTATGATCTATCCCCCTCCATTTATTTAGATCATTTTATATTTCTCTCATCAACGTATTAAAGTTTTCACTCTCGTCTTTCGTATCTCTCATTAAATACATTCCTAAGTATGTTGTGTATTTTGATAACACTGGAAATGCTATTTTTAAGCTTCTTTGTCCAAGTATTTTTTATAGGCTTATATCCTGCAAGCTTGACAAATGTGCTTATTAATTCTCTTATTATTTTTTTTTATTCCTTAGGTCTTCTTTGTGGACAAGTGTGTCTGCAAATAAATGCAATTCTACTCTTTACCTTCCAGTCTTATACTTTGTATGTCTTTGACTTGCTGCCTCGGCTAGGACCTCCAGCAGAAGACATTCTCACTTGGTGCCCAGTCTTAGGGGGAGAGAATTTAGGTTTTCATTATTAAGTATCCAGTTAAGGAAGTTTCCTTTATATTCCTAGTTCATTGAGAGTTCTAAAAATCATTGATACGGGGTGGGCGGCGGGGGGGGGGGGGGGGGGGGGGGGGGGGGGGGGGGGGGGGGGGGGGTCTGTGCCTGGGAGCCTCAGTTAGTTAAGGGTCTGACTCTTGGTTTCAGCTTGGGTCATGATCTCACCGTTCATGAGTATGAGCCACACATCAGGCTCTGAGCTGACAGTGTGGAGCCTGTTGGAGATTCTCTCTCTCCCTCTTTCTGCCCTTCCTCTGCTCATGCTGTCTCTCTCTCAAAATTAAAAAAAAAAAACTTTATAAAAAATCATTAATAAGGACCTTGAATTAGTTTCATAAGTAATAGATTATTAACACTGAATATTAAAAAATAAAGTTCTTCCAATTATTTAAAAGAATCATCAATAGATGTTGAATTTTATCTTTTTTAGTGATCACATAATTTTTTAATTCTGTTAATGTGAATCACATCTGATAAGCCCGATTTATGTATTTATGCATATACTTTGATATCACTGCATTATATTGGATCACACCCTGAGGATTTTTGCATCTGTGTTCATGAGGCATTATCAGTCTGTAAATCTCAAGTTGGAATGTCTCTGTCAGGATGTGGTGTCAAGGTTTTGCTGACCTCATAAAATGAAAGGCAAAATGTTCTGTTTTCTGAATGAGTTTGTGTCATCTGTGTACTATTTCTTTGTTAAATGTTGGATAATTTGGAATTTCCTCTGAGGAAAGGTTTTTTTCTGTTTTGTTTTTTTTGTAAAAAATATAGTTAATATATATTCTGATTTTCCATTTCTTTTTGAGTTAGTTATAGTAATTTGTGTCTTTCAAGTCATTTTCCCAGTTCATCTAGATTGAATTTGAGTAAAGTTTCTTTTTTAAATATTTCTTCATTGTCCTTTTAATGTCTAAAGGACCTATAGATACTTCTTCATTTCTACTATTCGTTATTTTCCTTTTCTCTTTTCTTTTTAATTTTTAAACATTTTTATTTATTTTTGAGAGAGAGAGAGAGAGCATGAGTGGAGGAGGGGCAGAGAGAGGGGGAGACTCAGAATCTGACGCGGGCGCCAGGCTCTGAGCCCACATGAGATCGTGACCTGCGCTCCAGTCAGACATTCAACCAACTGAGCCCCCCAGGCGCCCCATCTTTTTTTTCATTAGTATTGACAGCTTATCAATTTGACTCCTTTTCGAGAAACCAACTTTTGGCTTTGTTAACTTTTTCTATTCTTTGTTGCTTTCCCTTTTCTAGCTTCTTAGATTATTGGTTTTAAACATACTGCCTTCTCTATTATATGCATATAAAATTATAAATTTCCCTCTAAAGAATGTGTTAGCTGCATCTTACAAGTTGTGATATGTTGTGTTTCCCTTTCCATTCAGTTCAGAATATCTTCTAAATTCCTTGATGATGCTTTCTTTGATCCATTGGTTATTTAGTATTGCGTTTAATTTCCAATATCTGAAGTTTTTCTAAATATCTCACTCTGATGGAATCTAATTCTATTGAATTATTGTGATCTAATATAACTCAGTTGTAATCAGAACATATTTTATGTCATTTCATCCTTTAAAATGTATTGAGATTTGTTTTATCGGCACAGTTGATAAATTATCTTGGTGAACATACTAAGTATCCTTAAACATACTAGATGTGTGAACAGAGAGGGATTTGAAACACTGGAATTTAGCAGCAAACTTGGGGTGACCAAGGAGTTCAGTGCTGCTGGAGGGTTTATTTCGAGGCCAGAGCTGTGGGAGGGAGCTGGGGGCGGCAGAGAGGCCTGGAGAGAGCAGCGGGGGGCTTCATCCTACAGGGAGAGCGGTCCACACCCCTTGTCCAGGGGCGGCAGGTGGGGAGGACCAGCGCCCCAGGGTCTTTTCAAAGACCCACCAAACTCAGTTTACATATCAGTGTGCCGTCCAGTAATGCAAGTCACATGTCCTTTCTCCTTCCTTCCCTTCCTTTCTTCCCTCCTTTCCTTTCTTTCTTTTCCTTCCTTCCTTCCTTTTTCTTTCTTCTTTCTTTCATTTTAGAGAAAGAGCATAAGCAGAGGAGGAGGAGAGAGAGAATCCCAAGCAGGTTTCACACCCAGCGCAGAACCCTATGTGGGACTCGATCTGACGACGGTGAGATCATGATCTGAGCCAAAATGAAGAGTCAGTTGCTTAACCGACTGAGCCACTCAGCTGTCCCTAGTCACATATCACATCTTAAATGTTCTAATAGCTACATTAAAAAAGTAAAAAAAATAAAAGTAAAATTAATATTGGCACTACATCTTATTATTATATTATTTTACAATTTTACATTTTTATTTATCCAAAATATTATTTTAACATATAATCAATATAAATATTAATATGGAGATATATTACATTTAAAAAATTATTCTAAGTCTAGTCTTCAACATCCAGAGTAATCACATTTCATATTTTTTTAATGTTTTATTTTTGAGAAAGAAAGAGAGAGAGAGAGAGCAAGTGGGGGTGAGACACAGAGAGGGGGACCGAAGGTCCGAGGTCGGCTCTGCGCTGAGAGCAGCAAGCCCGACGCGGGGCTCGAACTCACACACTGCAAGACCATGGCCTGAGCGGAAGCCGCACGCTCACCCCACGGAGCCGCGCAGGTGCCCCAGACTAATCATGTCTCAGACGCTCAGGAATCACACGCACCTAGCGGCTTGTGACTACCGAACTGGACAGCACGAGTGGAGACCCTAACTTTCTGCATGAATACCAAGTATTCTTTGAATTTTGATGTACTCGAATTTTCTAGGACTGCAATTACCGTGCATAGAGGTTTGAGGTTTGACTGTACCTTTTTTACCCCCAGAATTTTATGAAACGTTGTTTACTGTTTCGGAAAGTTACATCCTCCAACCCACCCGTTCTGTGTGTGAGCGTTAGAGTCCCCAACACAGCACGTCCCCGAATCAGCCTTCAGGCACTGGGTACCTCGGTGTTCTGTCTTCGAGTCTTCTAGTTTATCTGTGCCCAAGCAACCAATCGAAGTGCATCTTATTTTACATTTATTTCTTTGTACTATAGTTGACCATTATAGTGATTTTTTAAAATTGTGTGTAGGTAGCTTATCTATGTACACATTTCTTATCGGGTTACCTTAGGAGCTATTTAAACATATGTGACTAACATCAAACTATTGCTCCTCATGAAAATATTGGTTGTAAATAAAAATATAGGAGCACCTGGGTGGCTGAGTTGGTTAAGCATCTGACTCTCAGTTTCTGCTTAGGCCATGATCTCACGGTTTATGGCTTGTGGGTTCAAGCCCCGCGTGAGGCTCTGTGCTGACCTGTGGAGCCTGCTTGGGATTCTCTCTCTTTCTGCTTCTCTATGCTCTCTCTCTTTCAAAACAAATAAATAAGTAAACTTAATAAATAAAAGAAAGAAATTTATACTTATTATATTTATTATAAAATAAATTTAAAAATAAATTAAATAAATTTAAAAAACCAATTATAAAAAGGAATATTGGGACCCTGTAGCAGAGAAGGGGCCCTGATTCAGGTTTCAAATCTCTCCCCATCTGGAAGCACAATAGAAATGAACACTGGCTTCAATCGTAGGGATGGATAAAAGGGACAGAGAATTTGCTTGATTCACTTTTTTATATGAAAGACACACCAAAACTGATTACAGAAACCTCGATGATGCCTTTAGATTATTTGACAAGGTAGAGCTCTTCCCAGAAAATTACCTCCCCCCACGTAAGATGATTTCTTAAATTCCAGTTTTCCATACTAAATGTTTGCTTTAAAATATTAGCTCTTCCTTTTGTCCTCACACACTGGAACCCGTTTCCTGGTCTTAATTACACCTGTCGCATCCTGCGAGTTTCCCCTGTGGACCCTTCCCTCGAGGTCCCTTACTGACCGCGGAGCGGTTAGTGGGCCTCTGACGGCGCAGGGACCCCACAGGGAGCCCCCTTAGTCTCCTGCTCTTGGCGCCGCCGGAAAGGGTGCTTCGTGCTTTCAGTTTTCTCAATGGCAGTAATAATCAAAGATCACCACTCGGGAGTATAAATGTGGTAACTGGCAGGACAGAATGGTAATTTATTTTAAGGATTGCAAACACAAATTCAGAAATTCTCAGAGCCTTCCGCTCTGTGATTTCCTGGGCCGTGAAGACAGGGGCCACCGCCTGCTCGGTGTGATCAGCACAAACCTGTTGACCGTCCCTGCCTCCCGGGGCGCTTTTGGAGGGAGTCATAAGACCACCTTTTACGCAGCACGTTTTACGGGCCGGGCTCCCTGCCAAGTGTTTGACTCCTTCGTGGGAGGAGTTACTGTCCTTATTTTACAGACGGAAGATTCATCTTCCTATTTGCTTCGGAGACAGGCCTGCAGATTTACAAGCAATGACTGACTCAATTCCGGGTTGAGCTAATTTAGGTTTTAACCTCCTCTGTTTTTCAAAACAATGGCCAATTCAGCCCTACTGACCCCAGGTCGGTGATCTCATCAGTTTTCTCCCCGGGCTCTGCCTTATTCAACAAACTTTTGTTGCCTACCTGCTCTATGCAGACCAGAAAGCTGTTTGTTTTCTGCAGTGTGAGGTGGGCGCAGGGGGAGGGGAGGGAGATCTGTCCCCTCACGGAGGGTGAAGTTACCGAGCTCTCAGAAGCGCCGTCCTCAGTGAGACTGGCCGGGGCTCTCGTCCGGCTGCACGGGGAGTACCATTTGTGGGGGGCCTGCACTTTCGCCTCGGGAACCGGAGCAAGAAGTCGAATTGTGGCCTGTAAGCTTGTAAAAGCCCCACCTCAGTACTTCAACCCGCAGTCAAGGGGCAACGCGTTACCGATGCTGGCCAGTTGGACAACTGAGTTAATCATGTCGATCAGGCCTGGAAAGAGCTTCCTGGGAAGGTGCCTGCTTACCTCCGCCCTGCAGTCACGGCCCTAATTGAGGAGTAGCCACTGCTGACAAGATCAGCTCGAACTTTCCCCACTGGGTAGCCTGGGGCAAGTTACACCGATCCCTCCGTGGCTGTTTCCACATCCCTATGATGGAGACACGAGAGCACTGTCTTCACAGACTCGTGAGAACTAGGAGCTCATCCGACGCACCTAGAACGGTGCCTGGCAGGCAGTAAGCGCTGGGTAAGTGTGCGCTGTCACTAGTACAGACCGGAGGTCAGACACCGGTCTGCCTCTCCTGCCTTCAGGGACTCCCAAGCCACGCACATAAACAGCCTCCTTCCTTGTCCTCTCTGCCAGCCTGAGAGGCTTCAGGTGGACATAGGTTCTCCTGCCTGGTGTGGGCCGGACCAGGGGTGTGGATCTGGGTGTGATGGCCGGAGCCCAGGCACTGCAGGGCTAACCTGGAGTCCTCCCGGAGGCCCCTGGGTTGAGTAATCTCTTCTTAACAGGTCTCACGTATCTCTCCAGCTCTTTGTTTAAGTCCTCTCTGTGCCTTTACTCCATTTTCTTGTGTTTCGGGTTTATACATATCCCAGGAAGAACTGTGTAATGTGAAAATTATCATAGCATACTTTCTTTAGCTTAAAAAAATTTTTTTTGTAGATTCAGTTTTGTTTCTTTTCTCACGTTGACTTATTTTGGAGAGAGAGAGAGAAAGCGAGCAACAGAGGGGCAGAAAGAGAAGGAGACCCAGAACCTGAAGCAGGCTCCAGGCTCTGAGCTGTCAGCACAGAGCCCGACACGGAGCTCAAACTCAAGAGCCGTGAGATCATAACCTGAGCCAAAGTCAGTTGCTTAACTGACTAGGCGACCCAGGTGCCCCTTCAATATCTTTTCCCATCATGTTATGTTTTACATAAATCCTTGAGCATATTTTTAATAGCCGTTTTAAATTCCTTCTCTGCTAATTTGACCTTCTCTGCCAGTTTTGGATCTACGTCTTTTGACTAAGTTTCCTCCAGTGTATGGATCACATTCTTCTCCTTCTTGGAGTGTCTAGTAATTTTGATTGGGTCCTAGATATTGTGTAGCATACTTTCATGGAAGGTCTGGAGTCTGTCTTCCATTAAAGAGTGTTGAGTTTGCTTTGGCTGATAGTTAAACTGTTGAAGATCAATTTGACTCCGTTAAGACTGTGTTCAAGCTTTGGTGGGATGGATTTAGAGTAGCCCTACTAATTAGGCATGACTCTTCTGGAATCTTCCCTCTCACTGGTTAGAATTCACATGTCTCCCAGCACTGTGTCATGTCTGAAAACAATTTGGTTGGGGCGTCTGGGTGGCTCAGTCGGTTAAGCATCTGACTTCGGCTCAGGTCGTGATCTCACGGTTCGTGGGTTCGAGCCCCACGTCAGGCTCTGTGCTGACAGCTCAGAGCCTGGAGCCTGCTTCCTCCAATTCTGTGTGTCCCTCTCTCTCTCTCTCTGCCCCTCCCCTGCTCATGATCTATCTCTGTCTCTCAAAAATAAATAAATGTTGAAAACAATTTGGCTTACAGAGACTTGGTATTTCCTTGACATTTCAAGGTTCACCTTACATATATAAGGGAGCATAGGGCCAGCCAGAGGGCAAAGCACAAGCTAACCCTCCCCACCCCCAGGCGGGACGTGTGTGATACTCCTCAGGCACTTCCGGCTGCCCAAGGACAAAGGAAAGGAAAGAAAACAAATGGTCAACTGATAGAGATCACGGTCACGCAGGACAGGAGTCTCCATCAGTGTACAAATACCTTCCTAAATTATAAGAAAAAGGCAATCTTATCAATACCCTAATCTCCAGAAACCTATAGACTCAGTTTCCTGGAGCCCCTAATATCTACCCTTTCACAGTAATGTAGGGAACAAAGGCAAGGAGGAAATGGCAGGTAAAATTAAATTTCGTTATAACCTGCAGCCCATCGACAAACACTTGAGGCAAATGCAGAGTAGAACATTTCTCCAGGAAGCCCCTGCTGTCCTGGGTTGAAGCCTTAGTAGAGAGAAAACAACGTTGGCTTGACAGTAGCAAGGCCTTGGGTAACGCAGGAGCGCCCTCCTTAGCAGGTGAAAGTCCCTCTGGAGGCCTCCCTTTTGACTCTACCTCCCCCAACTCCCTCCTGTATTACCAGTCACTCTTCACACCCCCTGTGCAGCGCCTTCTGCCCATTGGCCCCATCCCTGTGCTTTAATAAATTCACTGTTTTGCACCCAAGATGTCTCAAGAATTCTTTCTTGGCTGTCAGCTCCAAACCCCAACCATTCCAAAATCCCATCGTATATGACTTAGTTTTCAGCCACGGGCTCAAGGGGATGCTTCAGATTTCTAGGGCTCTTTCTCTTTGTATCTCTCTCCTCGTTGGTGTTCTGAAATGCAAATTCCAGCCACTCGGTCTATTCAGACTCTGATCTCTGACTCCTCAACTCCACAATGACATTTCTCCTCGGTGCTCCCTCCGCGTCTACAGCCCACGTGCAAAGCCTGGGCGTTCTTAGCACTCACCTTGTGTGTGTTTCCCTCTTTCCAGGGAGGTCAGTCTGAACACAGGTGTTTTCTATGTTTTAGCTAGTTTGTTATTTGTTTGTGAAAGAAAGGCAAGTCTGGTACAGCTTCCCTTTCATGGGTAGAAGCAGAATTTCCTTAAATTAAAATGTGCATCTTTTGAGGCACGTGGGTGGCTCAGCTGGTTAAGCGTCCGACTCCGGCTCTGGTCATGATCTCACGGTTCAGGAGTTTGAGCCCTGCGTCCGGCTCTGTGCTGACAGCTCAGAGCCTGGAGCCTGCTTCGGATTCTGTGTCTCCCCCCGACCCTGACTCTCTCCCACTCATGCTCTGTCTCTCTCTCCCTCTCTCAAAAATGAATAAACATTAAAAAATTTTTTAATGTGCATCTTTCATTATCTGTAATTATAAACCCTATGAAAACATACAAGTTGATCTATAAACAAAGATCTGAAATACGTTTAAGCTTAGTGTGTAAAACACTTTAATTTCTTTATAATATGTCTGTTACACTTTTGCAAAAGGGAGAGACTAAATCATAGAAGCTGAATCACAAAACCTGAAAGCTTAATGAAAACCAAAGAGGAAGAGAAAAGAGGTGATTTCATATCAGTTTAGGTGAAAATAATGCACACATAATTCATGAATTAACATGTTTTACATTTCTTAAATTTAAAATTTGAAAAAAAATGTTTATTCTATCAAGCCAACAGGTTAAATAGTACAGTGCAGGCGTTTAAAGATTATTATTTTGCAATACTGCTTAGCAAACAGTCACCACAGAAGATCTAGTTACTATGAAGCCGACCCGGGTTTTGGGTTTATTTAGTGTTTTTTGCTTGTTTCAACCTGATTCACTGACAACAAGTTCTTTGTTTATCTCCCTGAGTCATAAATATTTTGTATCCTTCGTTTCTATTGTGAGGAAAGAACAGAACTTTGTAACATAGAGCCTGACCCAGCAATGGATTACTAGGTTGTGTGATTGGCATTACCATTTTTCTTTAAATAAAAAGATTCATGTATCTGATTTCATACATTCCTGAATCAAAGAAGGGCTTATATAATCTTGTTCCCATGTTTCCCTTAACAAGGAGAACTTAGGAACCTTTAACTTTCGTAGACACCATGCTTTTTATCCTGTTCTCTGGGTATCCTGGAAAAATGGCGGATAAATTGCTTAATAAATATGTTTGCATAAAGGAAGAAATTAATGAGGCTGACCCTTTTTTTTTTCACTGGCTACATGTTTTTCTCCTTTGGTGAATTGTCTATTCATATCTTGACCTAGTTTTCTTTTAGTGTGTTCATATTTTTCTTACTGATCTGTAAGAGTATTCTTATATGTTAATGATATTCATACCTTTCAAGTCATTATGTTATAAATAGTTTTCTTAATTTGTCTTTCCTCTTTTAACTTATAGAAAATTTTATGAATTGAAGGTTTTTACCATCAATGTTTTTCTTTATGACATTTGTCCTTGCTGTCATATTTTAAAAGGTTCACCAGATAAAAGTTATACATTATCTATATCTTTTTTTTTTAAGTTTTATTTCAATTGCAGTTAGTCAACATAGGATGTAATAGTGTCAGGTGGAGAATTTGGTGATTCATCAACTTACTATATCTTCTTTGTCATTAGTTACTTTCACATTGTTATACTTTTGAAATTTACTTCCTTTTGAGGTGATTTCCGGCAATACATTTTTTCCCACAACTTATGGTATTTTCAAGTCTTCTGCAATTGTTGAAATGACATTTTTACATCTCATATTACCAAATTGCTTGTCTCATCTATTAAATTCTTACTTATATGCCTGTGTCCGATTGTGGATTTTATATTTATTAAACTGACCTGCCTTTTTTGGCATAGCTACAAAACTTTTAATTTTTGTATTTTTTGATACTACCCAATATCTGGTTTGGTGTCACTTTTTATTTTTTCCTTCATTTTAAAAGTGTTATTGAATATTCTAACATACTTATTCTTCCACAGGAATTTTAGATCCAAAGAAAATATTATATTAAGATTTACATTAGAACAAGGTAAATATAACATTTTTTTAAGTTTTATTTTTATTTATTTTTGAGAGAGAGGGGAGAGAGAGGGAGCGAGTGTGAGCCAGGGAGGGGCAGAGAGAGAGAGAGAGAGAGAGAGAGAGAGAGAGAGAGAGAGAGAGGGAACGTCAGGCTGGCTCCACGCTGTCAGCAGAGACCAATGCAGGGCTCGAACCCATGGAGCATGAGATCATGACCTGAGCCGCGTTCAAAAGTCAGGTGGTTCAGTCAGTTGAATGGCTGACTTCAGCTCAGGTCATAACCTCACGGTTCGAGGGTTCAAGCCCCATATCGCGCTCTGTGCTGACAGCTCAGGGCCTGGAGCCTGCTTCAAACTCTGTGTCTCCCTCTCCCTCTGCCCCTCCCCTGCTTGTACTCTGTCTTCTCTCTCTCTCAAAAAAAAAACCCATTAAAAATTAAATACAAAAAGACACTTAACCTTCTGGGCCACCCAGTCACCCCTAAATAATAAAAATTTTAAATTAATTTGATAACTGATATCTTTACAATTGAGCCTTTCTATATGCAATACATACATTTATCTTGATTTCAAGAAGAATTCCTATGGGCGCCTACCTTGTCACTTGTATTCAACGTGCTGGAGGACCTCGCCAGGTAAGAAAAAGAAATAAAAGACAACATTGGAAAGGAAAAAGTAAAACTAATTCTATTTACAGATGACATGATCCAGTATATAGAAAATCCTAAGGAATCTGCCCCCCCAAACTATTAGTAATTAATTAACCTCTTATTAGTAATTAACCTATTAGTAATTAATATCAGCAAGAATGCAGGATACAAAACAATATATAAAAATCAGTTGTATTTTGGGGCACCTGGGTGGCTCAGTCAGTTAAGTGTCAGACTTCAGGTCCTGATCTCACCGTTCGTGAGTTCAAGCCCCACATCAGGCTCTGTGCTGACAATGCAGAGCCTGCTTGGAATTCTCTCTCTTTCTCTCTCTCCCACTGCCCCTCACCTGCTCACACGTTCTCTCTCTCTCAAAATAAATAAATAAACTTTCAAAAAGAGCAACTGTATTTCTAGACACTAGCAATGAACCTGAAATTAAGTTATGAAAACAATGCCAGGTATAGTAGCATCAAAAATAATAAAATATTTAGAAATAAATTTAACAAAAGAAATGCAAAACTTGTACACTGAAAAGTATAAAACACTGTTGAAAGATGTTAAACAGAGTGTAAATCAATGGAAAGACATCTCATATTCATGGATTGGAAAACTTAATATTATGATGATTATACACCCAAAATCTGAGTGTATAGATTCAGTGAGGTTACACTGATTCAGTGTAATTCTTTTTTTTTTTTAATGTTTTATTTATTTTTGATACAGGGAGAGACAGAGCATGAGAGGGGGAGGGGCAGAGAGAGAAGGAGACACAGAATCTGAAGCAGGCTCCAGGCTCTGAGCTAGCTGTCAGCACAGAGCCTGACGCGGGGCTCGAACCCACAAACGTGAGATCTGACCTGAGCCAAAGTCGGAGGCTTAACCGACTGAGCCACCCAGGTGTCCCTGTAATTCTTAACAAAGTCCTAGATACCTTTTTTGCAGAAAGCTGATCCTCATATTCATTTGGAAATCCAGAAGACCCCAAACAGTTTAAAAAGGGGTGCCCAGGTGGCTCAGTCAGTTGAACATCTGACTTGATTTCAGCTCAGGTCATGATCCCAGAGTTGTGGGATCAAGCCCCATGTTGGGCTCCTCACTGAGCACAGAGCCTACTTAAGATTCTCTCTCTCCCTCTGCCCCTCTCCCCTGCTCGCTCCCTTTCTCTTGCTCTCTCAAGTAAAAAAAATAAAATTAAAGTTATAGGACTCCTACTTCACAATTTCAAGACTTACTAAAAAGCTATAGTAAGCAAGACAGTATGGTACTGACATGAGACAGACATATGGATTCGTGGAACAGCGAGTCCAGGGCCCAGAAATCTGGACATGTATGATCACTTGATTTGTTACCAAGGTTACAAGACAATTCAATGGGGGAAAACAGTGTTTTTTTGACAAATGGTGGTGGACAACTGCAATCCCCATCCGGAAGAATGAGGTTCGATCTCCGCTGCACACTCCACAAAAAGTAACTCAGGTTGATCAGAGACATAAATCTAACAGCTAAAACTATAAAACTTTTTGGAAAAAAGCCATAGGAGTAAATCTTCATGACCTTTGGATGAGGCAGTAGGTCCCTAGATAGGAAAACAAAGCTCAAGCAAGAGAAGAAAAAATGAATAAATGACTACAGCAAATTTTAAGACTTTGGTGCTGAAATTATGTAGCAGGATGGCAAGCGACAACCCACGCGGGGAAATACGTGCCAATCACGTCTCGGAGGAGGGGTTTGTAAACGGGATGTACAAAGAACTCTCACAACCTAATAATATAAAGAAAAAGAACCCAAATAAATACCGAGCAAAAGATCTGAATGGACACTTCTCCAAAGATGACACACAAATGGCCAATAAGCACATGAGAAGATGCTTACTATCATTAGTCCTCAGAGAACGAAAATCAAGTTCACAGTGAGATCCCGCTTCACACCCGCGGAGATTGGCTACAAGGAAACAGATGGACCACAAGGAGCGGGATGAGGACGCAGAGAAACGGGGACCCCGGGACACTCCCAGCGGGAATGTGAGACGGTCCAGCTGCTGTGGACACCAGTCTGGCAGGTCCTCAAAACGTCACAAAGAGGAGTCCTATGACCCTGAACTTCTACTCCTACACGGAGATCTAAGAGGAGTAAAAACACATGTCCACAAAAGGCTTATTTGCACTTGAGTGTTAGGAGCAGGATTTTTCTCAATTGCCGAAAAAAGTGGAAATGGTTCAAGTGCCTACAGCTGAGGAATATACGCAATAGGGTATAACTATACAACGGGATGTTATGTGGGAATAAAAAGTAACGGCTATACGGGCGCCTCGGTGACTCAGTTGAGCATCAGACTCTTGATTTCGGCTCAGGTCATGATCTCACAGTTCATGAGATCGAGCCCCATGTCCGGCTCTGTGCTGACAGCCCAGAGCCTACTTGGGTTCTTTCCCTCTCTCCTCACCCCTCCTCCCTCCCTCTCTCCCTCTCTCTCTTATTCAAAATAAACAAACTTAAAAAAAAATCTATTGATCCGTGTTGCAATGCCAATGATCCTTAAATACACAATCCCAAAATCAAAGAAGTCAGTTACAAAAGGCCACATAACATATGAGGCTATTTATATGAAATGTCCAGAAGAGGCGAAGTATGGAGATAGAAAGTAAATTCCTGGTTTCTCAGGGCTGAAGACAGGAAGTGACTGATTGCTAATATGTTCAGGGTTTCTGTCTGGGGGGAAGAAATGTTCTAAGTTTAGATGGTGGCGAGGGTTCCACAGTTCTGTGAGAACACTGAAAACCTATGAAATTGTATACTGCAAATGGGTCAATTTTATGGTTTCTAAATTATATCTCTCAATAAAGATGTTAGTAAAAAGAAAACATATCCTTTGGATCTGACATGATCTATAGGATTCTCTCCTTTTGTATATGTTGGAAATTTCCAAAATAAAACGTTAAAAGAATATCTACCCTACGGCATCCATTAAGACACTTTCCTTTAACTGATCAATGTGATAAATTATATTAATAGATTCCTTAGTGCTGAACTGCCTTTTCCTATCTGAAACACACACACACCCCTTTCTAGTCATGGTACAGTGGGTTTTTTTTTTTAAGTTTATTTATTAATTTTGAGAGAGGGAGCAGAAGAGGGCAGACGGAGAGAGGGAGAGAGAGAATCCCAAGCAGACTTTGTGCTGTCAGTGCCCAGTGGGGCTCAAACTCACAAACCTCAAGATCATGACTTGGCCGAAATCAAGAGTTGAACGCTTAACTGACTGAGCCACCCAGGCATCCCTACATTGGCTTTTTAATACACTGAGAAATCAACTTGTACTTTATTTAGGATCTTTGCATCCATACTGATAAGTGATAGAGGTTGTGGGGCTTTTTTTTTTTTTCCTGCTTTGTCAATGTTCAGTTTTCCCTTCTTGTAAAGCCTCTGGGGGCGTCTGGGTGGCTCAGTTGGTTAAGCATCCAACTTCAGCTCCGGGGGTGATCTCACAGTTTGTGAGTTTGAGCCCGGCATTAGATCCTCTGTCCCCCTCCCCCACCCCTCCCCACACCTGCGCACATGCACACACACACACACTCACACGCTAGCTCTCTCTTTCTCTCGCTCTCAAATAAATAAAAGAGAAGCACTCTGATATGTTTTAGTCAGGCACGTGACCACACAGAATGTTTTGTTTCCTCTCTGCAGCTCTCTGTGGCCATGTGAGTTCCTGATGATGAGACAGAGGCAAGAGTGTCACATGTCAGCTTTCGAGACCTTCCCTGATAGAGGTGGCACCTGCCTTGTCCTCCCTCCCTCCCAGGTGCTGGGCTAGGGGCCAGATGAATGGCTGGAACTCGATGTGACTGGCTCAGGCTGTGGGACGTGCAGGGAAAAGGTTAACGTTAGGCAGGGACAGACCAGGGACACTCTCGGGGAGCCAGGCCGCAGCTGCAGGGGGGAGGCTGAAGCAGCAGCCCGGTTTGGGAGGAAAAAAAAAAGGACAAACATATTCCCGACCTCCCTGGGCTGTGTGTCCCGCATGGAATCTCACAAACCAGATTCTATAAGGTCCTAATAAAACGTCAGGGACAAATTCCCAGTCGGGACCCCTCTCACTCTTGGGAGCTTTGTACTTTCCTGCAATAAACTCTATGGCTTTGATCGCTCTCTGTTGTCCATGAGATTCGTTCTTCGTCCCCGTGGGACCGGGACCGATGTCTCTCCCACGTCCTGCAGCAAAGACAAGGTGGCTCCATGAGCTGGCAGCAGCCTGACCACCAACGACACGCTCCGTGCTGCGTGCCGGCCCTGACGTCCTAGCGGGGGCAGTTCTGTGAGTCTTGTTTGAGTCACGCCAGTTGTGGCTCAACCTGATTCCACCGGACAGGTCAGACTTCGATGTTAGGGCGACACAAGCTTCTTAACCTGGAGGCGTCCAGCTTTCTCCGGAAGTTCCAGCCTGCAATTGTTTAGCAGCGTAATGATCCGATCCTTGAAACTTTGGTAGAAGCCGCCGTAACAACCGTCTTGGCCCCGCACCTCGTTAGGGCTGTTTCTCTGGCAATTTCTTCAGTTTCTGCAGCCTACTTTTCCTGGAGTCATTTTGCATTTTCTTGAAGTTTGCAAATTTATTAGCAGGGAAGGTACATATTGTAATATAACTTGTCAGGTTTTTTACCCAACATTATTCTTAGTGTTACAGATTTCTTGTGCCCCCTTTCTGCTTAGTTTATTCTATGGAAGGTCTGCTAAACGAACTGGTCTTTTCATGTACTAACTCACAGACTTAGTTATAAACTTTCCTGTGTTTTTGCTTTCCTATCAATCAATTCCTGCTTTTATCTTTTTTTTTTTTTTTGAGAGAGAGAGGGCTGAAGTGAACAACGGGTAGAGAAAGAGTGGGGGAAGAGAGAAAGTCTCAGAAGGGCAGGGAAGGAGAGAAAGAGAGAGAGAGAAAGAAGTGGGGTTCAAGGTCAACCGATGCGGGTTTGGAACTCATAAACCGTGAGACCATGATCTGAGCGAAGTCCGATGCTGAACTGACTGAGCCACCCAGGTGCCCCTTACCGTCATTCTTATTTTGTTCTTGCTTTTCTAGACTTTGGAGTGCGTAACTCATTAGTTTTCATTCTCTCCATTATAATAAAAACGCTTAAAGGGCGCCTGGGTGGCTCAGTCAGTTAAACATCGGACTCTTGATTTCAGCTCAGGTCATGATCTCACAGTTCTTGAGATCAAACCCCATGTTGGGTTCCATGTGGATATCAGGGAACCTGCTTGGGATTCTCTCCTCTCTCTGCCCCTCTCCCGCTCATGGAAGCATTCTCCTCTCAAAATAAACAAACTTCAAAAAAAAAAAAAAGATGTGAGGGGCACCTGGGTGGCCTGCTTCGGCTTCTGTGTCTCCCTCTCTCTCTGCCCCTCCCCTGCTCATGCTCTGTCTCTCTCTCTCTCTCTAATGAATATATGTTAAAAAAAAAAATAAAAATAGTAAATTTAAAAAAACTAAAATGAGTACTGGATTTTAGTTTTCTGCTCTTTTCCACCACCTCTCCTTAACTAAGTCTGTACGTACCCTTTTCTTGTCTGGGCCGCTGGCCCGGTCTCCCTCTGGCTGCCTGATCAGTGGCGGCTGGTCTAAACCAGGAAAGCTGGCCCCATTCTGTAACTGAAGACCCAGAGGCGACGGTTTTGAAGCTCTAGTCCTTGTCCCCCAGATGGGTGAGCCCTGAGCACGAAGTGACAACATCCCATCTCGCGGGTGCTGGGTTAACAAACCCTCCCCCAGGGAACCCTGGCCTCCTGCCCCTGCTGGACGTTGTCAAGGGAACCGAACGGAGGCATCCTTGCAACGGGTGACAGCTGGTGCTGATCACAGGGAGTCCAAGTATTTTGGCATCTTCTACCCCGTTGGTCGTGGTCAAGTGGGTGCTCCCCAAATCTGACAAGAGTCTTGCAGACACAGGTGCAAATAATGTCTTGTACTTCCCTAAGTACTTCAAGCCTCCAGAGTATGTTTCTTGTATGTTACACGCAAGGTCTCAGAGGCCCGGCTGGGTTTGGATGCAAAGCCCCCCAGCACTTAGAATCCTGCCTGACCTGGCGGGGAGCGAGGTGGCCCCATTTTACCCGCGACACCCTCAGAAAAGCAGCTGGGTACAGGGCTCCTCACTGAGTTATCACTCCGGGGTGCCTTTACTCCCTCTGTGAGTTCACTTGCATTTGGGGTAAGTGTGGCTGGGCCGGCTTTGAGTCTGCAAACTAGGTACCCTTCGTTTTGTAGTCAAGTCACGGTCTTTGAATATTCCAGCCACTCTGGACAGTGCCGAGTGTAAATCGCTGTTGGTGGTCAGAGTGAAGACCCGGACCCAGGACACTTCCTCTCACCTCGACCTCTTAGGGCCACGAGCATGCACTGTTCTACCCAAGTGGCTAGTTTTGCCCACCGTGGGGTTCCAGAATTGTTCCTACTCAAAAGTGGCCTTGTGTTCACGGAGCAGTTTCCCAAGCAGGTGCCCTGCCCTGTGACTTTTCAGCTCTCCGCTGCAGTCCCGACATCCGGTAGCTTGGAGGAGCCTGACCACGGCCAGAGATTTCCCCACACAAACTTCCCTCCGCCTGAACCAGCGCCGAGTGTGAAGAGGGCCAGGAAGCCGGCCCAGACATGGCTCCGAGTGGCTCACAGCTTCTCGTGCCTCGGCACTCAGCCGCGACCCGGGGAGGACAGAACCCCCTCAACAAGGCTGTTGTGAGGTCATTACCACAAGCCACTGCAGTGGGCTGAACTGCTCTAGAACGTTCCCTGGTATTTTCCCTTTCCATAAAGGAAATCAGGATGAGAGTATGACTTATCTCGGACTTCTGGTCGCCCATCCCCCGCCTCGCTCCTTAACTGCATCCAGCTGCAAACGATTTCCTGCCTCCTGATTTCATCTTCACTTGATTCACCGCATCAGAACCGAGGCCATCATGGAGGACAGAGGCGCAGGGCCCTCAGGTCCCCTCCACTGCGCAGGGCGCTGCGGCCAGCGCTGGGTAGGGACCCGGTGGAAACGAGCAGAAAGGCACGTTGCTGATGAGGCGAAGTGAGGCCCGAGGGAAGTGAGGGGACAATGGCCTGGGGTTTGGGGCAGGGGACCCTGGACCATGTTAAACAGAGCTGCCCCGGGAACGGGAAGGGGAGTGAAAGGACAGGCAGTGCCTCCCATCCTTAGGATCCTCGCCAGCCATGCTGGTGGAGGCGTTCCCTTCTCCGAGGATGACCCTCCGGCCAAATAATCCGGGCCCAGCGGTGTCCACAGGCCGGATCCCAAATGCACATGAAGCTCCTACTTGGATTAGACCCAGAGCCACGGCTGGTATCTTTTTTATTATTAAGTTTATTTATTTTGAGAGAGGCAGAGAGAGAGAAGATCTCAAGTGGGCTCCTCTCCGTCGGCCCGGAGCCCGACACAGGGCCTGAACCCTCAAACCGTGAGATCACGCCCTGAGCTGAAATCGAGTCAGTCGCTCAACCGACTGAGCCCCACCTCCCAGGCATATCTCAACACGCAGCGACTCGGAACCGTGGGAGTTGAGCCCCCCCCTCCCCCCAGCAGGCAGCACCGCCCGACAAGGTTCAAGGTCGGGTGGGGGCCCGCGCAGGGCAGCAGCACGAACCCGGGCCCACCCTCACGAGCCCGGCTGCCTCGCGTGTCCCAAAGCGGAGGCCGGACGGCTGTGCTCCCCGAATTCACCCGGCGCTGAGCCCACGCTTCTCTGGGAAAACCAGCAACTGCGTCCCTTTAGTTGCCTGACTAGCAACGGCGACAACCGGCCCAGGGTCCTTCCGCTGGGGTCGGGGACGTTTTCCTGCGTAGGCCCGCGTGGGGCCACCAGGGTGGGCGGCGATGTGGCTCCCGGGACTGCTGGGCCCCCTCCCGCCCTGGCACTTGGCTCGGCCTGGACGGTCGCGACGTTTGTACGCGCGTGTACCCCCAGGCCCTTCCCCCCACCAGCTCTGGGCTGGGGTTCGGCTGCCAAGCCGCGCAGCGATCCGGGCATCTGGAGAGGTGTCCCATCCCCCCTTTCTCCTGGGGCCACACAGGGCGCGGAGGTGAGCTGTTCTGGCCCGTGCGGGGGGCCATGTCCGCCTCTGTGCCATCCCCGAGGGCGCTGGGCCCGGTCCTCCGCGTCACGTGACCACTCCCACCAGCTACGGGGTCCGAATAAGTCCCTAGTCGCATGGCCGTGGGTTCATGGAAAAACCTTATTTCGGAAAAAGAAGGGGGAACCTGGGAAGGAATCGTGGGATCCCAGGTTGTAGCAATCTGCCGCAGGCCGCACACAGAGGAAATCCTCTCTCCCTAAGCTTTTTAAATACTTTTTTTAAATGTCTATTTTCGGGGCACCTGGGTGGCTCAGTAAGTTAAGCATCGGACTTCGGCTCAGGTCATGATCTCACCGTTTGTGGGTTCAAGCCCCACGTCAGATTCCGTGCTGACAAATCAGAGCCTGGAGCCTGTTTCAGATTCTGTCTCCCTCTCTCTGCCCTTCCCCAACTCGTGCTCTGCTTCTCTGTGTCTCAAAAATAAAAAAAGTTTGTTTTCGAGAGAGAGCATGCCTGCACACAAATAGGGGAGAAGTAGGGGCGGATAGAGGCTCTGAAGCCGGCTGTGGACTGACAGTCCGATGTGGGGCTCGAACTCATGAACAGGGATGAACAGGGAGAGCATAAAGTGATCCACAGTCAGACGCTTAACAGCCGGAGCCACACAGGCGCCCCTCCCCCAGAATTTTAAGACCCAGACTGGGAATGAGACTCCAATGGCGGAGGCAGACATGACTCCCGTGTCTTCACACCGGTCACCAAAGTGGGGAGGTTCCGGACACCAGCTGGGCGAATTCAGGCACAAACGCGTGGACTCCTTTACATCTTATTTGGTTCCCCTCTTACCTTTCCACAGGAACGGAAACCCTGGCCGAGGACCGGAGCCAGGCCCCGCGCTGCCGCAGCTCTGACGGCCATTTGTGCCTCAGCGGGCATTTGCAAGTTGATAGAGACTCGCAGTTCAGAGCCCGCCCCTTCCTCCCTCTGGCTCTAATAGGAGAAGGTGGCAGCCCCTGACCCCTGACAGTGGCTACCCCACCCCAGCTTCAGCGGGCGGCCGTCCTGTCCCCGGTATGGACACGTCTGGGTTTCCCTTAATAACCCACGGGAGGGGTCTGGCCAAAAAGGGGAAGGAAATGGCCAGCCCCAGGCCTTTGTCTGGGCCCCTCGGGATCAAATGAGATGAAAATCAGAGCGGCCGGACTGTTGGCAGGTTGTCAGTTAACAGTCAGGCTCGAAGAAGAGAGCCCGGCATATTTATGTCCATCAACCTGGTTTACTAAACAAATTCTAGAGCCACACGCATCCCAACCCTTTTCTCAGAATTCTAATTTGGCTTTTTTTCTTTTTTTCACTCAAAATGATTTCTACCTCTGAAACTTCCCGGAAAGTATGCCTCGTCTTCTGATGCTCTAAACACGTCATGGGAGACAGAGAATGATTCATGTCACGGAGTAGAAAAGGTTTATAAACCAGAAATTCGTTCTCTGGGCGCCAACTCGGGAAGGACCCCGCGGAGGAGCCACACCGGACTCACCGGAGAGGCGCCAGGACAGAGGGTGCCTGACTCGGGTGTGTCCGCCGTGGGCATCACGCGGCCGGGACACCATCCCGGGGCGAGGGCAGTGCGGCTGGGGCGGAGGGTGGGAGCGTCAGCCTGGCCGCCTTGCTCAGACCCGCTCCGGGGGAGCGACGGTCAGGGAGCCGGGGTAGTGCACAAAGCACACGGCCCATTTCTGAGGCCTCCGTCACTGCAGAATGAGTGGCAGGATTGGCAGAAATGCGTGCAAGAGGCTCACATTCTCCGTGACCCACTGCCACTTAACCTAACGCGCCTCCCGCAGGGGGTTGGGGGCAGGCCAAGTTCATCAAATCCGGGGCATTTTCCCGGCACCACCGTGCAGAGGGGTCCTTGCCTACCGCCCTGGGCACGGGTCTCGTGCCACTCAGCACCCACCCGGCAACAACAGGTGCACACAGACGTCTTTTCCTCCCGCGACCAGAAGGGACACTTTATTCCAGTTCTCTCAACGTTTTGAAGTTATGAAAAATGTTATAAAAGGACTACAGAACAGAGTCGGGGAAAAAACGTTACACGGTCCTAGAGAATGCCGCCTTGCAGCCCTGCGCGGATGATCGGCAGACACCGTCCCCTCGGCCCTGCACGGACGGGATGATCCGCCGTCACCTTCCCTGAAGCCCCGCACCGGTGCGATCCGCAAACCCCGTGCGCCACGGCGGCGTCTGTCCCCATCCTGCGCGGCCGCTGTGCTGCGGAGGAGTCCTCGGTGCGAGGGTCTCGTCGGTCCCGGGGCCGCACTTTCCAGCCGAGCGCACCCGGCTGTTTCAGTTTTCCTGCCTCTGAAAGGCGCCGGGAGGTCAGGAGTCCCAGGAAGCTTTGCTTTCTGCCTAAGGATCCGGCCCAAACCAACTGCGTCCTGTTGAGTCTTAAAGAAATGGTGTGACGAGAGGCGTCCACCGGAAGCAGAACCTCAAGGAAATGAGGCCCGAGAGTGATTGTGGTGGGGCTGGGGGGGGGGGGGGCCGGCTTCATTTCTGACACAGAAGCGTCGAGAACGTGAGCACATGCTGCCGGGAGCCACCCCCCCACCACGGTCCCTCCGGCAGCTCCGCCGACCATGCTGCCAGCTCCTGGGCTACGTCCTGCACAGCTTCAGAGGAAAGTTCTCGGTGATGAGGTGATCGGGGTGGAGAAGCACGACGACGTTAACCTCAAATTCTGAGAAAAGAAAGAGCGGGCGTCAGGCTCCCCTGTCCCGGCAGCAGAGGCCACACACCGGCCCCCAGGGACCCACGACGATTGCCCCCAGCTTCTGAGGACCCAGGGAGGGCTCCCTCTAAGGGAATCTGTCTTCTCTCCTTGGAGGGTAAGGGGTCAGCCTCTCAACCACACCTTCCTCGTCCTCAGGCCTTAACCAGACAGAACCTCCTAGAATCCTTTCCACTCACTCCTACTCTTTTGCTTTTTTTTTTTAACTTTCAACAGTTCTTAATGGAAGAGCCGACTGGGAACCGGACAGCCTGTGGGTCCCTGTCTCCCGCCCCAAATGAGGAAGTGCAGTGTCACTGTTGCTTTTTGGCGGAGGGGTGCATTCACCCGAGCCGCCTTGTTTAAACAACCGTCTCTTGTTGACAAGATGGCAAAGGGGTGAGTGAGAGCGGGAGCTTCCCGCCAAGGGGCCAGGGCCGAGCACCAAAGCAGCTCAGCTGTGGAAGGGGCTCTGGGGTCACCTCACCCAAGGTCTCCAAGGCCCCCGCGGCTGGAGTCCTGAGGCCCGCGTCCCTGTGAGCATCTGTCTGCCCTCACCCAGGGGGGGCCCTGACGGGAGCCGTGCACCAGCAGCACCCTGTCTCTCTCCTCGCTGTGGTCACTGCCGCAGCATGAGAACGGCCCTCTGGGGCCCTGGTGGCCATTGTCTTCTGCCATCACCCCCTCCCCCACCCTCCCTGGAGGGGCCACGGCCTGGCTGGACACCTGGCAGGCAGGGAAGGCCTGGGTCAGGGAGCTGTCCCTACCAGGGCCCCACAGCCTGTGAGCCCCAAACCAAACAAAACTCTGGATCATGTCTGAAGAGCACTGCTGGTGTCCTGGCTGACGGACAGAGGCTGTGAGTTAGATGGAAGAATCACAGGTGCGACAGGACATGTTATAGGGACACTTTCTAAATCTGACAGAAACAGCATGCAAAAAGTTAGGTGCCTAAAATATAGGAGAACAAAAATGTTTCGATCTCTTGGGGCGCCTGGGTGGCTCAGTCAGTTGGGCGTCTGGCTTTGGCTCAGGTCATGATCTCACGTTCGTGGGTTCAAGCCCCATCGGTCTCTATGCTGACAGCTCAGAGCCTTGAGCCTGCTTCCGATTCTGTGTCTCCCTCACTCTGACCCTCCCCTGCTCACAGTCTCTCTCTCGCAAAAATCAAAATAATAAAAACATAAAACAAGTATTCAACAAAAGTTTCAGTCTCTTGAAGTTTAGGTAGAAAAACCAAGTGAGACACCAATAGATAAGCTCCTCCTTCTGACTTGAGATCAAAGTACTCCCAAGTCAGGACGCCGCGGGCAGCGTGCTGGGAGCCGATGTGGCCCCAGCGAAGTGGGGGCGCCTGCAGAGGGCAGCGGGCAGCGGAGGGTGCTGCCCTGCGCCCCGGCCCCCTGGCGCCCCGCACCCCTGCCGTCATGCTCAGCTTGTTTGAGAAGAGTCAGGGCGGAGCCGCTCGGCTCAGATCGGAAGCGTGCTTTCGGCAGGCGTCGCCGTCCTACGTGTTCGGCCACCAGCCGAGTCTGGCGCCCTCCCTGCTCCTGACCCGGCTGTCCTGACCCCACAACGCACCTGTTCGGATGTAATGTTGCAGGTAAAAGCGCTCAGGGGGCTCCACGAATCTTCGCCATGGGAAGTGACCACGACACCCCCGGCCGCGGGCAGAGCAGCCCGCACGGGGACTGACACGGGGCCCGCCCGACCCCTCATCACACGGCGGGCTTGCTCCCCGCGGGGGCCCGCACGCACCACGCACACCTTCGGGGCCGCGGCCGAGCCCGCCCCGGGCGGACCCGTGTGTCCTCCGCAGGCTCCAGGGCCCTTCTGTGAGCGCCGTCATGATGGGCAACCCTGGCGGGGCAGGGCGGCAGCCGTCGCGCTTACCCACTTTGAAGTTGGTGGTCTCCAGCGTCGGGCAGGTGAACAGCCGGGGGAAGACCATGTATATGGGGACGGACAGGCTGCGACAAACGTCTCCGTCAGCGATCTGAATATTCTGAATCTCGGTGGCGTCCCGGGCGTATCCTTCCGCACACCCTGGGGAAGGTGGACAGTGCCATGCGGTCAGGGACAGCGGATGTCCGACCGAGCAGAGCGACAGACCCCGGCGACTCCGTGAGCACCTGCGTCACCACCGTCACCGGCGCGGCCACCTGCCCTGCAGGAGTAGGGCTCCCTCCCTCCGCGCGTCGCACTTCCTCACACAGACATTTCTAGAACCCGGAGGCGTGCCCTTCCGTTGCTCGCCCCCCCCCGCCTCACCGCAGGTCTCCACGCGGACCAGCTGCAGCTCTATGCTCCTGATGGCGGCCTCCGAGCTCTCCACCAGCAGCTCGCCCGTCAGCGGCTGTGTGATGACACAGTTGGTCGAGTTGAGGTGGCCTCGGATGAGAAACTTGGGGAGCAGGGCCCTCTGCAACAAAACAAAACGGAAAGTCAGGGGCGGAAGGGGCCACGGGAAGGCACTCCACAGTCAGTCACTTGGTACAAATAAAGACTGAACACACAGTTGGATACTTTGGATAAAACCCAGGGGGACCTTGTACAAAAGGGGAAAGAGGTACAACAGTGCTCAGGGTCCCCCGCCAGTCGGCTGACAGACTGAACAATGGCTGCCTGCACATAGCAGCCCCCACAGAGCCGCCTGGTCACCCAGCTCAGATCTGGAAAGCTCCTCCTGACCACGCGACAGGACACAAAAATGCCTGGGTAAGTCGCCAAGAGTGTTTAAGGGCAACTGGACACACATAAGCTTGAAAGGTTTAAAAAAATGATCAACTTAAAAATGCCCCCAATTATGTGTGCCTGGGTGGCTCAGTCGGGTAAGCGTCTGACTTCGGCTCAGGTCATGATCTCACAGTTCATGAGTTCCAGCCCTGCATCGGGCTCTGTGCTGAGGGCTCAGAGACTGGAATCTGCTTCAGATTCTGTGTCTCCCTCTCTCTCTGCCCCTCCCCCACTCACACACTTTCTCTCTCTCTCAAAAATAAGCATAAAAAAAAAAACCGCTCCCAATCAAGCAATTTTGAAAAGCTAAGGCATTTATTTCAAGGACAATTATTTTTTACTTTTATTTTTATTATTTATTATGATTATTTTTTAAGTAAGCTTCACTCCCAGTGCAGAGCCCAATGCAGGGCTTGAACTCATGACACTCAATGAACTAAGCCACCGAGGCACCCCTGAAGGCTCAAGGACATGTAAAGAGAACAGTTTTCATCAATGCTGGACTAAAACCTTCTGGACCCTTTCTCTGGAGACCTAAGAACCTGGTCACGGGCGGATGATGGTTTCTTGTGGGAAGCGAAGATAAACCGAGGTAACCGTTCTAGAAGCCTTCGCCTCGCTGGTGCCAGTTACTGAAGTTGGGGTTTGGAGCACCACGGTCTCACAGAGACACAATGGAGCCACAAATGGGAACCATATATGTAAAGTAACATCTTCTAGTAGCTCTATTTTATTTTTTAAATGTTTTATTTATTTATTTATTTATTTTTGAGAGAGAGAGCGAGACAACATGAGCAGGGGAGGGGCAGAGAGAGAGGGAAACTCAGAATCTGAATACAGGCTCCAGGCTCTGAGCTGTCAGCACAGACCCGACGCGGGGCTCGAACCCACGAACTGTGAGATCATGACCTGAGCCAAAGCTGGACGCTTAACTCACTGAGCCACCCAGGCGCCCCGAGTAGCTCTATTTTAAGAAGTAAAAGGAAACAGCTAAAATCAACCAACAGATCCGAATTCTCCCTTCCACATGTAATCAATGTTAAAAATTTACATTAATATTCTCTTTCTTTTTGAAATCCAATCAGTACCTGCCCCCCACGGCTCATCCCAGTGCAGACCAGCCCCACCTGGGGGCCAGCTGTCGCTGTGGCTGGTGCTCTCCCGTGGGGCGGTGCTGGCACTGGGGAGTGTGGGACCCGCACCCGTCGGCCCCAAAGGCAGAGAGCTCTAGAAAAGTCTCGATCCAAGACAAAGTTCTAAAAATAACTACAAGAAGAGAGGCTATTTGTTCTGAAACATAAAAAGCAGCAGCAATCTACATGAAAATTCTTCTAGGCAACTGACAAAAAAAAAAGAAAAGCTCTCCACACCCAGCTGAAGATCCTGACTAAACATTCACTATGCCCCTCTTCTCAGGGATGTGGTGCCGGCACAAACAAAAATAAGCTACACAGAGAAAGGCTGTGCGGGACGCCACGCGGCCACTAGGCCAGTGAAGTGTTTCTGTGAATAAAAACACACAGACAGCAGGGGCGCCTGGGGGGCTCAGGCAGTTAAGTGTCCGACTTCTGCCCAGGTCGTGAGTTCATGTCGTGAGTTCAAGCCCTGTGTTGGGCTCTGTGCTGACAACTCAGAGCCTGGAGCCTGCTTCCGATTCTGTGTGTGTCTCTCTCTCTCTGCCCCTCCTCCTGCTCACACTCTTCTCTCTCTCTTAAAAATAAGTAAACATTTAAAAAAACATTAAAAAAAAAGATTTGGCTGGGTGCTCTTTCCAAGACACACTTGTATCTGCTCAGCCCCCCTCCCCTCTCCGCTTCCGTCACCCGGTTCTGCACTGTTAGCTTCCTGAGAAGTAAGGAACACAGCCCAGCGAAGAGCGTGAGCGCTAACTGGGACACCACTGGGCAGTTCTCAGGCTGAGCGGCCGAGGCCGGGCAGGAACCAGGCAGTGAGATCGCAGCCTCGGCCCAATGCCACCACCTGCATTCCCCGCACGCGGCCGGTCACGTTCAAATCCCCGTGAGAGAACAAGCCGGCGGGGCCGTGGTCTGAGAGGCCCCCGAGGACGCCCCCCTGCCTCCCCAGGGGGGCCAGTAACCGCTGCTGTGCCACAGGCCTCCCAGACTCGCTTTCAACCCAGAAGACAGGGGCCGGAGAGCAGGATGCTGGGTGACAGCAGGGAGAAGAGCCAGGCCCTCGGACAAGGGACTAGGTGGCCAGCTAAGAAGGGAGGGGCGCGGGGCTGGTCAGGGCTCAGGGAAGAGGGGCCCTGGCCACAGCGCGATGGAATCAGAAGAGGTGGTGACCTTGGCGGGCACACGGCCACCCAGAGAGGCTTCTACAAAGCATCTTCTCCCAAGCAGTTACTGAGTTTCAATGATATCAAACCAGGGGTGCCTGGGTGGCTCAGTCGGTTGGGCGGCAGACTTCAGCCATGATCTCGTGGTTTGTGAGTTCGAGCCCTGGCATTGGGCTCTGCTCTGTGCTGACAGCTCAGAAGCCGGAGCCTGCTTCACATTCTGTCCTTGTCTCTCTCTGCCCCTCCCCCCTCACGCTTGCACACTCTCTCTCTCTCTCTCTCCAACACAAATAAACATTAAAAAAAAGAAAAGAAATCAAACCAAAGATCCAGGCTATTCTGGGGACAGACGATAGAAAGGGGGGTCTTGCTGATGACCTCACGCCCAGAGAAGGAACCCCGGGCGGCAGGCAGTCTGTCGGCGGAGTCCAGTCACTGAGAAAACATCACTGGCTTTCAAGTGGGAGGTGCACGTACCTCTCGGACGTTCTGCAAAGTCTCGGGCGTGATGGTGAAGTCCACAGGGCTCGGCGTCAGCTTCCCCTTCTGAGGCTAAAACAGGAGGTAAAACCAACATCAGTTCCTGGAAGGCCAAGGCTTCCACGGCTGCAATGTCCCTTTCCTTTCGGCTGCTAAAGAAACGAAAGGCGGCCGGATGGGTCGGGAGGGAGCGGTGGTGACGGACAGCCCACCTGGGTTCCCCAAACACAGTTCCACCAAGACAACGTCATGCTCTTTGTCACATTTCTTTATCCCCTGTGACTCAGTTTCCTCATCTGTAAAACAAGGGACCACTTTCTTAATCTCTCAGGTCCCTTTCAGGTCTAGGAATTAAAAACTAGACCTAAGAACCAAGGGTAGTATTATTGGAAGGTATTCATTTTATTTTATTTAAAAAAATTTTTTTAATGTTTATTTATTATTGAGAGACTGAGAGAGACAGAGCAGGAGCAGGGGAGGGGCAGACACAGAATCCGAAGCAGCTCCAGGCTCCGAGCTCTCAGCACAGAGCCCGACACGGGGCTCGAACCCACAAACCGCAAGATCCTGACCTGAGTTGAAGTTGGACGCTTAACCAACTGAGCCACGCAGGCGCCCCAGAGGTACTCGTTTTAAAGCTCTCTCTCGGAGTAAGAGCTGACACCAAGCACCTCTGATGTGCTGCCGAATCAGCACGACGACCCTGCGGGGTGCTGCTCCTGTCACCGGCCCCCCTTCACAGACAAGGACGGTGAGGCACGGGGCTCAGACGGTCCCAAGTGGCAGAACCGAGATCCGAACCGGGTGGCCTGGCTCCGATGCCAGCGCTGTCGGCCACGCAACCATCGACCGGGCAGAATCAGTCCCAGAGAACAATCGTAATGTCACCAAGTCAGCAAACACGCTCACGTCCACACGCAGGACCCGTCACTACCGTCAGGCTTACAGGGGCCTGCCCGGTGGGTTTCACTCCGGTGCTGGGACCCGACGGCCACTGACGCCCAGATGCCAGGCGCCAAACTGCCAAGTTTCCTCATTCACCAAAAGTGTATTCTAAGCAATATTCTTCTTATTGATAGGTTCACGAATGTATTCTTTAGCGAATGTATTCTTCCGCGCAGCACTTCAAGGAGTACTTAACTTGTCGACTAGAGATCACAGTGTGGTTTTGGCCTTCTCGTGAAATCGTTCATAAGGAACAGGATTCTTTTTGTGTGTGTGGTTGGTTTTTTTTTTTAAGATTTTATGTTTAAGTAATCTCTGCACCCAATGTGGGGCTCAAACTCACAAGCTCTAGATCAAGAGTCACATGTTCTGGCACCTGTTGCAAGCCAGGCGCCCCAAGAGCAGGATTTGTTTTTTTTAATTTTTTTTAACGTTTATTTGTTTTTGAGAGAGACAGAGACAGAACATGAGCGGGGGAAAGGCAGACAGAGAGGGAGACACAAAATCAGAAATAGGCTCCAAGGCTCCTAGCTGTCAGCACAGAGCCCGATCAATGTAGGGCTTGAACTCATGAACTGTGAGATCATGACCTGAGCGGAAGTCAGACGCTTAGCCGACTGCGCCCCACAGGTGCCCCAAGAACAGGATACTTGAAGGCTGGTGTTGGTAAGATGCTGGAGCAGGGAGGAAGCCGCAGGCGGTCCAGCCACTGATGCCCGCCAGGAGCTGACCTCTGACAGGGCCCTGGGGTCACAAGCAGGCCGGGGACTGGGATCAGGGGTTGGGGGAGACCGGGCCCGGAGTCTGGCTCTGGTCAGGGAGCAAAATTTGGTTTATTCTCCTTCAGAAAGTTGGAGGTTCTTTTTGTTAAAGACATAAAAGAGTATATGTCTCTTTTATGGAATAATCCACATTAAAGAAAAAAAATATGTTTTGCTTCCACGTGAAGACCTTTGATAGAAAAGAGGAAAATACCTAAATCACATGACTTCCAAAAAAAAAAAAGCATTTTTAATATTTTATATAATACATTGTCACTAAAGGAGACACTTAAATGGTGATTATTAAAAATTTAATAAGCAGTTAATGATAATGTTGGAAGTCCTAAAAAATCACAAAAATGATGCAAATAAAGGACATCAGTGATTTTGCCAATTTTCTGCACAAGAGATTTAAGTCTTACATTTTTACAGAACCATTACTAAAAGACATGCCTGGGGGCACCTGGGGGGCTCAGTCAGATAAGTATCCGACTTCGGCACAGGGCATGATCTCAGTTTGTGAGTTTGAGCCCCACGTTGGGCTCTGTGCTGACAGTGCCAGCCTGGAGCCTGCTTCGGATTCTGTGTTGCCCTCTCTCTGCTCCTTCCCCTCTCATGCTCTGTCTCTGTCTCAAAAAAAAAAAAAAAAAAAAGGCCTTCACGAACATCTAGTACAAAAGAAATGCAACTGCAAATTCTCCACAAAGCCAAGGTGCCTCCCGATGGAGCTCTGTCGAAGCCCCCATTTCCTGAGGCACATGGCAGGGACCATGGGGTACGTGGAGGCGGAGCCCTATACAATACCTACGAAGGTTAAGCAAGCCAGGGAAAGCCAGCGGCTCCTGTCTGTCCAGTTTGGTGGCATCTTGACACGGCCTGTGGCCCCACAGAGCCACACGCTCACGGACACGCCCGGGTCTCACCCAGCCTGGGAAGGCACTCAGAAGTGGCGTTCCTGAGTCAGCCCAGGGAGAGCCCAGGCACACGTGCTCTGACACGTCCAGGCTCCGTTCACCCGGGTGCCTCCAGGAACCCCAGTTTGGCTACCTTCTGTCCCCAAACTGCTCAGAATCAAATCAAAGGCAGGTGTGCCGCATTCTGAGTCCAGGCAGCTGCTCCAGGGGGGAACGAAGCTAGGGTTGGCCCCGAGAAGGCAGGAGCCAGCCCTGACCTGGAAGTGTGAGCACACAGCCCGGGGAAGGGGAGGACGACACAGGGCCTGCAAGGGGGCCCCGGGGGACCAGGGAATCCAGTGCTGAGGACATCTGTTACCGCAAGTCACTCCTAGGGCGGGCACGGCCAGTCACTGCGTGGTGACCAAGGGACAGCAGAGAGGGGCCGCGGACTCCACCTTGACTTCACCCAGAGCCGCAACAGCCGTGGGGGAGGGGGATCTGGTTCCCTCAGTCGGGAGGTGAAAGGAAATTATAAAGAACATGTCACTGTAAAATATTAGCAGAAGGTGTTGGGAGAGGAGCGCCTGGGGGGCTCAGTCGGTTAAGAGTCCGACTTCGGCTCAAGTCATGATTTCATGGTTTGGGGGTTCGAGCCCCACATTGGCCTCTGTGCGGATAACTTGGAGCCTGGAGCCTGCTTCAGATTCTGAGTCTCCCTCTCTCTCTGCCCATCCCCTGCTCACACTCTATGTCTCTCAAAAATGAAGAAAATGTTTAAAAAATTATTAAAACAAAAGTGTTGGGAGAAGTGACCCACCCTGACCCCGAGGGTTCCCGTGTATTCTCGCTGGGTGTGCCGATAAGACAAGGCCCCTGCCAGCCTCTACGTGGGCCGGGCCATCGCTCTGGGTTGGTGTGGCTGTCGTGACCTTGAGAAGGGAGGAGCTGGGTCCCTTGGAACCAGGCCTGCTGCTTGCTCTGACAGAGGCGGGCCCCGCCCGCTGCTCCTTAGCTGAGGCACAGCCCCCGCCCGTGGGGCTCTGACCCTGCCAGAAGACACGAGGTCCCTGGCTCGGACCCAGGCGTCTCTTTCCCAGCAGCTGTGACCCAGCAGTAGAAGAACGTCTCGGCTTCTAAATGAGGGGAAACCCCAGGCCCCATGGAAGAGTCCTATCACTAAGCACAGAGCCCCAAGCACGGCTTACGGCAGAGTGGACGATGAATTCGCAGGTCTTGGTCAAGTCCTTGGCCAGCAGCGACCGCCTCATGTCACAGCGCAGGGTGTACTGGAGGGAGAGGTCGGGCAGGAAAATGAGTTAGTGCGAGGTGCTGTCACCTGCGAACTTTCTCCAAAGACGCGAGTCAGTCAACGTATTTCAGGGAGACTTGGTCCAATTACTGTGTTAAATGAAATTAATATACGTAACAGGGGAGCCAATGCTTGAAGTAAAGGCATTTCTGTAAAAAGACCAAAACCCAAACCACACTTTACGGTGATTCCGCAGCCATCCTGTGGCTGACCCAGCGGCACAAAGGCACTGTCTCCCCTGTGATGTGGGCAGAGAGCAGCGTGATGGAGCAGGAAGAATGTGCGCCTAGAAGCCAAAGCCGGTTCAGATCCGGTCATCTGTCCTAGTGTATGAACCCCGACAATACGACGGCCTCCTGCGCTTTACCACGCGGGTGCCAGTACCTGCCTGCAGCAGGGCTGGCGAGATGGGTGACGTGCACCTGGTTCAGGGCCTGGCCCACAGCAGCTCTTAGCAAAATGGCAGCAATCTCGTGCTGAGGATTAGAAAACACACAGGAAGGACGAGGCGCCCCAGGACGGCGCTGGCACGTCCCAGAACTCCTTGAGAAGCGAGTTGCCGACAGCACCGTGTGCACAGCTCAACGCCGGGGGCCAGAGCAAGATCGGAGTCAGGCCCTGCCCTGAGGAGTCCCCGATTTACTGAAGAGACGAAGATGCAGTCACAGTGCTCAAGATCCAGGGCTCCCGGGCCCCTTAAAACTAGCTCTCCATATTTTAATTGATTTTTTTAAATGCTTATTTATTTTTGAGACAGAGAAAGAGACAGAGCATGAGTGGGGGAGGGACAGAGAGAGGGGGAAACACAGAATCCGAAACAGTCTCCAGGCTCTGAGCTGCCAGCACAGAGCCCGACACAGGGCTAGAACCCACGAACCATGAGATCATGACCTGAGCTGATGTCGGAGGTTTTACCGACTGGGAGGCTTTACCGACAGAGCCCGTCCCCACGTGTCCCTAGCTCTCCATATTTTAACCTTAAGGAGTAATAAAAAAGGGGAAATCTTTTGAAATGGTTTTTTTTTTTTTGGAAAATTTAAACATATGCAAAAGTAAAGAGAAGAGTGTAAAGACACCCCACGTGTCCCGGAGCCAGCTTCCACAGCGGTCAATGCATGGCCGATCTTAACTGTTCTCTCTGGCTCTCTCGGCCCTCCCCCGTCTTACACAGACGTCCCCTGAGCGCGAGATGGCGCGGTCAGGGCATCCCGCTGGCTGTTCGCCTGTGTTCAGTTTCTCGGCTGTGCCTGTGCTGTTTTCCTGAACCAGCTACTGCCGGTGTGACCTCCTGCAACACGGGCCCTGTTCCACCCACAGAAGAGGGAGCCCTGCGCTAGGGCCTCTGACCTGTGACTGCTTCTTCACGTAGTTCTTGTCCGTGGGCTGACACACTGGCAACAAAACTCTGTAACATGATCATGGTCTTAGTGCTAATCTTAAAAAAAAAATCATATAACCCACATTGAAAAAAGTTAGCTACTGTTTTTATTTTTATTTTTTTGAGAGAGAGAGAGAGCGAGCAGGGGAGGGTCAAAGAGAGAGGGAGATACAGAATCTGAAAACAGGCTCCAGGCTCTGAGCTGTCAGCACAGAGCCTGACGTGGGGCTTGAACCCACGAACTGTGAGATCATGACCTGAGCCGAAGTCGGAGGTTTAACCAACTGAGCCCCCCAGGCGCCCCAGCTACTGTTTTAAATCCAGGAAAACTTCAGAATTATGTTGAAAAATATTTTGTACACCTGGGACTACATGCATGGTTGAATCAAGAAGCCACGTGACTATGAACGACCTGTCCACCTTACACAAGACGTTACCATGTATTTAAGGTGCTACTGGGAGATTAAAACACTTTTTTTAATGTGCTTATTTTAGGAGAATGAGAACAAAAGCAGGAGAAGGGCAGAGAGAGAAAGAGAATCCCAAGCAGGCTCTACACGTCCAGCACAGAGCCTGATGCAGGGCTCGAACCCACAAACTGTGAGATCACGACCTGAGCTGAAACCGAGAGCTGGATGCCTAACTGACTGAGCCACCCAGGTGCCCCTAAGACATTTTTCTAAATAAACATCTTCGCAGACAAGGGATGTATACCTATGTGTGTATACACACACACACACATACACACACACACACACACACACACACACACACATACACACACACATACTCTCTTTTGAGATTTCAATCTGTCTCCCCATCCAGACAAGCTCAGTGAGGCCTGGTACCGTTAGATCTGTAGACATGTGTGGGCACACACGTGTGTGTATGTGTGTGTGTATGCATGCATGTGTTTCATCTTTCGCCTGCACAGCCCACATGCTGTCTAGCATAAGTGACATTCTGTTTGGGCCTGCCTGGTCCCTTGCATCCTTTTCCCAATGGGAACTTTCCCTTTCTGACTTTTAGTCTCAAGCATTTGGGCGTGCTGACCTCCTTCCCCGCTGCCTCCTGGACGTGACCAGGAAGCCAGGCCTGCTACCGGACTATCGGAAAGCCCTCTTTCTGCGGGGGGCCACACCAGCCACACGCCGGCAGCCAGCTTTGCCACGGCTAGGGAATAGCCCACCTGAGCCCGAGGCCCCCGCAGAAGACGACCCAGCCAGAGACACAAAGGCCCCCTAGAACTGCCGGTTCTGTGATCTGACAGCCTCTTGTGGGCAAAGTCAGCGTGAGCTGGATTCCTTCAACTCGCAGAGGAGTGAGAACAACAGGCATCGACTTCTGGCCACGGCATGTTTTTAGGTGTGAAGGCAGTGACTCATAACCTAGGGCAGTTGCTAACTAGCGAGGCTGAGGAGGACAGTGGAGAAGAGGAATGCGCTGATCTTTGCTCCAGGAATTACGTTGATTCTCTTACATGCACCATCTCCGTGAATTCTAACAATTCCAATGCGGCAGTCAGGATAACGTAAGGACAGCTACCAGTCCTCATTTATATTCAGTCACTCAACAAATATGGACTTGGAACATTCCACGTGCCAGGCACTGAGCTAACAAAGCACTTCACGCCAAGACCTCAGTAATCCCCTAAGAGGAGGTCATGAAGGCTGCTCGGGGTCACAGAGGTGGGATATGAATTTACACCGGCTGGTTGCCAAGGCCCGTGCTCTGCATCTTTATGCAACACAGAGCTCAAGCCCAGATCTCTCTGCTGCAAAGCCCTGGGTCATGCTCGTGCCCAACTGTGAGGAGGTGGGCCAGGTGGCAGGAGCTTCCGCAGGTCAGAGCGGGTCAGGGCGGCCGGACTGAGCAGGGCTCCAGAAGGAGGTGCAAGACTGGATCTTTCATGACCATCCACAAACACAGAGCCAACAGGAAGGAAAAAGAAGACACCTGTCCATAGATTTGAGGCCGACTCCCAGGAAGGATATGCCCAACTATGACAAAAAAGGACCAGCATCTGGAGAAGCTAATTGTGAATTACGGTTTCGCAGACACATTGGTGTGGCTGTATGTCATGTGATTATAGCGCCAGCCCCTTGCTAGATGGCCACATGACGGGGACAAATAGAGAAAAGATTTACCTACGATTTACACAGCTTTGTAATTTTTTTTTTTTAGTCTTTATTTATTTTTGAGAGAGAGCACAGGCGCACGAGCAGGAGAAAGAGACACAGAATCCGAAGCAGGCTTCCAGGCTCTGAGCCGTCAGCACAGAGCCCAATGCAGGGCTTGAACCCACGAACCATTGAGATCATAACCTGAGCCGAAGTCGGATGCTCAACCGACTGAGCCCCCCAGGCACCCCGATTTACACAGCTTTTACAAGAAAAGGCAATTGCACAAGGGACGCCTGGGGAGAGCAGTCAGATTCCTGTATGCACGATCTACTCACAGAGGCGAGAACAGGCGTGAGGAGGAGGATGAGGCCAAACACCACCAAGCCTCCGTCCAAGGAGAAACAAGGACACCCAGACCCTGGGGGCGGGGCATTTCACGCTGGCTACATCTTAAACCCTCTATTCATTCCGTCTTACGGTTTTTACTATTTTTGAAATATGTTCCTACAACACAATTCAAATTATAAATGTAAAATGTCTTTGCGCCCACATCATTTGAGAAAGAGGATGTTACTAGGTTTAACGACACTTTCTATGCAGTTTAACAAGGCTCTCTATCCAAAGTAAGCCGCCCGAGAACCTGCGGGGTAGGCGTGGTAAGCAGTGGTGGGAAGGGGGCCAGCCCTGGGGCCACACGTGCTTACTATGGACTCTGCGTGGCACCTGTTCTGCTATAAAACAAGAAGGCAGGCAAAAGACCCATCTAGAAACCGAACGAATGAATCAACCAATCAATGAAAGACTTAAAAATCCCATAACCGTAGTTTCTCTCAAAATGTATATTTTCAAGGGGTGCCTGGCTGGCTCAGTCCATGGAGCATGTGATTCTTGATCTAGGGTTGTGAGTTCAAGCCCCACTCTGGGTTCTGCACTGAATGTGGTGTCTGCTTAGGATTCTCTCTTTCTCTCTGCCCCTCCCCCATGCACTCTCTCTCTCAAAAATAAACAAACATTAAAAACATTTCTTTAATGAATTAAATAAAATATTTTTTAAAAAAAGTGTATTTTTTCAAAAGGAGCAATGGCAAATTTGAATATGAATTGGGAATGAGATGGTATTTGAGAATTTATTAGTTTTGATAGGTGTGAAAATGTCAACTGTGATACCTAGTAGGACAATGCCCCTATTTTCTGGAGATGGACATTGAAGTACCTCGAAATGAAAGCGTCGACATTCTGTAACTGACTCTGACATGATTCAGAGAAGACAGATACAGATGAAACAAAGGTGGCAAAATTCTAATAAATGTTGAATCCAGGTGATAAGCTCTTATAAATCTGAGGTCAGGGTAAGAAGAAATCTCATCTTTAGAAATTGGTTAGATATTTGGGGAGGTAGAAAATTCCAGGTTGTGGCCTTCTGAAGTTAACCCTGAAAGGGTAAGATCCGAGGGCCAAAATAAAGGTTGGGTTGGGTGATTATACACCTTACTAAAGAATTCACCACATGTTAACCCTCCGAGTGCATTTTAAAAGAATTTCCAATTTACATATAGCTATACAGGACACAAGTTCTTATGCACAGCTGACTCTTGAACAATGGGGGGTTGGGGCACCAGTCCAGAAATCCAGCTGTAACTATCAACAGAACTCCCCTGTGACCCAGCAATAGCACTGCTAGGGATTTACCCTAGGGATACAGAAGTGCTGATGCATAGGCGCACATGGACCTCAATGTTCATAGCGGCACTTTCAACAACAGCCAAAGCATGGAGAGAGCCTAAATGTCCATCACCTGATGAACGGATAAAGAAGATGTGGTGTGTATATATATATATATATATAACAATGGAGTTTTACACGGCAATGATAAAGAATGAAATCTGGCCATTTGTAGCAAAGTGGATGGATCTAGCAGGAATCATGCTAAGCAAAATAAGTCAGGCGGAGAAGGACAGATACCATATGTTTTCACTCATAGGTCTAACAGGAGAACAGGAGAAACCTAATGGAGGACCAGGGGGAGGGGAAGAGGGAAAGAGAGTTGGGGAGAGAGAGGGATGCAAAACCTGAGAGACTACTGAATACTGAAAATGAACCGAGGATTAAAGGGGGAGGGGAAAGAGGGGGGGTGGTGGTGGAGGAGGGCACTTGAGGGGAAGAGCACTGGGTGTTGTATGGAAACCAGTTTGACAATAAACTATTAAAAAAAAAAAAAGAAAGAAAGAAATCCAGGTGTAGCTTGTGACTTCCCCAAACCGTAACTACTAAGAGCCTATTGCTGACCAAAAGCGACCGATAACATCAACAGTGGATTAACACAAATTTTGTTATGGTATACATATCATATACTGTATTCTTACAATAAAGTAAGCTAGAGAAAGAAAATGTCATTAAGAAAATCATAAGGGGACACCTGGGTGGCTCAGCGTCATGTCATGATCTCACAGTCCATGAGTTCGAGTCCCGCGTCAGGCTCTGTGCTGACAGCTCAGAGCCTGGAGGCTGCTTCAGATTCCGTGTCTCCCCCTCTCTCTGCTCCTCCCCTGCTCATGCTCCATGTCTCTGTCTCTCAATAACAAATAACATTAAAAAAATTTTTTTAATAAAAAAAATAAAAAAGAAAATCATAAGGAAGAGAAAATACATTTACAGTACTGGACTGTATTTATTGAAGAAAAATCCGCACATAAGTGGACCCGCACAGGTCAAACCCGCACAGTTCAAGGGTCAGCTGCACATCCACATGCCCTGCTTGGCAGCATTTGGAAAAGAATGAGATTTCCAATTCATTTTAAGATTTTAATTTTTTTTAAGTTCTATTTCTTTTTGAGAGAGACAGAGAGAGACAGAGAGTGAGCGGGGAGATGCAGAACGAGAGTGGGACACAGAATCCGAAGCAGGCTCCAGGTTCTGAGTTGTCGGCACAGAGTCTGAGGAGGGGCTCGAACCCACGAACCGTGAGATCATGCATGACCTGAGCCAAAGCTGGATGCTAAGCCACCCAGGTGCTCTGAAAGATTTTATTTTTTTAAGTAATCTCTACACCCAATGTAGAGCTTGAACCCACGCCCCGAGATCAAGTCACACGCTCCACCGACTGAGGCAGCCAGGCGCCCCTCCAAGTTGATTTCAAACAAACGAATCTCTTAACAAGAAGAACGCAGGAGAAAGTAACAAGAAACCTGCCAGTGAAACTTGAACATTATTCTGTTCAGTTTCTAATGAACGTACGCTTACGTTATTATTAAATAAACAGTATTAAAGAGCTGCTGTGTTGGGAAAGCGCAGTGATGTTGATTCTGGAAAGAGCATAAATATGATTTCCAAATAAACATCTGAGATATTCTCAGTCTTGCTAAAAAGGCATTCTGCATTTACGGTCTGGCACGGTGAAGGCGCCTCCACCCTAGAAAGCCGGCCAGAGGACTCGAGCCCACGCACGCAACTTCCCTTCAACCTAGACGCTTCCCTACTGTCACAGGCACTTCCTAGGGGCTGTCCAGAGCCTTCAGCGTACAGACTGCCTGAAACAGGTGCACCGGTTACAAAGGACCAGGCGCAGGTTTTCTCCACAGAAAAGATACTTGGCGCAGCGCAGCGCATCGGGCTGCGCGTGGCACTTGTCTGCCAATCTTTGAAGCGCTTTGTGGAACTCACACTCGGCCAGACCTTTAGTTAAAACTCTCAGGAGTGTTCTGAGGACCCACATTTTTAAAGTGTTACATTTGAGGCAGGGGAATGGGGACTTAGCAAGACCAAATGATCGGCCAAGACGTAATAAATCAAAAACCGTCCTAACTTTCTGCCCTCCTGCATGTAGTAAGACAAAATGGTTTTGTCTCATCTAGCAAGGGGGCCCCTGCAGCGCTGGTATCACAAAAGTACCTTTCTTTCCCCGAATAAAGGCAAGGCTCTCTCGCTCGCTCGCTCGCCCTGAGTCATGACTCCAAACTGTGCCTGACACAATAGAGTCTGTGAAAGGCATCCCGAGCTGGCAGAGGTGGACAGGAAGTCAGAAATTCACTTCCCCTCATTTACAAGGTTTGTTCAGTAAAGAATATAAGCCTATGTTAGAGAAGTCGCCCTCGGGCACCTAACAAAGAGATATTTATACGCAGAAAATAGACAATTAGCGCGGGTGCCAGAGAGACGTGAGGGCGTATCTATCACTGAACAATCAAAGCACCCCTCCTGGTGTCAGTGGGGCCGGAATAGGGGCTAAAAGAGACGAGGGAGTTTTTCCCAAGAGGCCGCGGAGCGTGGGTCCCCCGCTGCTCCTGTCACAACCACTGCCGCACACAAAATGCGCTCCGCAAGCAGCAAGACGAGGAATCGACGCGGGCTGCACACAGGCAGGCTCGGCATCGACCTCTTGGGTCCATCCATCCACTTCCAGGGAGAGGCAGCTGGCTGTTCTGCAGGGCGGCGGGGAAGGCGGCCCCGGGGCTCAGCAGGCACTCACCTGAATGTTGACAAACACGCCGTGGTACGTCTCGTACAGGACCTTGTTGCCCTTCACGTGCAGGGGAAACTCAAAAGGAATTTCTGTTTTGCCGCTGGGGAATTTTCCTGGCTTCACCATCTCGATGGTGCTGTTGATAATCTGGATAGGCTGGCAGGGGGGAAAACAAACAAGGCAACTCCGTCAGGCCACACGCCAGGCCTCACGCACTTCGAGACGCACTTTCGAATCACTGTGTCCGATAACGGCCTCCAGAAAGCCCCGAGCCCCGAGCCCTCGGGCGCCCCCTCCGCGGCGCCGGGCCCGCAGACACAGCTGGCTCGGTGGTTCGTTCAGGGCACTGGATGGTTCTATGTTTGGTGCACATCCAAAGCAGCACTGCCTCTCTTCTCCCCCAAAAGCTCAGTCGACTATCCTAACAACCCTCCCGACCGGCATGCCCAGCTTCAGGATGGAGAAGCAGGTGGCGCACAGGAAGGATGCCTGGCGGGAGGGGGGGGCGCCCACCAGAACCGGCCTCTGACACCAGCCTCCTGGGAGCCTGCCGCCACCGTGCACGACACAGGAAACCTGCCTGAAGGCGGCTGTCACACCTTAATTAGTTAATGTGTTCCATGCCTCAGTTTGGCACCCAACTTAAGCGAGTGTCTAAGTGCTAGTGGAGGAAGAGGGGGAGACTGGGGAGGGGCTGGGGAAGGCTGAGTCTGCACGCGGCGGGGGGGGGGCAAGAACCCCTCCTTCCTCTCACCTCCTTCCCTCTCAACACGCAGAGTCAACATGTCCTTCAGGAGAAGGAAACTGGGAGTCCGGAAAAAGATCTGGAACACAGATCTCTACCCAAAACGGCCAAAAGAAAAGCATGGTCACTGCACTATCCGTGTCTTATCTGAATATCAAATAACGGCTTCATTTTGGGAAGGTGAGCACCAAACCACAGGGACGACGCCTCAGAGGGCTCTGGTCTCTTAAAGGCTGAATTTAGTCCGCTTACAATTTTCCTCGTCCTATCTTCGAGGAATTAAAAACAGACTTGTAATCGCAGGATATATTCAGAATCCAAATATCTGAGTTACCTTTTTCAGTTTGATTCAGTAAGTATTAAAAGTAGGACGATCGGGGTGCCTGGGCGGCTCAGTCAGTTGAGGGTCTGACTTCGGCTCAGGTCATGATCTCAGCGTTCGTGGGTTCGAGCCCCGCGTTGGGCTGTGTGCTGACAGCTCAGAGCCTGGAGCCTGCTTCGGATTCTGTGACTCCCCCTCTCTCTCTGCCCCTCCCTCGCTCGCTCTCTGCCTCTCTCTCTCAAAATAAAATAAAGACATAAAACAATAAATAAATAAAATAAAAGTAGGACGACCACTATACCTTGTGTAATAATGACAGGTGACAACAATAAAGCCAGAAAGCAAGGAAAAACCCCCACAAGCACTGGGATAATGAACTAAAAAGTGTGCAACGTGAGGATCCTTACCTTAACAGAATTGTAGAAAGCCTCGAACACACCCACGCTCTTGGCGCTGAGCTGGAGGTTCACGCTTCCTTCCACTGTCAGAGACACTCCCTGGTGCTGGATTGAGTCCTTGCCAGATATGACCACCACGCCCGAGAGCACTTCCTAGCAGAGGGGAGACAGCCACCAAATTAGTATCCCTTTGCATTCACCTTAGTAGCCAAAATGGGTCTCCTGACCGGTTTTGTTTCAAAGATGCAGACATTCACCGAGCACCTATTACAGACCAGAGACCTGGATGCTGGGATGGAGAAGGCACAGGCTTGGGGGCAGGGGGAGGGTGGACAGCCACGGACAATTACATGGACAATTAGCTGGGCGCACACTGCCAGGGACCGTGAGGGGGAGCAGGCGCGGGATCTCCCGCCATCGCCCCCTTCCAGACACATCTGCACTCCTGGCTGGGAGAATCCCAACAAATGGCTGATTTCAAAAGGGCAAAGACAAGGGCCTGAGGCAAATGGCAGATTCACAATCCCGTTATACACCAACACGAATAATGACCTCTTCTGAAAGAATACGATGAAAGAAAACCCTTTTCTTTGGTTCTTTCTCAATTATGCTACAATCAGTACGCGTTTTCAGATGCATAATTTAGCAGAACTCCTTGGTCTGGTGCCCCCTCTGCCCGGAGAGCCTCACTGAGGAGGGGTCTCGAGCTTGTCCACACAACATGTGAGGGCAGAGCGGCCTTTCTCGAGACGTCCTCCCCAGGCTCTCCACGTCCAGGTTCATTCTGGAGACATTTGAGCCCAGATCTCCCTGGATCATAAATCATCTGAGAAAGACTTCACAGCAGATCGTGTATTCATTTATCTGAAGATAATTACCGAGTAACAGAATACGGACATTATACTCTTGGCTGGGTGGCAGTCTCTTCCTGTCACCACAGAACTCGACGGTCTCAATTTGCTATGGGGGTTTTGGGTGGAAAAGGAAGTTGAGGAGATTAAATAGCATCCACCCGAGCGGAAAGAGAATCCACAATAAATTCAAACGATGTGTTTCTGAAATGACCTTCAGAAACAGCATGCATTTGTCAAATGGTAACACGATGGCAGAAAACTGGGGACAACAAAACAAAAAAAGGAAAACGGCAAAATTAAAACGGGCCTGCGGATCAAAGCATTAAAAACCATCTGTCCTATTGATGTTGAAACCTTTCCATTTCCTCTACTCATCCGGTGAAAAACCTTTGACCAAGTTTTCATGGTGTTTGGGAGCAGGGAATATTGTAGGTCCCTTAAATGTGCTAAGTATTGTGTTTTTGTTTCCTACTCCCCCATAAAAAGCACGTAGGCAAATTTAAGTGGAAATTCCTCTGAAATAATTTAACTTTTAAATTTAATTAAAATTAATTCTATCACTTCTTGTACAACCCAAATTAAACAGAAGTCTAATTTTTAGAAATTTAAACCCACTAGTATCTTGTTAAAAATCTACCTGACTAGTGTGTCCAAGAAATAAAGTGAGCCAAAATAATTGCATGAACTTGATCACTTTTGCAACACACTTGGGACAGTTCTGTTCCCATCTAATCACAACATTTTCAGCTAATCTCACAGGAGCAGGGTCTGGGTTGACCACTGATTGGTATATTATAATCAATAGCACCTTTCCTTCCCCAATCCCTATGGCCTAAGAAGGAAAAAGAAGCGAAGTGCCTTGGAAGTAAGCAGAGTAAATATTTTATGACCCAAGGGACTCTTTTGTCATTCTTTGATTTAATTAAGAAAGAACACAGTAGAGAGAATACAAAATTAATAAAATAGTTGTAGATAAGTTAGGCGTTCCTATGATATATAGGTCTGTTTAATCCCTGCCAACAAAAGAAAAATATAGGATTTGTCCAAGTGTAGGGGCGCTTGGGTGGCCCCGTTGGTTAAACATCCGGCTCTTGACTTGGTTCAGGTCACGATCTCAAGTTGGTAGGTTCGAGCCCCCGTCAGGCTCGGTGTTGACTGACAGGAGCCTGCTTAAGACTCTCTCTCTCCTCTCCCGGCGCTCTCTTTCAAAATAAATAAACTTAAATAAAACACTGTCCAAGTGTAGCACAACAAGCCAAGAAACGGAATTTTATTTATTTTGAAGAAACGGAGCATGGTTCAGGCACAGTGAAGGCCCATAATTATGAGAAACCTATTCCTTGTTCTTCACGGAGAGAGAAGGCCACGGAACATCTTGGTTCTGGGCCCCCGGCCAACGCTTGACGAATTCCGGCAAAGACTACCACGACCGCCCCCCTCGGACTGCGGTCTAGAACTCTCAGCAGGGAGAAAGAAGACCTGGACGGTGCCCCCACATTGCCTGGTGTCACCTGGCCGGCGCCCGCGTCCCCCGACATCACCTGCATGTCGCCTGCACGGCAGCCGGCGTCACCAGCCGGGGACAAAGCCCAGAAAGGACGCCCACGAGTGAGGCGCGCGGGGGCTCATTTCCGGGGGAAGAGCCCCGGCTGTCACCGCGCGTCAAGGGGGCCGGAACGCGATGAGAACGATGGAGGGCTCGAGGCGACAGGCCCTGCCTCAGCCGCACGGCGCCCGACGGCGCCCGACGGCGCCCGCCCAGCGGCCCCGCGCAGACGCCCAGAACCTGCGAGGGACAGACCCGGCCCCGCCGTGAGGGACACGCGTCGTGGTGGACGAGCTGGGTCAGGAGAAAGGCCTGGAACAAGGCCTGCAACGGCCAGCCTGAGCCAGAAGCCAAAGCTCGCTGGACGGAGCACTTATCGAGAAGGTTCTGGTCGCACCCAGCCTCGGGCATGCTGGCACCCGCGGCGGAAACCGCACCCACGTCCTGTCTGAGACCACGTTCTCGAATGGTCTTCTCTAAGTGTAAGAGGCCACTACCAAACGAAACCACTGTTTTCTTTTTTGTTCCTCAGCATTAAAACACCAAACCCGTGATTTGGACTCTGGGTTTGAAGGTGGTGTCAGGTCCGCGTCCCAGCCCCAGCCTCCCGGAACTCACCCGACAGAACAAGACAGTGAACCACAGACTCCGTTTTCAATGGTGAAGCGGGGAGCCAGGCGAGTGCCGTGGAGCCCGCCCGGGGCCGGCAGTCAAAAGCCGCAGCAAGGCCCTCGGCTCTGGAAACCTGCTTCCAGCCGGTGAGGCCGCACCTGGGGCAGGTAGGGACCTAGGGGCAGAGGAGGTGGCACCACCGAGGGGTCCCGCCAGGGCACTGCTCGCAGGGAACAGGAGTCCTCGAGGGTGGGAGGCAGTCCCTCTGCACCGTGAAATCCTCCCCCAGCTGCTCAGCTCACAGCACAAGGAAAGTAAACGATAAAGAAACCCGCACCCAAAACCTCAGCCGGCCTGGTCTAGGGATAAAGTCACGTCCTACGGAGTCGGAGACATGTCACAGAACCAGCAGAAGACATATGATGGACCTAACTGTGAGTGAGGGCGGAGGAGAGAATCCAAGCGGCAGATATGAATACACAGCAGAAACATGTCACTCTTCTGTTTACAGGGCTTTACAGTGGCTCCCCATCTCATTCAGAGCAAGGTCAAGGTCATTCTGAGGGCCTACAAAGGTGCGGGGGGAGTGTCTATCCCTCCCTGGCCTCAACTCAGCCCTCTCCCTCAGTCACTCGGCTTCAGTCCTCCCTCACTGGCCCCCTTGCTAGTCCTCTGGGTGCCTGCAAACTCCAGCCTCAGGGCATTTGCACGTGTCCCCCCCCCCCCACCCCCAACCTGGGTGCTCCTCCAGCACACACCCATAGCTTGTGACAAAACCTCTCTCCTTGACCAAACTCTACACAGCTTCCCTTGAGCTCTTTTTCAACGAGGCCTTCCATGTTCATCTCTGCACTGTCTTGACTGTAGCAAGAATTCTGCTAATTGCTTTAGCCACGCCCTGCAGGTGATCACCTTGCTCAGGCTCCTCACCAGGGCCCTGAGCCCACCACGTGAAACCCTGTCACCCTGGCCTGCATTCAGCAAGAGTCCATTAGGTTGGCTTAGCCAGAATCCCCCCTTAGACTCCGGCCCCGATGTCTCCTCCTCCCCGCCCCTGCTCCTTACCTACACTGTGCTCAGAACTGAGCCTGTTCTCTCTCCTGCTGCAAGGTCCCCGCACCCACCACAGCAGCGCTCCCTGAAAAAGCCTGCCTGACCATCTTTACCGTGGATCATTCTTTCTCTAACACTCACTCCCTCATCTCTATCAAGTCATCTGCAAATGACCCCACTTAAGGGAGGCCTTCCCTGACCATCCTATTTAACACTGCCTTCTCCCTAACACTCACTTAGCGCCACCTCAGCTCTGCTCTGGAGCGCCTGTCACCTTCTAAAATACACATAAGTACATGAAAAGATGTTCAACATCACTCATCATCGGGAAAAGACAAATCAAAACCACAATGAGATACCACCTCACGCCTGTCAGAACGGCTAACATTAACAGCTCAGGAACCAACAGATGTTGGCGAGGATGTGGAGAAAGGGGAACTCTTTTGCAGGACTGGTGGGAATGCAAACTGGTGCAGCCACTCTGGAGAACAGTGTGGAGGTTCCTCAAAAAATTAAAAATAGAATTACCCAACAACCCACCGACTGCACTACTAGGTATTTATCCAAAGGATACAAAAATGCTGATTCGAAGTGGCAATGCACCTCCATGTTTTACCAGCGCTATTGACAATAGCCAAATTATGGGAAAAGCCCAAATGTCCATCAACAGATAAAGAAGATTTGGTATATATACGTATATCTACACACATACACATAGAATACGCTCAATAATCAAAAAAGAATAAAATCTTCCCATTTGCAACAATGTGGATGGAACTAGAGGGTATTATGCAGAGAGAAGTAAATCAGGCAGAGAAAAAAATACATGATTTCACTCATATGTATTATTTAAGAAACACAACAGATGGACATAGGGAAAGGGAAGGAAAAATAAGATAAAAACAGAGAGGGGGCAAACCCTAAGAGACTCTTAAATACAGAGAACAAACTGGGGGTTGCTAGCCGGGAAGTGGGCGGGGAGTGACCTAAAAGGAGCATGAGTTAAATGGGCGATAGGCATTAAGGAGGGCACTTGTTGGGATGAGCACTGGGTGTTATATGTAAGCGATGAGTCACTGGATTCCACTCCTGAAACCAGTACTACACTGTATGTTAATTAACTTGAATTTAAATAAAAATAAATAAATAAGTAAAGTAGACACAAGTAATTCTCTCTTATTTACTATCTGTTCTCCTGGAATGTGAACTCCACAGGGCACAGTGATTATGTCAACAGGCCCTTGATGCATGCTTACTACATACTGATTATTCAATATTCACAAATGACCAATTCACCAGGACAGTAGATGAAAACTGTGAACATGCATTTAAACATGAACTTTTTAGACTACTTCTATAAAGGATGGTCACAAAACAGAGCTGTAAGAGCTCAGGGATGATGACATGATGAGGCCACAGAAAGAGATAAAAATAGAAGAAAAACTCAGAAAAGTGGAAGGAAAAAAATAAAAACATCACAGAAAAGGGGGTGAAGCTGAAAGGGCAAAAAGCACACACAGGGCAGAAATAAAATTCAAACAAATAAAAATTTAAGAAAGAAGGAAAAAGAATCACAAAAACAATGACAAGTAGGACAGGCAGTGAGGAACATCCAACATGTGCATAATGAAGTTCCCAAGTAAGAAAGCTGAAAATATGGAACAGAACACATAGTCACTGATAAATTTTAGACTAGTGAAGGGCAAATGAATCAGGAATGGTCAGAAAAGTGATAAACTACAGTAAAGTTATTCTAAACGCAAAAAGAAAATCCTTTAGGAATCAGGCAAAATGATCAAGTCACTCACAAGAGAGGAGAAAACCAGACTCTCCACAGCAAGACACAATTCCAAATGAAGGTACAGCAAAATGCCTGACACAGTGCTCAAAGAACAAAGTGTGATCCCAGAATTTTATACCCACTTCAACAGCCACTCCAATATAAAAGCGTTTTAAATGTGCAGAAACAAATAAACCCCAGGGAACCCCGTGTGAAAATCCTCCTTGAGGAATTTACTACATAGTGAATTATATGCACCCTTAGGATGCCTAGAAAAACTGTGTCCAAAAAAACCCATTTGTGGGGCACTTGGTTGGCTCAGTGGAATGGGCGACTCTTGATCTTGGGGTTGTAGGTTCGAGTCCCACACTGGAGGTAGACATTCCTTAAAAATAAAATCTTAAAAAAAAAAAAACACTTGTGAAGATTCAATCCATTCAACTCTAATAATAAAATATGTAATGATGATAGTAGAAGAATGCAAAATGCCCAACAGCGTAGAAGTGACTTAAGTAACACTACTTGGGGGAGGAAGGGAGCAAGAATGCAGGAGGTGGCATAATGTCCATGGTTTTCCGGACTCTCACAGCTGGGGCTTACAAATTACTGCAATAAAGCCACGCTCTCCAATATGGCATCCACTGGCCATATGTGGCTACTTAAATTCAAATTTATATAGATAAATAGTATATAAAATTTAAAGTTCAGCCCCTCAGTCATCCTAGCCACATGTTCAAGTGCTTAAAAGCCACTTTATGGCCAGTGGCTGTCATAACGTAGAGGACAAACAGGACATGCACCTCACTGGGGACAGTTCTATTAGATAGTGAGGATCTAAAGTTAACACATCAAACCACAGAGTACAAACCTAACAAAGGTAAACATCGGTAAAGGCAATATTTGTAAATAACTAGGACCATTTGGTAGAAGAGAAAGGGAGCAGGAAAGAGGAAATGCAGTAATTTCATCACTGTTCACAAAGAGAATTAAAAATAACATCTAAAACAGCAGGTGTAGGGCACAATAAACAGTTGTAAGGGTAACAACTATAACAAACAAAACTCCAAAGTATTTGAAAATCATACAAACAACAAAAAGCAAAGAAAATAAGAGAGGAAAAAGTTTTAAAAGGTACTTAAAGAACCATCCCCTCGAGTGACAACAGAGCAGCAGTGACAGAACTAATGCCAAACACATGTCACGTTAATAAGTGGGCTACATTAACGTCTATGAAAAACAGACATTCAGATTCTATCTTAAAGCAAAACGCAATTTTATGGTGTATGACAGAGAAGCACTTAAACAAAGAAGAAAGGATAAGCAAAGGACTATGAAGCAAAAGCGAAGAAATAAATCACGGGCTGTAATCTTCACATCAGACAAGGGTGAGTTCAGGAAGGAAGGACTGAAGAAAGAAGGACGCTGTGCAGTTCTAAGCAGAACAGCTCACATTGAGGACCTGAGTCACTGCCCGCTGCGGATCAAGTAACACAGCGCCGACACTCCTAATGCAAGAACTAGGGGGGGGAAACAGGGACAGACTGAGGAAAACACATTCGCTGTCAGATGTTAATTTGCCCCCTTGGCTCATGACAGATAAAAGGACAAAGAGGAGAAAGACTATAAAAGGACCTACTTTCTGCGTCAATAAGGTATGACTAATCAGTACTTGTGGAACTCCACACCCTGGGAACAGAGATACACGCTTTTTAATATCCATGATTACTTCTCAAAAATTGACCAAGCTGGCCCATGAATAAATTTAACAGCTCTTTGTTTTAGAAAAAAAAAAAATAATAAGCAAATTACTAATCAAGAAAAAGAAAAGCACAAATTTCCAAAATAAGAGGGAAATACCAGAGATACAGAAGTTATTAAAGGAATAATAAGAGAACACATTGTTCAACTGCATGTGAGTAAATCTGAAAAGTTGATAAAGTCAATTACTTTTCTAGCTGAGCGGAAATCCAGAGTTGGACGCTCAACCAACTGAGCCACCCAGGTGTCCTTGCTCCAGATCTTGACTCTGGTGGTGATTATGGTCTCAAAAGAACTCGATGCTGAAGAGTGATCTATTGTATGTGATGACCTCAATTAAGAAACCCACGGAAATAATTAAGTAGAGAAGGAAACACAGCCATACTACTTTCTTGACAAGAGTCACAGTCTGAAAGTGATTAATACTTAAAAGATTTTTTAAATGCTTTATTTATTTAGAGAGAACATGAGCAGGGGAGGGGCAGAGAGAGAGGGGCAGAGAGAATCCCAAGCAAGCTCTGCACTGTCAGCGCAGAGCCAGATGCAGGGCTCCAACTCACAAACCACGAGACCATGACCTGAGCTGAAATCAAGAGTTGGACGCTTAACCGACGGAGCCACCAAGGCACCCCTGAAAGTGATTAATATTTAAGTAAAAATCTATGGAAATCAATTAGTACACTAGCAATAGAACTGTAACAAAATATGGATACCGATTTGTTGGGCTTACATTCACATACGTACTGCCAAAATAGAAATAATAGCATCATTTATTGAATAAACATTTTGGTATGCCTTCGAGGTATCAGACACTGTTCCAGATACCAGGGATGGGGCGGGGACCACAGAGACAAGCCTGCTCTCAAGGGCTTACATTTTAGTGCTGCGTTCTGATGCTGTACAGGACGGTGAAAGGCAGCGGGTTTCTTCTGTACGTCTAGGTACAGAAGGACAGGTGTAGATATGAAGCAAAATGGGCTGACAAAACTCTTGGGAGTTTCCCATGGGAGAGATCTCTGAACTCTCCATTTCCGAGATTTTCTTGGGTCTGGAAAAGAAATCTGAGCCACTGAGTAAAAGTTTGGAAGGGGCAAAAGAAGATTGCCAATACTAGTCACAAAAAGTGAAAAATTCAAACGTAAGTCAATCCGGAGGCTTCAGCAGGAGTGCTACATTAGGATCCTGTGTGCTGTGTGGTTTCAGGGGTGGGGGAGGGGTTAGATACTACGTATTAGCAAAGTGATGAATTGATAGATTACTGGATTCCAGAGTTCAAGAACAGTAGAACGCATGGAAAGTGGGGACCACTGACACTGGTCTGGGGCTCCTGGCATAAGTGAACATGAGGACTGCAGACCACAGACCACGAGTTTCAGAGAGCTCTGACTGCAGCAGGCTGGGAGCTGGCCTGATCATATGCCAAAGTCATGACCCTGCGATACAGCGAGCTGGCCAAAGAAAATGCTCTGAATAGTCAGCCCACGTACATAAGGAACATCTCCAATGAGCCACCAAACTGAATCCCAGTCAGATCGAACTCACATATGAGTGAGAACAGAGTATCATCAAGGGCAGGCAGAGCCTGGGCCCGGGAGTGGAGGGCAGGAGGTGAGCGCAGCAGGGCCCGTGGGGCTGCCCACGGGCAGGAGCCGGGCCGGGGAGCCCGGAGCCCATCTGTCATGCTCCCCAACACAGCGGCGGCCTCTGCTCCAGGCGGCCCAGGGGCTCCCGGTGCGCGGTCCACTGCCCACGGTGACAGTGACTGGCAGTGACTGGCAGTGACGACTGACAATGACCCTGCCACAGCGGGAGGCTGGGAATGTCAAGTGTTAATTCTTGGGAGCGCTTATGGGGCAGTGAAGGAGGGGGACAGGGGATGTTACTTCTCATCCGATACTCCTTCCTCTACCTGGAATTTTCTTAGCAAGTGAAAACAGAGACTTTCTTAAAATTTACCAAATAGAACTTTTTTTGGGAAAGATCTGGAACGTATGGCCAAGTTAACATGACTAGATCTTCTTTAAAAAAAAAACAAAAACCTGGCTCTTTTTCCCTATTATTGATGGGAGGAACTTCTGCCTCTCTATCCCTTAGTTGTCCATTAATGGGACTTCTGTTCCTCTCCCAGAGACGGTGACTCGGGTTGTAGAGTAAGGGTCTTAGGCGATCTTTTCTGAGAACCCAAGGGAGGGCCGGGTTTTGGCTGACATCACGCTGGGTGTGGGCCAGAAACCCGCAGGCATAAAGCAGCACGCCAGCACGGAGGGCGGGGTGGGGAGGGTGACCGGAGCCCAGCCATCCGCGCTCCTTGGAGGCAAGCTCTTCCTGAGCACCTGCACCAGGGTCAGGAGGGCACGGCCAGGCGCAGGTTCCCAGCAAGAATCACCGATCTCACACGGTTCTTCCCACGGCAAGTCTAGTCACTGGTACGGAGAACGAGAGTGAAGGTGGGCAGACCCCACCGGCTTCTGCTGGGACTACTGGCCCAAGAACCCCGCGTGAGCAGGCCATCAAGGAGGAGTCGGGCCGAAGACTCCCCAACAACGGTGGGTCTGTAATCTGTGTAGATAGGAGGCTGCCTTTTTCCTTTTTTTAAATTTAAATACTCCAGTGAATGAAAGCAAAATGCTTTAAGGCTGGTTGTACCCACCGGATTATTTGTGAAAGTTAACAGTCTTCAAGGTCTGGCATAAAAAACTTCAACCTCGTTGGTGGTGGCCAGTCATCACACGACACCACAGTACTTTTCAAGCTGTGAACCACTGGCCCTAGGCCTATGCAGGCGCCACGGCAGCCACTTTGGGATCTGAGGACGAGTCAGGGGAAGTCGGGGGGAAACGGCCTCAAAGGGAAAAGCTCTGATTTTATAGGCTTTCAAAACATCCACTTATAAAAATTATTATGTAGAGTTCTACATAAGATTTTATTTAATAAGAGTTTCACAGCTTACATTTTTGGGGGAAATCTTCATCCTAAACGATGTTCATTTTCTTGAGCTGTTCATAAGGAAACACCCCCTTTAGTTTTTGAGATGAAAGGTGACATAGATTTTCCATGGCCTTAAGAAAGGCACCGTTGCTCTGAACCTGAATTTTCTTCTACCTGTGAGTAATAAAGGAGACTTTCTTCTCTTTAATATGGACACTAAAAGACCAAAGCAGTCTTTTTAAGAGTTGCTCCCCATAAAACTGTGTCCAGAAAGTGCTGTGTGCAGGTAGGGGATAATAAGTGAAACGGATGGGAAGCCTTCACTTCACAAAAACTGGATCTTTACCTGTCCACGTGGAAAGCATCTGAAAGGAGCCAGAACCCCATGCCCAGCACACCACAGAGCCCCACACCCGGGATCTCCAGCCACACGTGGAATCCCCATGGCTCACAAGCGCACCACTGGGTGCCTGAAGTCTCCTTAAACTATCCATCTAGAGCGGACGACGTTTATTTCTGGGCTTCAGAACACTGTCCTATTCCCTTTGGCACAAGACTCTCGCGGTTGCTAATTTGTTAATAATGCTCTTCTGCAACTTCCAAGCCGTCAATGCTCACAGGGAGGGGAAACGGGTCAGCCCACCCTCCCAGTGGCTCCCAAATGACGGTCTGATGAATGAAAGCTGAAACCCAGAAAATTAACGGGGAGTGGGGGTGAGGTCACTGATTTGTCTACTAAAAGAATCGGATTTTAGTATAATGACTACTTGATTTTAAAAAAAGAACTGAATGAAATGAAGAGATATTCAGAGCTGGGGGTTACAAACTCCCACAGTGGGGCGGAGATGAAAGGGGAAGCAAACGGAAAACGGACTTCAGCTTGCAACTTTTCTAGAACATGCCCGTGCTCAGGGGGCAGCGGCCAAGCAGGGTGGGCAGAGTTGCAGAAGAGTGATGGAAGCAGAAGGGGAGCCAGCGACGGGGTGCAGGGATGCCCAGGGGGTCCGCTCAGCTCAGGGCTGAGGGGGTGAGTGGTGCACAGTTCACAGGTGCAGGACCGTCCGCCCGCCCATCCCTAGTGAGGGTTAGCTCAACTGGCAGTCTGTAGAATAGCCTGGCGGGGCTTTGACCAGTCGGGCTGGGGCAGTAGAGGGGAAGGAGTCAAGAGGGGGGACAAGAAGAGGAGAGGGATGCCATCTCCCCCTAACCTGCCCACCCTATTCGTTCTACAGCGCTGGGAGACCACCACCACGGGAAGCAGGAAGCAGGGCAAGGCAAAGATCCAGGTCTGAGCCCACGAGGAGGGTGTGGCTGGCTCCACCAGCAAATTCAAGATGATTCAAGGTCAGGAGGTCCAAACTGGGGACTAGCATCCAGAGGGAGGCAGAGGACACCCAAGCACCCTGCAGGAGTCAGGGCGGCCTGGCCCTGCGTGCTGACACTTGTCCGGCCGCTGTTGGGTCTAGAAACGGGCACACCCAGGGCCGTCAGGCCGGCTTTACTGATGCTCAGGCCAGCACACAACCCACTGTCACCAACACCAACTAGAGAACTACAGAGTCATTCACTGCACCCAGCTTTCAAACAGGCTTGGGTCATTCTGAAAATGCATATCAGGCATGTACAGTAAGGCTATGATTCGGGAGACGGGCCTTTGGAGGAGCATTCGCTTATTCGAGAGGAGCCCCACTCAACGTTTAGACCACAGCAATTCCTAAAAGGTTCACACCTCCCCCAGATGATCTTAGGATCCCTCCTCCCTCCCGGCTCAAAGATCTACATTTTTGTACCCGAAGTCTTTGCAACCGAATTCCCCAGAATTGACCATTCATTCGTGTGTCAAGAATCCTGCAGTACAAAAGTACAAGGGGAGGCGATTTTCCACACCATTCTGGCTCTGCAATTTTTCCTCATAATGATGAGCTGTTACATCCAGGATTTTCCCTCTTTAATTTTTTAACAAGAAATTACATGCAAGCCAAGTAAGACAAGATGGAGATCTAGAGGTTCTTGTAACAGTCATCGGCGCACTGGGCACAAATCCCTGATCACTGTGACCCGGCTATTCATGTTTTGCACAATCACAGTATTTAACGGTATCACTTCCATGAGTACGTGTGCCAGGATTTTAGAACGTAAAACATTCTGAATTTATAAAAACAAATGAATCACATTTATATTACAAAGATTTACTGTGAGGTTCTTTCAACCAATAAGCTTCTCTGATGCAGTGGAATCAAACTTTTTTTTTTAATTTTTTAAATGTTTTTATTTATTTTTGAGAGACAGAGACAGTGCGAGCAAGGGAGGGTCAGAGAGAGAGAGGGAGACACAGAATCGGAAGCAGGCTCCAGGCTCTGAGCTAGCTGTCAGCACAGAGCCCAATGCGGGGCTCAAACCCACGAACCGTGAGATCATGACCTAAGCCGAAGCCGATGCTCAACCGACTGAACCACCCAGGTGCCCCAAACTTTTTGATCAAGAACACATCTATGGCCCCAGGTGAGGAGAATACAGGGAGACCAACACGATACTTGGCCTTCGGTGCCCCAAACTGCTGGACTCCCTATCAGGGCTGCTGGGTCCTTGGCCCTCCTTCCTCCAACTCCACAGTGGAGAGACATCTGACAATCTGACAGGCATCTGGGACACACTTTCTTGTCCACCACTTGGAAGGCGTACTAACCTCATGATCAACATCGGGGCAGATGCAGCAATTCTGTGTGAATAGACATTATCAAAAAATATAGCAATACCAACATCTACCATGTGAGCCCCTACTAAGGGTCAGAGCCTATAGTGAATGTCTTAAAACATTATGTCATTTAATCTTACAACAAAACTTTTGAGCAGGTATCAGCTTCATCCTCCAGATGAGAAATTAATTTAAGAACTTAAAAATTAAGAGAAGGCATACAGAAGCCCGATTTCAAATATTTACTCTTATCAGTGCCCTTGGTATGTCACGGAATTCTCTGGGCCTCAGTCTTCTCAACCGGAAAATGGGGGCATTCTTCAGTGTTGGCAGGGATTAAAAGTCTGTGAGTTGGAAAAGGCCATATGAGTATATGCTATTTTAAAGCAATTTTAGTTAGGTGCTCTCAACGGATATCAGAATGTTCACTAGAAATATGGGATTAGGGAATTTTTAAAAAATTATATTCCAGATTATCTTGTACATGGGGCTTGGGAAACCCAAGTCAAGTTCTGGACTAAATGAGAACTGTTCTGAGTGGAATGGCAATGACGCTTTAAGCTCTGAGGAAGGTCTACTCACTCGGAGCTATGTGAATTGTGATGAAGACACAAACCAAATTTTAGACCACTTTCTATTATTTTGTTTCTGAATTACAGAGAAGAGCATCACATTGATAGGAATTTGGAAGTCTCCATTCCCATATTTATTTGAATCATTCTTTTATGAATGATTGTCCTAGGGCGCCTGGGTGGCTCAGCTGGTTGAGCATCTGACTCTTGATTTCGGCTCAGGTCATGATCTCATGGTTCGTGAGACTGAACCCTGCATCGAGCTCTGGGCTGACAGTGTGGAGCCTGCTTGGGATTCTCTCTCCTTTTCTCTCTGCCCTCCCCTTGGCTCATGCTCACACGTGTGCTCTCAAAATAAATAAACATTTAAAAGTGTAAGAATGATAGTCCTAAAGCAAATACAAGTAATGGGGAGGGTCTGTGCACAGCCCTGGGACTATGCCAAAATAAGAATCTTACCAACATCTGTCTAGACTTTATGCCTAGAGTGTTATTTGTAATTACAAAGGAAAATCTACAGTATACCTATAAATCTGTAGCTTTCCCTTTCTGATCGATGCATCTATGAAATTATTTACTTTATGAATTTAGTTTTCAGGCTCCAACTATCATTTAAGAAAGTCTTTGAGTGCCTACTGAGTAGGCAGGTACTGATGGGCCTATGTATGTAAATATAAGCAAACAATGTTTTAGGCAGATTCAGAGAACTAATTACAACAAGATGAACCGGTGCAATGATATAAGTATCTATAAAATGTGCTGCTGGGGCGCCTGGGTGGCTCAGTCGGTTAAGCCTCCGACTTCGGCTCAGGTCAGATCTCACGTTCGTGGGTTCGAGCCCCGCGTCAGGCTCTGTGCTGACAGCTAGCTCAGAGCCTGGAGCCTGCTTCCGGTTCTGTGTCTCCCTCTCTCTCTGACCCTCCCCCTCTCATGCTCTATCTCTCTCTGTATCAAAAATAAAAAAGCATTAAAAAAAATTTAAAAAAAATGTGCTGCTGACGTACTACACGTTACTACGAAATTACAGAAAACACCGCATGATACGAAGTCTTTTCCTGACCCCTGGACCCGACACCTTGACTCCACCGTGATCTCACATTCCAGTTCAAGGAACTCTTCTCATAAGGAATTTTCTAAAATTAAAAATGTCAATTTCAGAATTATTTATTATTATTATTATTCAGTCTATGAAAATTATTTTACAACAGAAATGAAAACACACACTTCTAAATGATTCATGTGTCTATGGGAAAACCATAGTGGAAAGTGGAAGATAGCTTAGTACAATTATAAAATGCCACAAATCACATCTCATGGGACAGGGCAGTAGAATGATCTGAGGGTCTTCCCGTGTCCATGAAGTGTGAGCTGCTGTTCCGTGCACAGAGGGTGAGGCTGCTGTTCCGTGCACGGAGGGTGAGTGTACTGTTCCATGCACGGAGGGTGAGCTGCTATCCACGCACAGAGTGTGAGGCTGCTGTTCTGTGCATGGAGGGTGAAGGTGCTGTCCCATGCACGAAGGGTGACCTGCTGTTCCGCGCACGGAGGATGAGTTGCTATCCGTGCGCAGAGTGTGAGGCCGCTGTTCCGTGCACGGAGGGTGAGCCGCTGCTCCACGCTGTCTCAGTGGGGTCCTTTGACCGTGCAGAGGCAGAGCGGTTCTAAAATCAAGACTTGCAGGATGCAACCAGAGTGGTCCTTAGAAGGAAATGTCTGCCTTTTTAAAAGGAGGCTCTAATTGGGTAAGCCAAGCAGGCAAGTTAGGAAAGTAAAAGTCAACAGGAAAAGAGCAGAATCGATTCTGAGGAGGAATCGAGAGGAGGAGAGAAAGAGAAGAAACATTTGGAAAGATGATAAAGGGAAATCGGGTGGTTGACCCTCTGACTCTTAGTTTGGGCTCAGGTCATGATTCCAGGGTCGTGGAACTGAGCCCTGTGTGGGGCTCCATGCTGAGACTGGAGCTTGCTTAAGATTCTCTCTCTCTCTCTCTCTCTCTCTCTCTCTCTGCCCCTCTCCCTTGCACATGCACTCTCTCTTAAAAAAAAAAAAAAGTACTGCCAAATGGGATTAGAGAAGTGACTGGAAAAGCCTGCAAAACAGGAAAAGCAACCTTGTACCGAACTCCGGCTGCTTCACAAATATCTGCGGTTCCTGTTCACTTTGCCGCAGTTCCTCCTGGCGGGAATGAACGGGCCCAGCGGGGAGGGAGACCCCAGACCAGTACTTAAACTTCCAAACTAGGTTCAAACATCACCATCACAGTAGGCTCCAGTGGACCCCACAGCCCGCCTGAAATGTCGAGGCCCCACTTCGTGCTCATCATCCAGCACAGCCCTCCTAGCTGAGCGCCTCATCACCTTTTGTTTCTACATTTACCTGTCTCTCTCCATGGCCTCCAAGCCTCATGAGATCAACAGACACTGGGGGAATAAATTTATTATTTTTAATTTTTTAATTTTTATTTTTGAGAGACATAGAGAAACGGCATGAGCAGGGGAGGGGCAGAGAGAGAAAGAGATGCGGAATCCGAAGCAGGCTCCAGGCTATGAGCTGTCAGCACAGAGCCTGACGTGGGGCTTGAATCCACGAACTGCGAGACCATGAGCTGAGCCGAAGTCGGACGCTTAACCGACTGAGCACCCAGGCACCCCTGAATAAATTTGTTTATGTTAAATAACAACTAAAAAAGGAGGAGACTGATGGAGATATGGTGATAAGGACAGGTATCCAAGATAAAGGAACACTGTTCAGCAGAAAGACCACGTTTTGTGTGTGTGTGTGTGTGTCTGTGCGCACACACGCACATGTACACCTATTACCCACAGGCAATGCCTGGAATAGTAAACTATCCGTGGACACCTCCAGGGTAAGGAAAAAGGGGAGAGAAGAGGAAGAACTTACTTTTCCCTTCGCAGCCTTCTGTAAAATGTTAAGTGGTCAACATGGCATGTGTTATATTTTTCTAAATGATTCAACTGTGACTTTTTAAAAAGTCCATCATTTTGTCGATAAGCACTTTTTTCTAGAAAACCATCCAAATGCCAAATTTTAAACCCAATGTAACTTAGGTTCCCTGGTACCCAGAGAATCAAAGTCATTTTCAAATGCTTTCATGGTAACTAAAATACTGAAAAGCATAGCAATAGACTCAGTACATTTGTCTAAGTCACAGTTTTTGTTTTGATTTTTTTTTTAAATCAGTGGTTTCCATGAGTTAAGGGTAGGAGAGAGGTTCCGATTTATTTTTTATTTTTTTATTTTTAAGTTTATTTATTTATAGAGAGAGAGTGTGTGCAAGCAGGGTAGGGGTAGGAGGAGAGGGAGAGAGAGAATCCCAAGCAAACTCCACACTATCAGCACAGAGCCTGATGCAGGGCTCAAACTCATGAACCACGAGATCATGACCTGAGCCAAAATCAAGAGTCGGATGCTTAACCGAATGAACCACGCAGGCACCTCTGTTTTTTATTTTAAAGTTTATTTACTTATTTTAAGAGAGAGAGAAAGAGAGAAGGAGAAAAAGAGCTAGCGGGAAAGGGGCAGAGAGAGAGAGAGAGAAAGAATCCCAAACTTGATCTAACAAAAAATGTGACATCATGACCTGAGCGGAAATCAAGAGTCGGACGCTTAACCGACTGAGCCACCCAGGCATTGTGGTTTTTTAAACGGAAACATTACAGTGTTGTTTACAGCACTCTTAGGAAATAAATAACTATTTTTCTACATTATAAATTCATCCATGTTGCACAAAAATGGTCACTCTTAGGGAGGCGGTATATAGCAAGATTGCTGGATGGGCAGAGCTGACTGGCCTGAGCTGGAATCCGGGTGTCACGAGTTGGGTAACCTTGGGCAAGTTTCTCAACCTACTTAGGCCTCAGTTTCCTCATCAGTAATAGGGAGCGATGCAGCCTGGCTACGAAAACGATGCCAGTGCTTACCAAGTACCTCTGAGTGGAACAGAAGACTGCTTTACATGGTTGCATAGGCAAACAGGCTCCGCATGAACGACACTCACTTATGACCTAAGGATCGGGCTGACGGAGTTGACTGCCACGTCAAAGAAACTATGACAATTACAGGTACAGTGCTCTGGTGACCCACCGAGGAGTCAAATCTTTAGTAACGGAACTTTCACCTACGCTGCTGAGGTGTGCAGAGAAAATCGGACACTTGTATTAGTCCTGCTTACAGCCAGTAAGAGGGGAAAAAGAGGCCACCCGTCACACAGCCGTGCCACGAACCACGCTGGAGACACGCTCTGTCCACAGGCGCTGAGACCATCAAGCAACTGGCCAGCACCTGGAGCTGAGGAGGCTGGCCACCTATGCCACCTACCCCGAATCGCAGATCATGGAGTCTGACACCTAGGTCACAGACACGTACGTCCAGATACATGCTTTTGTTGGCTGATGAGACTGACCAATTTAGTAACATTTATTTCCCTTTGGCTTCTAAAAGAATATACGGGGGGGTGCCTGGGTGGCTCAGTCAGTTAAGCGTCTGACTTCGGCTCAGGTCATGATCTCATGGTCCGTGGGTTCGAGCCCCGCATCAGGCTCTGTGCTGACAGCTCAGAGCCTGAAGCCTGTCTTCAGATTCTGTGACTCCTTCTCTCTCTGACCCTCCCCTGCTCACGCTGTCTCTCTCTCTCTCTCTCTCTCTCTCAAAAATAAATAAAAACATTTAAATAAATAAATAAAATAAAAGAATATATGCCAACCATCTGTTTAGGAGAATTTACCTTGATTTTACTCTTATAATCACCATTTAAGGTCTCCCAACGCAAGAGTAAGAAACAGTCACAGGGGCTCCTGTGTGGCTCAGTCGGTTATGCGTCCGATTTCAGCTCCTGTAGTGATCTCACAGTTTGTGGGTTCGAGCCCTGCGTGGTCTGTGCTGATCATGCGGAGCTTGCTTGGGATTCTTTCCCTCTCTCTTTGCCCCTCTCCTGTGTGCACACATGCATGAGCTCTCTCTCTCTCTCTCTCTCTCTCTCAAAATAAATAAAAGTTAAGAAAAAATTTTTAATGAAAAAAAGAAACCTGCCATAAGCCAGCAACTACCAGATTCTGTTCCCATTAATGGCACCAAGGGATGCACATGAGCGGCTGGCAGAGCCAACACCACCTTCAACTCCGCCACCGCAAGGCCTGGTCCTAGATGCGTAAGACTTCCAGCCGGGGCAACCTCACCATTTCACTGCTTGCAGCCTTTCTACATGCACCGTTCATTACTTGTGCCATCATTTAAAAACCACAGAAAATATCTTAGCTGGCACGACATCTCTGAATAGAAGGTACTGACTTTTTAATGAAATGATAATTAAAGCAAATGTACACAGTCTCCTGTCCTAGCCTCCCCCCAATTCTTGTTTTGAATTTCCAAGCCGCGCTGTAAGAACTGTAAGAATACAAGAGAAGGGAAATGAACACTCGCACACAGTAGAGCAGTCCTGGTGCTTTTGAAGACAGTGTGGTGGGTCTTCAAAAAGTTAAACATAAAATACTATATCACCCAGCAATTCCACACCTCTGTGAAGATCCAAGAGAAATGAAAACATACGTTCACACAAAAACGTATACAAGAATGTTCACAGTAGCATTCTTCATAAAAGCCAAAGTAAAAACAACCTAAAAGTCCATCAAAGATGGACGGGTAAATAAAACATAGTCTATCCACGCAGTGGAATGTGACTCAGCCATAAAAAGGAACGAGGAGCTGATGGATATATGCCACGTGTGTGAACACAGAAAACATGCTAAGTGAATTAAGCCAGTCATGAAAGGTCCCATGCTGTATGATTCATTTAGATGAAATTTCCAGAATAGGCTAATCCATGGAGACAGAAAGTCGATCTGTGACTGCCAGGGACTGAGACGTAGTGGGGACTGAGGAATATCCACTAATGGGTAGAGGGTTTCTTTTTGGGTGGATCAAAACGTTGTAAAATTAGATGGTGGTGATTACTCGCCCAATGCTGTGGATATATTAAAGTCACTGATTTCTATATGTTAAATGAGCAAATTTTATGGTGTTTTTAATTACATCTCAATAAAATTGTTATTAAAAAAGAATACAAAGGAGACTCAGTGTCCTCAATTATTAACACTTTGCCCCATTTGCTCTCTCTCTTCGCCTCACGTGCATGCACAATTTGGGGGTTGACCATTTAAAACCTAGTTATTGCCACACTTTACTACTAAATACTTCAGTATGTGGAGCATTTTCCTACATAGCCAAAATACAAATATCATACTCGGGAAATTTAACACCAATACAAAATTATTTTTTTGTATAGTCCATATCCAAATTTATTTATCAGGAATTATGCACTGTATTTAGTTTTCTTATCTTTGTAGTCTCTTTTAATCTAGAAAAAAGAATTCCTTTTCAGAACATTCACATTTTTTAAGAATTCAGGCCAATTATTTCAGAGTATTCCCCAATTTGGAAATGCCTGATTGTTTGAACTGATCTAAGTTGAACCTTTTTGGTAGGAACTTCACATAGAACAGCTTTGGCTTGGCAGCGCCATCAGGCCAGATCCTTTATTATCATGCCAGAACTAAACCTCAGGTAGTGTCACTAGTGGTGACAGTGAGGTGATGCTCACTGTTGGCTGTCGCTAGAGTCCTGATGACCTGATTCCTCCATTATAAAGGTAGCTTTTCCCCTTTGACATTAATAATCTGGGAGGTGACCATTTTGAGTCTGTGTAAATATCCGGTTTCCCCAGTTTTGTTGCCCTCAAAGGGTTTAGCATCTGTTCATGATCTTTGCTTGGTCTTCAATCCTTTTTGAGACTGCTCTGCATCCCCACAGCACGAATGTGATTTTAACACTGGCTGCACATTACAATCAGTGGTATCTCTGGGAATGGGACCCTGGCAATTATACTTTAAAATTTCCAAAGTGATCGATCCTACTACAGAGTAGGGTTGAGCTACAAGAACCTTGCATCGTCCTCATTTTGCAAATAAGGCAACTGATGTCTGGGGAGAATAAGTGACTGGCGAATGGCAGGGACTTGTTAATGCCATAATGAATATTTTTTTGTACTTTAATATCCAATTCCTTCTGTAGGTCATTCAAAGAATAAAACCGGAGAAATGAGTAACTTTTGTATGGTGTTACAGCGGACGGGGTCCTGAAGTGCGTATTTTTGTTTTCAAGGAGAATTCTGCCTTTCATCTTTCATTCAGTAAGACCCCCGGAGTCACAGTGGGAATGAAGGAACCGGGCAGGTGGTCACCGAGCTCCTCCGCCCTCAAGGGGCAGCTCAAGCTCAGGACCAAGGCCGAGCCGGATGTTCACGGGGCTAGACGGTTAACGCTGCAGCCCAGGCGCCGGCCCCTCCGGTTCGCAAGCGCCGCCGACGCGGTGACAACTCCCCTCGGGGCCCTCCGTAGGGCTGCGGAGCACGCACGGGACACACAATGGCGGGGACGCACCGGGCGGAGCGTTCGGCCCCGCCCAGGCACACCCAGAAGTGCGCGGGGCCCCGCAGACGACGGGACCTGCAGGTCCGCCCGCCCTACTTACCCCGGCATGATAAACCTTGTTGGCTCTCTTAATCTTAATATCCAGGGAGGTCCCCATTTCGACTACTCCGCGGGCGGCAGCACTTCCTGCCGCGCGTGACAGGAGTGGAAGGCGAGTCGTCCCACCCCCGCGACCTGGGCCCCGCCCCTTTTCCTGGCCACCAGCAGTATTTTCAGGAGACCTCCCACCCTACTCGGGATCGACTCCCCCGCCTTCCTTCTTCCGGTGCAGGGGCGGGCCTTAGCGCGCGCCGAGGGGCTGTCACTCTTCACCCCCAGCTCTGCTGGGTGTGAGGGGCGGGACCAGGCCGGCCCCGCCCTTTCCGTAAAGACTGTTTTAACACCGGAAATACCCTCCAAAACGGGTCTCTCCCGGCGTGCCCCGCGGTGGGGGGCGGTGTCGAGGTCGCGTCTGGCGGGCCCTGCTAGTGCCGGGTGAGCATAACTCCCGTCAGTCTGTGCGGCTCAGGGGCGCTGCGCTGTGTTGGCCTTAGGATGGTGATAATTGGGGATCGAGTTCCCTCCCTAGTCTCCTTCCTCTCGTCGTCTCTAGTCCTCCCCCGCTCTCTCCCGGGGGTACTGAGGACTGGCGTCTTCAGCTTGGCGGCGCTGCCGGCCCGCAAGGCCTCGATTGGCAGGCGGCCCGCCCTCGCCGCAGGGCCGGGGGCCAAGGTCTCGGGGAGCACCGGGTGACCGAGCCCGGGCGCCGGGTCCCCGGAGGCCGGCTGGGCGGGGCCGCGGGGGCTTGTGGGTACTCCCCCGGCGTGCGCCCTGGAACCGGGTGCTGAATATTCATGTCGGTGCGCAGGATGCGGGAAGGCGCGGCCCGCGGGCCCCGGGTGCCGGCGGCGCGCGCGGACGGGAAGTTCGGAGCTGAAGCGGATCTGCCCAGTCACTTCCTTTTCATTCCCGGCCGGAGCCGACTGAACCAGACACAAGACATATATATTGGTTTGGGTGGGGCTTCCAGGCAGAACGGCAATACACTGGTAGGCAATGTACAGCCTCGACAAATAAAATTCCTTGTAGATGTTTTAAACAAGGGCTTTGCCCGTAAGCGGGCAAGTAGCAGTTCTTTATTTTGGCAGTGCGGTAGGGAATTGCTTTTTCTTAAATTCTTTAGTTCTGATGTTTTAAAATGTGCGTTATTTATAGGATTGCATTAGAAATTTTCCATGAAATGATTTCACGAATTAGTGTAACGGGTGCCTCCCTCTTGAGAATTTAAGGCATTTTATAGGACGACACTGATGGTGCTACGCCTACAATTGCTTTTGAAGGGTGGTACGAGGTGGTATTTCCACTTCCGGATATTCAGGGCTCTGGTCTCAGCTCCTCGCTGCCCTCGGAGCTTCAGTCTCTCTGTCTTGGATGCCTTCCTGCAACTCAAACTCAGCAATTCTAAAACAATTCATCAGGGACTTGATAATCACAGTCTTGTCTATTTGCAATTCAAGAAATGAATCCCTCTCCTCTAGACTCACCCATCATTTCCAACTGGTGACATAGCAGTCTCCGTAGTCCATGCAGGGAAACGGGAAAAGAAACCTCTTACAAGGACCCGCATTCTAGACTTGTCTGCTTCTGCAAACCTGCTTTATACTTCACTTTACAACAGGACATTTCTTACTCCCTAAGGTCAGCTAAGCCGTGTTTTACTCCTCTTTGTAAGTTGCACACAATTTTTATGAAATGCTGATGCAGAGCAAAGAGCTCCACTTCCAGCAGTTGTCAGTGTAATCCGTTTTGGGGCCCTCTCTGTGATGGCTTCCAGACATGAAACTGTCCATTCGTCTCCAGCCACGGCTCTTTTGAATCCCTTCTCCATTCCTTAACCACACCTGAGGCCATAGTCTTGTCTGGTCCACTTCAGTTACTAACAATCAGACCATGTCAGGGTCCCAATCTCATGACTTGAGTGGGAACCCAGCTCCTTAGTTGGGGCTGAGAAGGTGTGAAGTCATGATTTTCTGGCTCTCAGATGCTGCTTCTGCGTCCTCTTCAAGGCCTAGTTGCTTCTGTGTTGAGGCAAGCATCTCTTAACTGACTCCTGCTTGTCTGGATAACTGGGCCTTCTCCCTCCCATACATTTCCTCGAGGGATCTATCTCCACCTTGGTATTTTCTTATCACCCCCTGCCAGCACCCAGTAGTGCTCCCAGCTTTCTCGTGAGGGTTCAGCAAGGCGGCTCAAGACCGTTTATCTCCCACGGAGTCCACATGACTCATGAGAAACACACATCCTTGCCACACCAAAGGGCTGGACTGGAAGCTGCCCCAAGGCCTCTCCTCTCCACCCTGCTGTCTCTCTTCAATCTTCTTGCTCCCTCCTGAAGTGCAGGCAGGAATAAATCAGCGCGAATGTTGACCAGACAGATTTGCAAGACATCAAGGGAAGACCAGCCTCTCCTTCCAGTAGGCTCCACCAATACCAAGGAGAGATTACCTTGCCCCCTCCCCCTTCTCCATCACTTCCCACCAGAAACACTGCACTGTCCACAAGGCCGACTGCCTCCTTTTATTCCTTCCTCTCCCTCCCTGTGTAGACTGAGGATTGGGGAAGTATTTGGCGGAAGCAGGGCTTGATTGCAGCTCTTCATTGAGCCCTGGGGAAAGTGTCTGCCTCCGGTTGTAGGCATCTTTGGTTGGAAGATGGGCCACAAGGCTTGTTTCAGGTGTGAGCCTACTGCCCATTCTGGGACCACAGAAGAGGTCCCACTAAACATCTTTTAATGGAGGCTGTGATGCTCCATCCAGACCTTTTAGGACTGAGGGCCATGTTTCAGAGCTGCTGAGAATATTACCATCAAGAGTTGTCAGCTCAAGTCACTCTGTAAAGCTTGTCCTTAGCTGAGGAAAATTGCATTGCCCAAAGTTGTGGTCCTTTGGGTAGGGAGAGGGAATCTGAGGGGAAGGCAGCCCACATGTCGTGACTCGTCAGTTTAGGATATGAAAACCTCTTCTCACCCCAGTTTGCAACTCGGAAGGACAAGTCAGCCCCCAAGCTCCCTATATCAGTTATATATTTCTGTGTAATAAATTACCTCCAACAATTAGCAGTTTACTACAGCAAACATTTTTGAACTCATAGTGTCTGTGAGTCAGGAACTCAGGACTGACTTCACTGGGTAGTTTTGGCTCAAGGTCTTAGGTGGTTGCAGCCAAGTTCACAGTCTTCTGAAGGCCAGACTGGACTGGAGAATACAAGGTGGTGCCTTTATGTGCCTGTGGCCTGGAGGCCTCAGTTCCTCACCACGCGGGACTCCACAGGCTGCTTGCGAGTCCTCAGCACGGCCGCCAACTTCCCCCAGACCAGGCAGCCCCACAGGGAGAGCGGAGAGCTCTGTGGCGCCTTCTGTGGCCTAGGCTCTGAGCTCTCACAGTTACTTTTCCTTTGTTCGTTAGGAGAGTCACTAATTCCAGCCCATACCCAAGGGAAGAAGAAGGTGGCTCCTTTGTAAGGGAGCATCAAGGAATTTGTGGACATATTTTAAAGCACTCTGCTCCCATCGGTTGGGGAGCGTTCCTGTGATTGCATCATAATTAAACTTTTCCTTCTGCCCAACCCAGCCCTGCTTGCTTCACCCCACCCCACCCCCAACACACCTGTTGATCTGGAGAATACTCCCTAATATATTTCCTGCACACTAATCTCCCTCTCGGGGCCTGCCCCTTGGCAACCCAGCCTGCAACAATCCTGTCACGCCAACCTCCCATCCCAGCTCTGAGCCTCTGTAAAATGATCTCAGTGCTTTTTACAAAGTGATTGATAACAACTCACATATAAAGTTCTTGCTATGGACCAGGCACTGTTTTAAGCACTTGAAACATTTTATTAAGTACAATTATGACTCTCCCCCCTTACAAAAGGGAAAAACTGAGTCCCGGAAGGATTAATGGACTCGCCCAAAGCCATGTCGCAGCTAAGTGGCAGCTGCCCATTTTGATCCAGAGCTCATGTGCGCAGTCACCAGTCACCATGCTACATATGTGCACGTGACTAACGTTGGGCTTAGTGCAAGGGGACACAGGGTCTTAATGGAAAGACAGGGCAAAGAACTGCCGATCAAATGTGAAAGTCAAGCAGGAGTTCAACTTAGAATCAAAGGTGATTTGAGAGAACTTGATGGCAAAGACACTCACTGTAAAAGCCGTGGGAGAATTGTCTGGAACATTAGCTTACTGGGGCTGCCATCGCAAGTGACTGCCAGTGGGCAGCTGAGAACAAAACATTGTTCTCGCTTGTTTGGTTCTAGAAACTGAGGTCTGAAAACAAGGTGTCAGTGAGGTTAGTTCCTTCCAAGGGCTGTGAGGGAAGGTTCTGCTCCAGGCATCTCTTCCTGGCTTGCAGATGGCGGTCTTGCTCGGTGACTGCTCACACTGCATTACTTTTATGTGTCTTCATCATCACCTGGCATTCTCCCTACCTGTACATCTGTCTCCAAGTGTTCGCTCCCCCCTTTTTAAAAAATGTTTTTATTTATTTCTTTTTGAGAGACAGAGACAGGGCACAGCCAGAGAGGGGCAGAGAGAGACAGAGACACAGACTCTGAAGCAGGCTCCAGACTCTGAGCTGTTAGCACAGAGCCTGATGTGGGGATCGAACTCATGAACCGTGAGATCATGACCTGAGCTGAAGTTGGCTGCTTAATTGAGCCACCCAGGCGCCCCTAAGGGTTCCCTTTTTGTAAAGACCCTATTTCCAAATCCAATCACGTTCTGAGGTTCTGGAGGTTAGGACTTCACGATATGAATTTGGTAGGGGCACAATTCAACATGTAACATACAGCAAGAATATATAAACAAAAATATTTAGACATATAAAGATAGATGTACAGTTAGTAGAAGATTTTAACAAAATGCAACCTGTTAGAGATGGAGTGCATAAACCATAAAGGTATAGAGGATTAAAAAAAAATAATTAAGAAGTACCATGAAATGTAATGGAATCATAGGGGATTCACCTTTTCGAGTATCTGTATACATTTCAAGTGTCTGTAAGCATTGGTCGCATACTAAACCACAAAGAAAATCTCATATTCCTAATAACTAAGTATGGTCCAGATGCTTTTAACCACCCAAATTTTAACTATTTAGAAATCAGATAAACTTCCAAATGCACTAGGTCAAGGAGCAAATAAAATTACAATAATTGACTAAAAACAACAAAGTATGAATGCTTCATACCAAAGTCTATGAGATACACCGAAGAAAGAATCTAGTGAAAAATTATTAGAAAAGGTTTAACTATTTGGCCACAGTGAAATGATATATGTGGGATTTGCTTTAAAATGACTCCACAAGACCGGGAAGATATGGTTGGGGCAGGGCCAGAGGTGAGCGATGTTGATAATTATGGAAGCTGAGTGATGAGAACATGGCGCTTTCTTATACTAGTCTCTGTGCTTTTCTGTATGTTTGAATCCCATAGTAGAAGGAGACACTGTTTTTGAAATATTAGCCAAGGTATTTTTTTTAATCCCTCGTAATTCCTAGTAGGTACCTCTACCCCCAGAACCAACTCTCTCTCCGTCAAATGTGTGCCCTGGATGATGAAGTGTGTGATAAAGAGCACTTTGCCCAAGACATGAGATGTGTCTGATCTAGAGGAAAAGGCGCAGAGAGAACAAAGCATCTTGGGGTGGGGTCTGGCTGCCTGTGCTCTGGAGTCACATCCTCCTTGAGGACAGGGCGGGGCGGGGCTGTGGAAAAGGACTGAAAAAGCAGAGCACCTGAGTGGAAGAGGAAAGGATTAGGAGACCCTGCAAGAGGGAGCTGCAGCCTGAGTCAGCAGTGGGCTTCCTCTCGCCTCTAGCTTGGTGTTGCCTGGACCCGGAGGAGACAGACAGACTGCACCAGCAGGGACATTGGCCGCGATCCGTGACATTCCTGAGCCATACACTTTTCTCCATCCCAGATAGAATTCTTCCAGAGAGAAGGCAAGAAGAGAATGGGGATGTGAAAAGAGAATGTAATGTACTGTCAACGGAGTTCCAACTACATAGGAAGATTGATTTTCTTTTTCCCACCCTCAGCAGAAATGGTTGCTGGAGAGCTAAATTGGGTTAATTTACAGAGAAATGAAGACTGTTACTTTTTTGACCATTTATGTGTTGTGCCTGTAGATTTTCAAAGAGCTACATACACAAAGATCAATAGGCATTTCTATTTAACAGCAGTTAACGGCACTTACCAGTCAGAAAATAAAATGAAAATAAGGATTGGATGTTCAATAGCAATAAAAAAATAAAATACTAAGGCTAATTTGAATGTAATATATGTCTGAGTTACATGAATAAAGCTACAAAGCCAACCTAAGAAATACAAAATAGGGGCGCCTGGGGGGCTCAGTCGGTTGAGTGCCTGACTTCAGCTCAGGTCATGATATCATAGTTTGTTCGAGCCCCGTGTTGGGCTCTGTGCTGACAGCTCGGAGCCTGGAGCCTGCTTTGAATTCTGTGTCTCCCTCTCTCTCCGCCCATCCCCTGCTTCTGCTCTCTCTCTCAAAAATAAAAATTAAATATATATATATATATATATAAAATATGAAAAAAGGAGAGATGTACAGTGTTTCTGAACAGAAAATCTAAATTTTTAAAAAAAGTCCAGTCTTATAAAACTAGTTTTTAGGCCTAATTAATTCCTCTTAATATAGTTTCTAATGAGGAAATCTAATGACAATTTTTCTTTAAAAATAATGGAATTGATATAACTTCTTAAAAAATTAATTGTAGGGAAAAGAGCTCTCTAGTAGGCATAGAGCATAGTAAAGCAGTAAGAGTTAAAACAGCATAATTTAAAAAACAATTAAAAAAATTTTTAAAGGGGTGCCTGGGTGGCTCAGTTGGCTAAGCGTCTGGCTTCAGCTCAGGTCATGATCTCATGGTTCATGGGTTCAAGCCCCATGTCAGGCTCTGTGCTGACAGCTAGCTCAGAGCCTGAAGCCTGCTTCAGATTCCATATCGCCCTCTCTCTCTGACCCTCCCCTCCCCATGCTGTCTCTCTCTCTCTCTCTCTCAAAAATAAAAAAGTAAAAACAAAACAAACAAAACATTGAAACAGCATCATTTGGCATAAGATCAATTGGATAGAATAGCTCAGAACAGATTCCAATTTGTTAGTATATATGAGATTTTATGGTAAAAGATGGTAAAAAAAATACCATAAATCTGCAGAGGACACAGGATTATTCAGCAAATGATATTAGGCTGAATGGCTTGAGTCTTAGGAGAAAAGTTAATTTAGATTTTGCTATCATGCCACAACCAACCTACCCCCCAGAAAACCTACTGAGATTAAAACGTTTAGGACATAATAGAACAAGTTAGAAATAGGTTTAATGGGAATGTGGAAAAATTATTTGAGAAACACTACTGAAGTCTTGTAGAGGACATGACAGCAGCTTTGAAGGGAAGGGAAGGCATACCATGTTCTTGGATAATAAAGTTCAATAGTATCAAAATGCTCATTGTCCTCTACTTAATTGATCAATTTAAAGCAATGCCAATAAAAATACCATCTACTCTTTATTCTTGCACCCAGGCAGGTTGATTGTAAAGTTTATTTGAAAGGATAAATAAGCAGGAATAACCAGGAAAAGAATCCCAACAAGAAATGAGCAAATGGGAGGTGAGGGTCCTGGGCCATGTCATACAGATATTAGCACATGTGACCTAGTTTAACAAATAGCATGTGGAGGGAATTCTGGGCCTGAGCCTTCAAAAGGCCTGGAAACTTACACTTTTGTACGTTGGGAGCTCTGAGAACCATGTAAGGAGACCCTGGTGGAGAGACCATGTTGATGAGCTACAAGGAGGAGCAGGGGCCTTGGACAATATGGAGGGAGAAAGAGCACCTGCCCCCCAACTAAGACCAGCCTTCCTGCCATCCCCTCCAAGGACTTAACACACAAATGCAGCCGTCTTGGGCATTCCACCCTTCTTGCTGTCTGACCACAGCCACATGAATGACACAAAGCAAGACCAGCAGAAGTACCACTTAGCTGAGCTTCAGTTAACCAACAGAACTGTGAGAAATAACAAGCCACTGAGTTTTGAGATGGTTCATGATGCAGCAATAGACGATCAAAGTAAATGCTTACCTAAGGAGAAAAGACAGAATGGGGCAGAGGCGGGGTGGGTTGTGGGGATGGAAGCTAGACTTCTCTGAATGTTCCATGCCACACAATTTGGCTTTGGAATTATATACGTGTTTCATTAAATAATAGGCCATGTTAATTAAAAATTAAACCACATAAAAGAGCTAGAAAATATAATTGAACTTTAAAAAGTGTGGGCCTGGGGTAGATTTGGGAAGACTTTGTGACTGGAGATTCATAGAATAGATCTCTCTTTCATCCTTCCACCGAACCCCTCCATCCTCAAATCTGGCAATGGCATGTCAAATCCTTCTTGTGGTTTGAAGCTCTTTGAACTTCCTTTCTATATTACTTTCTTTCCTTCCAGGGAAAACTTTCTGCTTTTAACAGGCTTATGATATAAGTTTAGGCTGATCTAGAAAACCTCCCAATTTTTAAGTTAATGGTACCATATAACATAACATAATCTTGGGAGTGATATTTCATCATACACCCAGCTTCCACTCACCCTCCGAATGGAGGGCATCATACAAAGGTAAGGTCAGTGGGGGTCATTCTTGGAATTTTGACTACCAGCAGGAATAACATTTGAATCTGTAAGAACTCTAAAATGGGGTGCCAGGGTGGCTCAGTCAGCTGAAGTCTTGATTTTGGCTTAGGTCATGATAGTAGGGTCATGGATCAAGCCCCACATTGGGCTTCTCACTGAGCATGAAGGCTGCTTAAGATTCTCTTTCTTTCTCTCTCTCCATCCCTCTCCCCTGCTCATACTGTCTCTATAAAACAAAACAAAACAAAATAAAATAGTAATTAAAAAACCATGAGACAGAGGACATGAGTAACATTTGCAAAAGATGAAATTAAGGAGTAAACAGACATATGGAAAAATGTTTAACTTCAATAAAAGAAATTCCAGGAAGAATCTTCCATTTCACAGGTTAAATTAGCAAAATCCTCAATATTGACAGGGTACTCACTCACAGATGACAGCAATGCAAATGGTACAAAACAAAAAGGAAGAAAATTGGTAATATATGCCAAAGCCTTTAAAATGTTTATATTCTTTGACCTAGTAATTTATCTGCTGTAAATCTACCTCAAAAAAATAATGCTAGGGTGCCTGGGTGGCTCAGTTGGCTAAGCAACCAACTCTTCCTCTTGGCTCAGGTCTTGATCTCAGCTCAGGTCTTGAGCTCATTGTCTTGAATTTGAGGCTTGCAATGGGCTCCACGCTGGGCATGAAGCCTACTTTAAAAAAAAAGAAAAGAACCCTAAATTTAAAAAGAAAAATATTTCAATGCCATGATGTTCACAGCAAATTATTAACAATAAAAAAGTGGAAACAACCTAATTGACAAAATGTGCAGGTTTGGTAAACTATACTTCCAATTCAGTGAGATATTATCTGCCACTAAAAACATGACCATACTGAAAAAAAATTGATAGAGAAATAGTCCATGTTTATGGAGTATAAGACTCAACATTATTAAGATGTCCATTCTTCCACTCAATGCAATCCCATTAAATGGTCCAGCAGCCTTTTCTTAAAAATGGACAAACTAATTAAAAAATTGATATGATGGGTGCCTGGGTGGCTCAGTTGGTTAAGTGTCCAACTTCAGCTCAGGTCATGATCTCTTGGTACATGAGTTTGAGCCCTGCTTTGGTCTCTGTGCAACAGCTCAGAGCCGGGAGACTGCTTCAGATTCTGTGTCCCTCTCTCTCTGCCCATCCCTCATCTTTTGCTCTGTCTCTCTCTCTCTCAAAAACTAGATGAACATTTAAAAAATTAATATAATACAAAGGACCTAGAATAGCAAATATAATTTTGAAAAAGAAGAACAAAGTTGAAGGATTTATACTGCCTGATTTTAAGAGCTAGGACAAAGCAGTGGTCATGACATGAAGACAGACAAATATATCAGTGGAATAGAGTAGGGAGTCCATAAATTAACCATATGTATATAGTCAATAAAATCACATGAATTTCAACAAAGATGCCAAGATAATCTTGATGGGGAAAGGGAAACTTTTTCAACATATGGTTTTGGAACGACTAGATATTTGCAAAATCATGAAAAGTTGATTTAAAAAAAAAGAAGGACTTCAACCCCTACCTCACACCATACACAAAAAATAACTTGGAGTAAATCATAGACCTAAATGTTATAATGATAAAGATTTTGAAAGAACACATAGGAGGCAATCTTTCTGACATTAGAGTGGACAAAAAAAAGTCTTAGACCGAACATAAAAATCATGGATTATAAAAAAAAATGGTAACTTACCATTTACTTCTGCCACTCAAAATACACCACTAAGAAAATGAAAAGGCAAGCAACACATTGAGAGAAAATCTTTACAGTACACATAACTAAGTACACATACCAGACTGTGTAAAAAAAAACTCTTAAAATCCAATAATAAGACAAGGAATCTAATTAATAAATGGCTCAGCATGTTCACTTCTAGTGTTTACTCAAGAAAATGAGGACATATGTCCACACAAAGACTTCTAGTTGTGTGTTCATAGCAGCATTATTCATAATGGAGAGAAACTGGAAACAACCCAAATGTTCACCAAGTGGTGAATGGGTAAACTAACTGTTGTATATCCATATGATAAAACACTACTTATTAACACCAAGGGATAAGCTACTGATACATACAACAGCATGGTTGGATCACAAAGATACACTGAACTAAAGAAGTCAACCTTAAAAAAAACTATATACTTAATGTAAATTCCAAGTAGGTAAAACTAATCAATAGTGACATAAAACAGATCAGGGGATGTCTGAGAAGTACCCGGGGAGGCAAGGGCTGTGATGGAGTGGTATGGACCACATAGTGTCAGGAGGTTACATTTAAGGGGATGGAAAAACCCATATCTTGATTGGGGAGGTACTTACACGGATTATCTATGTGTTAAAACTCATAAAACTACATAGATGCACACACAGTGGATGTATTTTATTTTATATAATTATACTTCTATAGGTTGACTTCAAAAGTAGTTACCAAGATCATATGCTAACATTAGAAAATGGTTGTGTTAAAATCAAAGTTTAAAAAACATACAGAATTTTATCTGTATGATTACAGTGTGAGAAACAGGCAAGCAAACAAAACACATGCAACATAATTCTCCAGTTTAAACAAATAAAAACACAGAAAACCGAGAAGAAAAGAAACACTCCAGAACTATCAACAATGCTGGGGTATTTAGGACATGGATATCTTTTGTCCTTTGACTTCTCACAAATACGCATGATTTCAAAAGTATTTACCATCAAATTTAAAGTATTCACTGTTAAAGCTAAGGGGTGCCTTGCTGGCTCAGTTAGTGGAGCATGTGACTCTTGATCTCAGAGTTGTGAGTTCAAGCCCCGTGTTGGGCATAAAGATTTTTTTAAAGTTTTATTTATTTTGAGAGAGACAGAGACAGTGCAAGTGGGGAAGTGGCAAAGAGAGAGGGAGACACAGAATCCCCAAGCTGCCAGGACAGAGCCTGACATGGGACTATATCTCACGAAACCATAAGATCACGACCTGACAGGAAACCAAGGGTCAGGTGCTTAACCAACTGAGCCACCCAAGCGCCCTGGGCATAGATATTACTTAAAAAAATAAAATCTGTAAAATATTTACTATGAAAGCGAAAAAATATATTTGCCATTAAACTTTTTAAAAATCTAATTTATTGTCAAATTGGCTAACATACAGTGTGTAAAGTGTGCTCTTGGTTTTTGGAGTAAATTCCCGTGGTTCATCACTTACGTACAACACCCAGTGCTCATCCCAAGTGCCCTCCTCAATGCCCATCACCCATTTTCCCGTCTCTCCCACTCCCGTATCCACCCTCAGTTTGTTCTCAGTATTTAAGAGTCTTTTATGATATGCCTCCCTCCCTCTCTGTTTGTAACTATTTTCCCCCTTCCCTTCCTCCAGGATCTTCTGTTAAGTTTCTTAAGATCCATATATGAGTGAAAACATAGGATATCTGTCCTTCTCTGACTGACTGACTTCACTCAGCACAATACCTTCCAGTTCCATCCACGTTGCTCAAATGGTCAGATTTCATTCTTTCTCACTGCCAAATAGTACTCCATTGTGTATATATAAACCACATCTTGTTGATCCACTCATCAGGTGATGGGCATTTAGGCTCTTTCCATGATTTGGCTATTGTAGACAGTGCTGCTATGAACATTGGGGTCCATGTGCTCCTATGCATCAGCACTCCTGTATCCCTTGGGTAAATCCCTAGCAGTGCTATTGCTGGGTCACAGGGGAGTTCTATTGTTAGTTTTTTGAGGAGCCTCCACACTGTTTTCCAAGTGGCTGCAGCCATTAAACTTTAAAAGAGGGAAGAGGAATTAATAGATAAGGGCAGTCAGAATTTTTCCAGCTGCAAAAGTCAGAAACTGATTTAAATGATCTGAAGCAAACCATGAATATATTGGCTTTCCTAACTTTTAAGTGATAAACAAGATTAATTTACTCATTTCTAGGTATTCTTCCTGACAGGAGATCCTTACCATTTATAGGGGAGACATTTGAAATCTCTCTCAAATAAGCAAATCGATGAATATTAAGTCATAAGCACTTTTGTCATTAAAAGGCAATGCAGGAAGGACAACTTGTTAAAGCCACATCTTTCAGCTCTTACATGAATTGCGTTCTCACAGCCGTTCGATAATTCAACTTGCGTCCAGTGAGCATCCGGCCGCAGGCAGGGCTTTTCTGCGTTGGTGGTGTTTGCTTTCTGTCTACCCGCCATGAGGTGAGATGCCGTTCACCAGAGACCCTGCCGGTGGGCCACCTGCAGACTTCCTTCAGCACACCCACAAGGGGCACCGAGCCCGGAGACTTTGTAAATCCACTAAAAATGAAGCGGGTGGCTCAGTCGGTTAAGCCTCCCACTTCAGCTCAGATCATCTCGTGGTTTGTGGGTTCAAGCTCCGTGTCAGGCTCTGTGCTCACAGCTCAGAGCCTCGAGCCTGTTTCGGATTCTATATCTCCCTCTCTCTCTGACCCTCCCCGGCTTGCGTTGTCTCTCTCTGTCTCTCAAAAATAAATTTAAAAAACATTAAAAAGTTTTAAAAAATGAAAGAGTGTAAATCCACTATAAAAGTTTTTACAGTTGATGTAGCTAGGACTTATGCAAAACAGCTCCCCCCCCCCCCATGTGAACTGTGGAGTAAAGTGAGTAACTCTGAGAAACATACAAGATGACGTCAGGGAAGGGGGAGGGGGGCGGGAAATCACGGGAATTAACGCGATTTCCTGCCGCTACTCATGAATGCCTAAGAGCACGTCAGGGATGGGACTCATTGGGGTTTAAACACGCAGCCAGGTCCCCACCCTGGGTCCTGTATCAGCTCCAGGAGTGCGCTCTGGGCTCTGATAGAGACTTCTGGGTCTTCCTGGGATTTCAGGACGGCTGGGTGGCAAGGAGGTATCAGGTGCTACCGCAGCCCTGGAGGGAAGTTCCGCATCTTGGGTCCCGCTCTCTGACCCTGACTGAGCAGGACAATGGCTGCACCTGGGGTTCATCCCCCAGGTGAGGTGTCCTTTGTTCGCTTTCAGTTACAGCCCCATTGATTTAGCTTCTGTGTCATCACAGAGCTCTTTTTGCTTTACCTGGCCACTTTTTATATTAATGCAAAGCAGTTTCGATGTTAATCCTAACAATGCACCTGATCTGGAAATAGGTCATGAGTTTGGGCCCCGCATCGGGCTCTGTGCTGACAGCTCAGAGCCTGGAGGCTGCTTGGAATTCTGTGTCCCCCTCTCTCTCTGCCCCTCCCCTGTTCACACTTTGTCTCTTATCTCTCAAAAATAAACATTAAAAAGGTTTAATTTCAAACTCCTAAGCAAATAAGAGAGATTGATTAGGTATGTAATAAAGCAAATAGAGCCACACATTAATTCTAGACTCTAAATATTTGGCATATGTCTGTTCACTATATAATTTTTTCAGCTCCACCCCACGTTTGAAAGTTTTTAAATAAAAGTTGGGATGAAAATGTAAACAGAAATACTTAAACAATTTATATATATGTACTCATTCATTTGGTCAATGGTCTCACATTTATTTATTATGCTAATTATGCTAAATCCTGAGGACTCACTGGGGACCACAGAGATGAGGTCGTCCCTTCATGTAGCCTAGATGTACATGAACAGCCTAGAAGAGAAGGTGAAGTAGGAATTCCAGCAGCATAAAGAGTTCTTACTGTAGGGCCTCTAATGATGTCATCTTACTTTGATCACATCTGTAAAGACCCTCTCTCCAAATAAAGTCACATTCTGAGGTCCTGGGGGTTAGGACTCTAACATATCTTTTTTGCAGGGACACAACTCAACCTATAACATGAGATGATCAGCTTTGCATTCTAGAAAGATCCTTCTGGCTACACTGTGAAGAATATGTTGGAGAGTAGCATCTCCCTAAACGTCTCAGTGAGATGTCTGTAGAAATCTTCACAAGAGATAATAATGACTGGACAGCAGTCATGGCAATGATGTAAGAAGGAAGAAGAGAAGTGGACCAAGAGGGGACATCTCAGGGTGTAGTGGTTTGATTATTGAAGGGATGTGAGCTGGGAGAGCAGGAAGGCTTCTTTTTTTTTTTTTTAAATGTTTTAATTATTTTTTGAGACAGAGAGAGACAGAACATGAGAGGGGGAGGGGCAGAGAGAGAGGGAGACACAGAATCCGAAGCAGACTCCAGGCTCTGAGCTGTCAGCACAAAGCCCGATGCAGGGCTCGAACCCATGAATGTTGAGATCATGAGCTGAACTGAAGTTGGAGACTTAACCTACTGAGCCACCCAGGGAGCCCTCAGAAGGCTTCTACCTAGAGGAGGCAGGGTCCCAAGTCTCACCCAAACCCCATTCCCAACAAGGGTGTCTGTGTGGCCTTCATGTAACTTACTGTCAGCCCAGGGAAGTGTCCCCACTTCCTGGTTCTCCATGTCCTGGAGCCTCATTTCTGCCCCGAGATGCACCTCCTCCGGCCACCACACCTCCATTCAGTAAGAACTCAAATTACCCATTCATCGCTAATTGATAGATCACTTGGTTCACTCTAAGTTCTGGAAGAAAATCTCCTCTGTTTATTTCTGGAATCATTAAACTTCCGTTTTATGTTCTTCTTCCCTGGAAGGTATTTATATGTATGTTTCTCTTTCTTTCTTTCTTTTTTTTGGGGGGGGAGGGACATTGGTCTCAGTGCTACACAGAGAATGCTTGTTGCTCCAAAGATCTACATGAGACTAGTCGCAGTTAGGTAAAAATTGTCTGCCTTCCAGAACTCAACACACTTTCATGTGAATTAAGTCATTTTCAGCCCCAAAATGTACATATAATCTTAGAAACTTAGCAACACTGGAGACTATGAGGGGCTCCCTAACAGGTATTTTCCTCTTCCTTTGTGGTGGTAGAAACCCCAATTATTTCAGCTGGGCATCTGTCTGTCCAGAATCATGTCCACGTGTCTCAGTCACCCTTATCAGTAGGTGTGGCCACCTGACCAAGTTCTGGCCAAGGAGATGTTAATGGAAGCCAAGAGTGCATCTCCCAGGAAGTATCTTGGAAAAGAGGCCTAAGTCTTTCTCTTTCCCCTTGCTCACCCTGCCGGTTAGAATTTGGATGTGCTGGTTACACTTTGCGGAGTCCTCTTGGACCACAAGGTAGAAAATACTTGCAGAGGATGGAAGAGGGCTGAGGTAGGAGGAGCCTGAGCTCGTCATGACCTTCAACCCCTCATACCGGCCCTGACCACTTCCGCTTATTTTTTTTTAATGTTTATTCATCCATTTTGAGAATGAATGCATTTGAGAATGTGTGCCCACGTGAGCAAGGGATGAGCAGGGAGAGAGAGAGAGAACCCTAAGCAGGCTCCACTCTGGCAGCACAGAGCCTGATGCAGGGCTCAAACCCGTGAACTGCAAGACCATGACCTGAGCTGAAATCAAGAGTTGGACGCTCAACCGACTGAGCCACCCAGGGACCTTTGCCTACATTTATTAGAGAGAACTTCTCCCTTGCTGTAGGAGATGGAATAATCCCCCTTCCCTACTCTGCAAAAAAGATGTTCATGTCCCAATCCCTGGAAACCATGAATCTGTTCCCTTACTAAACGGGCTTTGCAGGTGAGTTGAGAATGTTGAGGTTGGAGATTATCTGGGTAAGCCCCATGTCAACAAAGGGGTGCTTGTGAGAAGGAGGTAGGAGTGTCAGAGGCAGAAGGAGATGTTCGCAGCAAAGGTTGGAGGGAACGTACTTTGAAAATGGAAGGAAGGGGGGCACCTGAGTGGCTCAGTTGGTTGAGAATTTCACTCTTGATTTTGGCTCAAGTCATGATCCCAGGGTCATGGGATCAGGCCCTGCATTAGGCTCCATGCACAGCTTAAGATTCTGTCTCTCCCTCTCTCTTTACCCCTCCCCTACTCGTGCTCTCTCAGAGAGAAAGAAAGGAAGGAAGGAAGGAAGGAAGGAAGGAAGGAAGGAAGGAAGGAAGAAAGAAAGAAAGAAAGAAAGAAAGAAAGAAAGAAAGAAAGAAAGAAAGAAAGAAAGAAAGAAAATAGAAAGAAGGGACATAATAAACCAAGGAATGTGGGCAGCCTGAAGGAAGTAGAAAAGGTAAGGAAATGGATTCTCCCCTAGAGCCTCCTGAAGCAACCAGCTTTGCAGACCCTTGACTTTAGTTCCCAAAGTCTTATTTCCGATGTCTGATCTCTGAAACTGTAAGAGGGATGTTTATTTACTTTTAGAGAGGGAGGACACGCACATGTGTGGAGAAGGGCAAAGAGAGAGGAGAGAAAGAATCCCAAGCAGGCTCCACGCCGTCAGTGCAGAGCCTGATGCGGGGCTTGATCCCACAAACTGCGAGACCGTGACGTGATCCAAAAACAACAGTTGCTCGACCAACTGAGCTACCCGGGCGCGCCCAGTGTGTGTTGTTTAAAGCCGCTGAGTTTGTGACGATCGGTTATAGTAACAATAGGAAACTAATAGAGCCACTTCAGTGACTATTATTTTGTGACCTCTGACAGCCGCAGCTGACCCCAGTCCTAAGAGAACTTAAGATAGTGCACTGATTAAGCAGTTGAATGACGAGGACTCATAAGCAGATGTGTGGCCATGAGACATTTGGTGGCATGTTCCCGTTGCTGCATTAGAAGGCGTACTGCGGCTGACCAAGGCAGAGTGTTAAGAAAAAATGGTTGGAAAACTTCAGAATCTGGGGCACATTCAGCTACTTCCTGGCACTTCCCAAAAAGTCCAAAAGCGAGGTGAACTTGGGAAAAAGCCAGGCAGCCTAGAAACAGAATGGGGAATTTGTTCTGCTTGGGAAATCCACTCTGTCTGGAGTCTACAATGTAATTTGACTCATAAACTGATAATTTGGAGTCTTGCTAAATTAAAAAAACCAAGCTTCTAAAACCGAGGCAAAGGCAGGCTGGGTTGGCAGTTTTGCGGAGGGCTCCTAATTTCACAAAGACCTTTATATCGAGGTTTTCCTGCCAGAAAGTGAGAGCCAGTCCAGAGACAAACATCAGGGTATGGGTTTTATCTTCTGAACCAAGCCCACCATTTCATCTGATCCAAAGGTGATGATCATTTGATTGAAGAGAAGTGGTGGGAGAGCCTAGCGAATGATTTTTTTAGGGTACGGGTGTCTTCAATAGTTTACCTCTAAAGTATCATACGTTGTTTATCTGAAATTCAAGCTTAACTGGGAATCCTGTGTTTTCTTAGGCTGTGCTAAATCTGGCAGTCCTAAAATGGAACACACCAGAAACAAGCATCTCAGAAAGCCATGAGGTTTGTGAAGGTATTAGTTATATTGATAGAAAACTGGGGCACTTGGGTGGCTCAGTTGGCTAAGCATCCAACTTTGATCTCGGCTCAGGTTATGATCTCACGTTCGTGGACTCAAGCCCTGTGTTGGGCTCTACACTGAAATTGAAGAGCCTGCTTGGGGTTCTCTCTCTCTCTCTCTCTCTCTCTCTCTCTCTGCTCCCCAATCGCTCATGCACACACACACACACACACACACACACACACACACACACACACACATTCTCTCTCTCTCTCTCTCTCTCAAAATAAGCAAAAACTTAAAAAAAAAAAAAGAAACCGCCAACTAGCCCATCAATCCCTAAAGCAGAGCTCTTAGGACCCCATATCTGTTCCGCTCCCAGGCAGGAAATAATCTCTACAGCTCACTCCTGATGGGGCTTTTAAAGATGAGAGACAAGGAGGTTCTCCTGCAGGGAAGCAGGAGATATTGGGCAAGAAATCTCGTTCCAGAGCCAAAGGTATTTGGATGCGCTGTCCAAATAATTTACTGCCAGAGAAGGGGGTGCTCACCAATCCTGTTCCCCCAGGATTGATCCCTACTGTGGGCCAAGGACTGCGGGGTGTTCTCCGTGACCCCCCTTTCCAGTGGGAGTTTTTACTGGAGCTACTTTTCTTACTGCATCATTGTACTTTGCTCATTTTGAAGCAGATACCTTTTCTTAGGTTCCTGGGCTCCGGGCCGCAAGGAGCCCTCTGCGCTAATGGAGATTTCTGGACAGCACCCAAGATGCAGGCTGTTGAGCTGAAGGATGTGCCTAAATGGAACTCTGAGGTTGTTGCTCTTGCAAAAAGTATAGATCTGTACTCCATGTGGGAAGAAAGATACATAAATATTTGGGCCAGTGGGTTTTGTGGTGGTTTCCTTTTCTCTTCCAACGTTCTCTCCCCCCGACCCTTCTATACCAGATTATCTTCCATTCCAGTGTGCTGGGATGTCCTGACTAAATTACAAGTTTATTCAGATGTTATGACCTTCATTTCCAGGCCAGACAGGGAAGGCCCGGAGGGCACAGAACGCTGGCCACAAACTGCCTTGCCCTTCTGCACCACTGGGCCATTGCCAGTAAACGGCGGGGATGCTCTGCAGGCAGAGTGAGCGCAGTCCACAGAAAACCACTCTCACTTCTGACACCAAGTACAAGTTTGCGGGATTCGCCCCACCATTGTCAGTTTCAATAGTTCACAGGAGAGTCTCACAGAGCCCGCTCAAAGCTGCTGCACAACAGCAAACAACAACAAAAATACAGATTACAATCCGCCAGGGGAAGAAGTACAGAGCGCAGAGGCCAGGAAAGAACCCGGAGTGCAGCCTCCGCCGTGCTCTCCCTGTGCGGTCACGGCGGTGGACTCTCGGTGTCGGTGCGTGAAGAGCACGTGGAGTACAGCCATCCGGGGAGGCCCGTCCGCCCTCGGAGACCGGAGACTGGCGTTCTGTTGGGGCCTCACATGTAATCATACTGGTGTCTCATACATCTGATCTGAGTCCCAAGACCCTCTTTTTTTAAATTGTTATTGTTTTTGTTTATTTATTTTTGAGAGACACACACGGAGTGCAAGCAGGGCAGGGGAAGAGAGAGAGAATCCCAAGCAGGCTCTGAGCTGTCAGCACAGAGCCTGATATGGGGCTAGAACTCATGGAACTGTGAGATCATGACCTAAGCCAAGGTCGGAGGTTTAACTAACAGAACCACCCAGGTGCCCCAGTCCCAAGCCCTGCTTTTTTTTTTTTAATTTTTAAAAAATAATTTACTTATTTTTGAGAGAGAGAGACAGAGTGGGAGCAGGGGAGGAGCAGAGAGAGAGGGAGACACAGAATCCAAAGCAGGCTCCAGGCTCTGAGCTGTCAGCACAGAGCCTGATGTGGGGCTTGAACTCACAAACCATAAGATCATGTCCTGATTCAACGTTGGACACTCAACTGAATGAGCCACCCACGCACTCCCCAAGCTCCTCTTGAGGCTAACTAATACCTTGTGACCCAAACACCTCATTCTAAGTGACCTTGATTGACATGCTCTTCCAGCACGGCACGCACCAATCTACACAGTCCAGTGGAACTTAACACCGTGTTGGAAATGGAGTACCAGGGCCAGACCACTTTCCCGGCAAGGTTAGTCTTTACCATACAGATGTGTTCTTCTGCACAATAGAACCCCCAGTTATTAAAACGTTTATTTATTAATTTTGAGAGGTGAGCAGAGACAGAGAGGGAAAGAAAGAATCCCAAGCAGGCTCCACACTCAGCCTGGAGCCCGATGCAGGGCTGGATCTCATGACGGTGAGATCATGACCTGAGCTGAAATCAGAAGTCAGACGCTTAACCAACTGAGCCACCCAGGCACCTCTAGAACCCCAATTTTTAACTGAGCACAAAGTACCCAGAATCAGGAAACCTAGGGGTGCCTGACTGGCTCAGTCCTTAGAGCATGCAACTCTGGACCTTAGAGTGGTGAGTTGGAGCCTCATCGTAGGGGGTAGATTGTACTTACAAAATTTTTTGGGGGGCGCCTGGGTTGCTCAGTGGGTTAAGCATCCAGCTTCGGCTCAGGTCATGGTCTCACAGTTCATGGGTTCGAGCCCCACGTCGGGCTCTGTGCCGACAGCTCAGAGCCTGGAGCCTGCTTCAGATTCTGTGTCTCCTTCTCTCTCTGACCCTCCCCTGCTCACGCTGTCTCTCTCTGTCTCTCAAAAATAAATAAAAAACATTAAAAAAATTTTTTAACCTTCAAAAAAAATGAAAGAACTCAACCTCCACCAGAGTCCCAACTTCCACATTTGTGACCGTGTAACTAAATTCTAGGCCATGCCATATAAGTGGAGGTCATATTTGCCACTTCTGGGAAGTATCGTCAAATAGAGGCGCCTATTTTGCTGCCTAAATGGGGCTTGAAGAGCTGTCTTGGCCCATAAGGAGAAGCTTTATGCTGAGAATGTGCGCAAGCAGAGGACGGGACCCAGATTCCTGTTGATGGAGGCGCTCTTCACACAACCTTTTAGGGAAGACATTGGAATCATGTTTAAGCCACTGCTCCATCGAGCTGTCTGTCATTTGCAGCAGGACCTTATTTCAGCACTTACTGGAAATCCATTTTTTTAAAACTTCCTTTCAGATTGCTTACATCCAGATTTCAAAACTCTATGCCCACTTGTTAAAAGATTCACCTTTAATCCAAGCCACCCCATCAGACCCTCCCTGGCCATGGGCTCTCTGTGCTGGCTCCTGCCTTGCTGGGAACCCTGGCCTTTCTTCTTGAGACTGTATCACATGCAGGCACTTGATTTTCCATTTTCAGCTGAGGATAGGAAGGGACTGTTTTCTGATTATCTGACCATCATGTTTTCCATGACTAACAAGTTGGAGATGGGACACCTAAACTTTGTATCTAAACTTAGAGGTTGATTTTCTTGATATGCCTTTTTAAAATTGAAGAGGGGCGGCTGAGTGGCTCAGTTGGTTAAGCATCCAACCTCAGCTCATGGCATGAAATAGCGGTTCATGGGTTAGAGCCCCGCATCCCTGCATCAGGCTCTGTGCTGATAGCTCAGAGTCTGGAGCCTATTCAGATTCTGTGTCTCCCTCTCTCTCTGTGCCCCTCCCTTGTTTGTACCCTGTCTCTCAAATAAATAAATATTTTAAAAATAAAAATAAAATTGAAGAATAGGTATTTGGTGAGAAAGAAGACTTAGAGATCCAAGACCCGATATTTGAATTTTATCAAAATGCACCAGGGTTCCCTATGCCCAGTTGCTTCGCACCATGTCTGCCGAGGCAGGATCAACACCGAATCTTTCATTTTTATGTTTTTGGTGTCCTGTCATCCTTATCTCTTCATAAAACTTCATCACAGCCTTTGCAGACAGCTGAGAAATTGTTAAAACACAAAAGATGAACAAAGACTACTTTTTTACGGTACAAAGACAGGGATTTTATCCTTCCTTTATTTAAGAACAGCAGGACATGGGGACATGGCATCAGGTGACTTCCGCCACCATCTTCACGATTTATCAGTCTTGGTATTGGATGTTGGAGGAGGATGGAGGAATCACACTAAAACCCCAAAGTCTCACTTCTAATTTGTTTATGTTAATGACTTGATGTTCTCATTTTCACAGTAGAAGGGGTGTGTGTGTGTGTGTGTGTGTACATATATATATGTTAAAGAAACACAGTGTTCATTTTCTCATTACTACTCAGGCAAAAATCAATGTTTAAAACCTCAATACGTATCAATGACATGTTTCTTAACGTTGCTCCATTATAAACCCAAGGAAAGAAAAAAATGTATAACCCCTGAAGATTAGAAAAGTCATAAAGCCTTAGGGAGGTTACCCAACAGTAATTATTAGACAAGAGCTTGCCAGAGATTTGTTTTCCCAGTAAAAAAGGGCTCGTGGAATTTTCTTGCTGAAAGGGACCTAAAAACTTTTTGCCACACGTGTCCTCCTTTTCTTGACGAACCAACCAAGATCCCGGGGAAGATAGAAGATCACCCTGCTAATTAACAGCAAAGCCGGCGGGGCGCCTGGGTGGCACAGTCAGTTAAGCATTCGGCTTCAGCTCAGGTCATAATCTCACGGTTCATGGGTTTGAGTCCTGCGTTGGGCTCTATGCTGACAGCTCAGAGCCTGGATCCTACTTGGAATTCTGTGTCTCCCTCTCTCTCTCTGCTCCTCCCCCACTTGCACTGTGTCTCTTTCTGTCTCTCAAAAATAAATGAACATTAAAAAACAAACAAAGAAAAAACCAAAAAACTTGCAAAGCCAGAATCAGCACCCAGGTTGACTTGGCTGCCGGGTCACAGCTGTTTCAGAGCATGCCGAGTCCCCTTTATGATCCATACAGACGTTCTGTACCATCAGGGTTAAGACGAGAGATCTCGTAAGCAGCAGCCTGTTGAGATGCACCTTCCCAAAACAATTGGATCCCTTAACTCATGCTCTTCTGGTTGGAAAGAAACTTGTAATCTGGTGAAGCAAAAGATTTCTGTCTCCACAATATTCAGGAAGTATTTTTCTGCCAAAGAAAAGAACATGTAGGTTTCTGAAGCTCATCAGCAAACACAGATCACCTGAAGAATAACGCCAAAGTCACATTTCCTTCTTGGATGGGACGTGCTTGAAGCTGAGAATTACTCAGTCTGTATCTCCCACCGTACCTAGCACAATTCTTTTTTTTTTTTAATTTGCTACAATTTTTTTTAAACTTTGCTACAATGTCTTTTTAATGAATGAAGTATATAAATCATTGCTTTCTAGCCTGGCATCGTGCCCTTTTCAAAAGAAGCACTTCATAAACTTGTGTCTAATTTCCTGTGCTGTCAGAAATATTGTTTAATCATACTGTTAAAAATAAAGACCTCCAGGGCCCACTGAACTAAATTCTCCAAACCACTAGATACTCTTTCCTCTTTGGGCCACTCAGCTGTGCAGCCGGAAATGGATCATGGCGGGGGAGAGTGACAACCCTTCTGCAAACGCCCTGGAATGTGGGCTATGTCAGAAAGGGTTTCGAGAATGCCTCCAAAGCCGAGAAAATATTTCCGAAGCAATATGGGCACAAAGATATTTGAACCAGAGACTATGCACTCCAAAACAGATGCACGGAGCACATTCACATTTTTTCTCACATTTAGGAGCTGCAGCCCCTTCCTGGGAACCCAAGAATTAAGGTAACTATAAAACCTGCCACAGACTGGTAAGCTTGCAATAGATCACGTAATTGGTGTTTTTTTTTAACAAAAAAAGTTTTTTAGGGGCACCTGGGTGGCTCAGTTGGTTAAGCGTCTGACCTCAGCTCAGGTCATGATCTTGCCGTTCATGAGTTTAAGCCCTACATCGTGCTGGTGGCTCAGAGCCCGGAGCCTGTTTCAGATTCTGTGTCTTTCTCTCTCTCTCTGTCCCTCCCCTGCTTGTACTCTGTCTCTCTCTCGCTCACTCCCTCTCTCTCTCTCTGAAAAATAAATGAACATTAAAAAATAAATAAATAACATTGATTAAAAAAATTTTTTAAGTGGGCTCCATGCATGGAGCCCGAAGTGGGGCTGGAACTCACAACCCTGAGATCAAGAGCTGAGCTGTGACCAAGAATGGGATGCCTAGCCAACGGGGCCACCTAGGTGCCCCCAGATCATGTAGTTTTATGTGGATCTTCTTATATAGTAAAATACATATAAAAGTGTGATGAAGCTCACAAGTGCATTATAAATCTTACCTGATCAACGGTATTGGCACCTTTTGGAAACACCCAGCATTCAACAGTCATGTGTGGGAAAAGACATGCTATGCCTTGCCATTGAAAAATAGGTTGCAGTCTGACCATGCAAGCTGAATTCGAAGCAACACTCAGGAAACGATCCACTCACCTTCTCCGCCGGCTGGGACAGTGGAAATGACAGGCAGGCTCCTCTCCACTGACAGCACAGGGACAGCAAGAAATTGTCTAGGTTTGGAGTTTCTAGTCATAGAGAAGTTACCATCACACCAATGTGAAAACATTTTAAATGAAAGCCTTAAAATGATCTGCCCGATGGAATACTACTTGGCCATGAAAAAGTATGAACCGCTGATCAACGCAACGGCCTGAGATAGACTTCAGATGCATTTTGCTAAGTGAAAGCAGTCAGATGCAAAGACTACAATTTTATTTATTCTATTCATGATTCTTTATTATATTCTATGTAAGATTCTATTTATAGAAAATTTCTAGAAAAGGCAAAACTGTGGATGAAGTAGGTCAATGGCCACCTGGGGCGACGGTGGGAGCAGCGGGTGACTGCCTACAGGAAAAGGAAGACTCGGATGGATGGAAGTGTTGGAAAACCGGATTCAAAAAGAATTAAAAATTTTTTTAAAAGCTGGGGGGCCCTGGGTGGTTCAGTTGGTTAAGCATTCTTCCACCTTTGGCTTAGGTCACGGTCCCACGGTTCCTGGGTTCAAGCCCTACATCTGGCTCCTCACTGACAAAGTGGAGCCTGCTTAGGATTCTTTCTCTTCCCCTCTCTCTACCCCTCCCCTGCTCATTGGTTCATGCTCTCACTCTCAAAATAAGTAAACTTAAAAAAAAAAACTTTAAAAAAAAGAAAACTGGATTCATTCATAATGTATATGTCAATGTAGAGATTCACTAGAACACGTCTACTGTATCCTTGCACTGGGTGAGTTTATGGTACATACATTTTCTTTAAGCAACTTCTTTGCCCAGCATGGGACTTGAACTCACAGTTCCAAAATCAAGAGTCACATACTTGGGGCGCCTGGGTGGCTCAGTCAGGTAAGCGACGGACTCCGGCTCAGGTCATGGTCTCATAGTTCATGGATTAGGGAAACCCGCCTTGGGCTTTGTTCTGACAGCTCAGAGCCTGGAGCCTGCTTTGGTTTCTGTGTCTCCCTCTCTCTCTTCCCCTCCCCTGCTCGTGCTCTGTCTCTCAAATGTGAATAAATGTTAAAAAAAAAAAAGAGAGTCACATGGTCTACCAACGGAGCCAGCCAGATGCCCCAAAGCCACCCCAAATTTGAAGCTCCTGACCGGGGTGCGCTGTTCCTGGGGGTGTTCCAACACCAGATCGATGCACGGAGTGGGCGGAGCAAGCCCCTATTCTGTCTGCCAGTTCCCAAAATCCATTTAATGCATTGTCCTTGGATAGAGGACGTATCAGATATGAAGCTGATAACGGATCCCACATTTGATCTTAGCCAAAAGGCCAAAAATAAAGCTAAAGCTGTTTTTTAAAAAAAGAAATGAAAAGAAATGGTTCTTTCAGGACCAGCCCACACCTCCTTTATACAACCAGCTTGTCTTGCCTATAATTTCATGGTAGCCATCATACCTTCATACGGGGGAGACTCTCTCCCGAGCAGGACGATTTTGACATATAAATCTAGATAATGTTATATCAAATCAGACTTGGTGACATTTCAAAAATTAGAATTGACCATTTCTTACATAAACATAATGGTTATTATATTAGCCAACCAATGCCATGTTCAAGAACATTAATACATTAACTTGAGAGAGGCAAAGAAACCACCTCCCTAATCTGGGGAGACAGTGACATGACTTGGAGGACGGGAGAGCTTCGGGAGTTTTCTTGGACCAGGCAGCTGTTTAGCACAGCGCCTGGGTCAGGAGGAGAGGTATTTAGGGTGTAGACTTAAATGCCTCCACTGACAACTGTGGTATGCTGGCTACACACATCTCCATCACCACAGAAATGTAGGGAAATTATATTAGGAAAATTCATCTTGCTTAAAGACATAGGAATGAACGGAACATTCTGGGGCCAACTCGACTAATGTTTCTGTCCACAGCAAGTGGTGCTCAAACTGGGGTGTGCATTAAAGTCTCCCGACTTGTTATAAAGGCGATTCCCAGGCCAGGCCCCAAGGCTGCCCAAGGGCCAGAGTCTGATGTTGAAGGAGCCTCTGAGTGATTTATCCTGATGGTCCTCAAACCACAGATGAAGGAACACTGAATAAAACAGAAGAGAGAAAGGAGAGAGAGAGAAGGAAAGCAAGTAAGAAAGAAATAGAGAAAAGGGAAAGAAAGGAGGGAGAGAGGAAGCAAGGAAGGAAGAAAGAGGAAGCAAGAGAAAGAAAGAAAGCAAGCAAGCAAGGAGTAAGGGGACCCAATGAAAGTGATGAAGATGCTTAGTCAGGCCTTGTGTTGAGCAGCTCAGCTGAGTTTAGTCTTCGATTCTTTCCAATCCTCTTTGTCTTGTATCCACATCTCATACTGTGCCTTCATCTTTACCTGCCTCTTAACCTTGCTCTCAGTTGGAGGAGTCCCCCTGTGATGGTCGGAGGACATAGTTTGAGAGGGTTTTCTCTTGCAACCTCCCAGCCGCCAGCCACCATGGGACAAGACTGAGCTCGAGGTAGATGAAACCTTTGCTCACTGGCCTGTGGGGTGGTTCTCACTTTGGGATGACTGCTGAGGGGGAGGGAGGCACAGAGTTGGTTGAATGTGACAACCCAGCCCAGGACGGAACCTCTTCCCTAGCGAGGACACCTGTCCACTTTTGCATGGGGAGACAGGAATGCCTTCCCCTCTGCACACAGTGACCCACCATTGATTCCTCAGCTCCAGAGACGCCTCTGCTCTCAGTCTTCCTTGACCACAACCCAGTCCTTGAGCAACGGCCCTTGGTTTTCTCAGGGAGATTCTGCCTCCCCACGAGACCACATGGGTAAACTTCGGCAGCCATGTTTGTGACGTGTGACCCTCCCCGGATCAGTCACTGCTGACTGGTCCAAGAGCAGACACTTAACCCAAACTGACCAAATCAGAGCCAGTTTTCCTGGAAACTTGCAATTATTACTAAGATATTCCTATCCCCGTTTGGGCTCGTTTCTTATATAGAGAAGTAGAGAAAATTCAGAGGCTTTAGCACAGCTGTTTTTCCACTCAAGAGGAATGAAATATAGGTGAGGGAGAGAGAGGAGAGTGGTATGGAGAGGAGCCCCCTGGGGTGCCTCCATCCCGTTTTCAGCTCAGATCCCTTCTGAGGCTCTGCTGATTTTCTGTACTTCCCTTCCATCTGACTCTCTAGTGTCACTGAAATAAAGAGTCTTATTGGGGCATCTGGGTGGCTCAGTCGGTTGAGTGCTCGACTTCAGCTCAGGTCATGATCTCAAGGCTCATGAGTTCAAGCCCCACGTTGGGTTCACTACTGTCAGAACAGATTCTACTCCACATCCTCTGTCCCCCTTCTCTGCCCCTCCCCTGATTGTGCGTTCTTCTCAAAAATAAGGAAAACCTTTAGAAAGGAAGGAAGGGTCCTTTGATGGTTGTTCATTCCAGCTCTGACCTGCAGTCAGAGTGCTCACTAATCCAGGTAAGATCACATTTCCCTTTGCCTATCTCAATCCTGTTTTAACTCTCGGATCCCTTCCTTCCATAGACAGGAAGGCAGACCACAATGTCTTCCTTATAGTACAAAAACCGATTTGGTTTGAATTATGAACTACAATGTAATATGTTGGCTGTATTTGAAATTGTAAACTTATTATTAATTTTTAGGTGCAAAATGGAACTATGGATTTATTTTTATTTAAAAAAGAAGCCTTGGGGTACTTGACTGGCTCAGTTGGTGGTACATGTATGTAACTCTTGATCTCAGGGTTGTGGGTTCGAGCCCTACATTGGATATAGAGATTACTTAAAAATAAAATCTTAAAAAAAAGAAAAGAAAAAAGAATCCTTGTCAGGGTGCCTGGCTGCCTGAGTCAGAAAAGCATGCAACTCTTGATCTTAGGGTGATGAGTCAGAGCCTCTACACTGGGTGTAGAGATTATTTAATTACTTAATTAATTTTAAAAAGAATCTGAATCTTTGTCATTTAGAGTTACATATTAAAATATTTACACCTGAAACAATCTGATGTCAGGATTTGCTTCTAAACAATCCTGGAAGGTAGGAAGTGGGTGAGGGCATAGAGGAAGCAAGGTTGACCTTGAGCTTCTAACTATTGAATCTAGGTGACTTGGGTTCACTGTGCTAATCTGTCTACTTTTGCATATACTTAAATTTTTCCATAATAAGAAACTCTAAAAATAAGGATGGAAATTTTTTAGGGAAATACCTCTGAAAGAACATGAAACTATCAACATTCAAAAGTAAGAAGTAGCTTCTTAAATTAGTGATCTAAAGTAAGCCTCTAAAGGCAGTCACCCCTAACGGGAATGGGTCTTGGGCAGCATGTAGCCAGTGTGTGAATAAAAACATGCCAGGTGTGGATGACCCCCTTCCCTTGAATGAAAATAGCATCTCGGAGCTTGTCTTCAACTCCTCTCTGATGATGCGACCCAAAATGAAATATTCGAAGATCTTTAGCTTTTTTTCAAATTTAAACAAACCTCATTTAACTATATACTTAGTAGTGTTTTTTGTTTCGTTTTTAAATGTTTATTTATTTATTTTAAGAGAGAGAGAATGTGTGTGTGTGTGTGTGTGTGTGTGTGTGCGCGCGCGCGTGCGTGTTTATGGGGGAGGGGTAGAGAGAAAGGGAGAGAGAGAATCCCAAGCAGGCTCGGTACTGTCAGCGCGGAGCCCAACACAGGCCTTGAACTCACGAGCTGTGAGATCATGACCTGAGCCAAGATCAGGAATCAGAGGGTTCCATGGCTGAGCCACCCAGGCGCCCCGGTACTAAGTAATTTTTGCATGTCATCCTTGGGCAGGGGCCGTGCTAATCTTGTCTGTGTCATTCCAATTTTAGCACGTGTGCTGCACAGTGAACACAATATACTTAGTAGCTTTTATTTTATTAAGAATTATTTGGTGAATTTAAGGGTAAGAAACATTGCTCAAAGTAGAACATTTTCCAAATAGGTTGAAAGCATGTGTGTCAGAACATAAAGCATCTTGAGAGTTCTCCAATGTCTCCAAAAAGCTCACTGTATCTGTGCGTATCTTCTTATTTGAGGAGTGAGTAGGAGGGAGGAGGAGGGAGGATGCCTGTTGAATATTCCAGAGCGTCTGATGATTCTTTATATATTCATTATGGTTAGCAGTGTGTTTTGTGGGGGGCGGGTCTGAGGAGAAATATTTCGTTTTCCTTTTGAGTGTGGCTGTCCGTTTCACCTCCATGCCTACCCATTGTCAAGGTGGCCAAAGCATTGTCTGTCAGGGGACCCAAGGGGACCGTCTGCTCCTTGCCTGACCCATTGAGGTCCTGGTATTGGGGTTACTCTCACTCTGTGGACACGTTTGAGGGCCTGCCTCTGAGACCAGGAGTCCCCAGTTTCACTTTTAGTGTCTGAACGCCCATTCCTCTGTCATGCGTGGTGTCCTTTTGCTGCACCAGCCCAATTTGCTCTTTTTTTTCCATTCACAGCCCAACTTCTTAGATTGAGGGAGGTGTTTCCTTTGACTGGATTTTGCAATACTCCACTTCCGACTGGTCTTTCCATGGCACCAGGCTTTTGCTCTTATAACACATGTGGACTCAAAACAATGCATCCTGGCATCTAAGTTCTGGCTCTTCTGGTTCGAAAGAGTAAAGATCTGCTCTCTAGCTCATGGAAACAGGAGGTCATTGTAAGGACTTTTCTTTTTAATCTAAACAACAAACAAAAACGATTTCTTCATTCAAGAACCGAATGACCCCCTTAATTACATCTTCAGGCGTTTGTGAAATAAATGACATGAAAACGTTAGAATCACAAGGACAGCATTTAAAAATCTTTTTGTTATGAAATATTTATACTATGAGAAAATAGAGCAAATAATATAGCTGAGTCAATAAACCAGTTAATAGTTGAGATCACTTTTCCACGGAGCCGTGTTCTTTCACAGACAAGTTGTATCGGTAAGAAGTAAAGCCTAGACCAGGCCCTCCGTCACTTCTCATCTCCAACCCAAGCTAAATTTCAGTTAAGTTGCAGATTTCAGACCTTAAAATAATGTTTTAAAGAAATTGGGATATTTGAAATATTTAAGTATATTAAATATTTAACTATACTTAAATTTTTTATCTAGATATTCAACAAAGAAGTTTAAATATTTTAAAGAAAAATAGAAAGGCTTGAGATGCCTGGGTGGCTCAATCAGTTAGTGTCGGACTCTTGGTTTTGGCTCAGGTCATGATCTCACAGTTTTGTGGGTTCAAGCCTCATGTCAGGCTCCACGCTGACAGCTTGGAATACTTCTCTCTCTCCCTCTCCCTCTGCTCCGTCCCCACTCATGCTCTCTCTCTCTCTCAAAATACATTAATGAACTTTAAAAAGAGAAAAGAAAAATGGAAAGGCTTTTCAAACCATAGTTTCTTCTACGGGTTGTGTTTCTATAGATGTGACTTGCTGTGAAACAAAGTCTAGTATAGTTAACAAAATATAATTGATTGAGACTAACACGGTAAAAGGTAAAATTGTCTGAGGTCAGACATAAGAAACATTTCATGGTACCTATTTTGTGTGTTAACACAATAACTTCTGATATTAAATCAATGGTTTTTGAATATTTTGACCTAGGACCCTCAGAAAGAAATATTTTTAATTTTTTTAATTGTTATTTATTTTGACAGAGAGAGAGAAAGAGAGAGCAAGCAGGGGAGGGGTAGAGAGAGGGAGACAGAGAGAGAATCCCAAGCTGATAGCACAGAGCCAGACACAGGGCTTGAACTCACAAACCGTGAGATCATGACCTGAGCCAAAATCCAGATCGGATGCTTAACTGACTGAGCCACCCAGGTGTGTCTTGACTTTCATAATAACATTCTTAGAAGCACAAAAGTTTTTAATTTTGATGCAGTCCAATTTCTCTGTTTTTTTCTTTTGTTCTTTGTGCTTTCGGTATCATATCTAAGAATTCATTGCCAAACTCAAGGTCATGATTTACTTACTCCTATGTTTTCTTCTAGATGTTTTATAATTTAGCTTCTACATTCAGGTCTTTGATCCATTTTGAGCTGATTTTTGTGTCTGGTGCAAGGCAGGGCTCTAACTTCGTTTCTATGTGGCTCTCTAGAGTCCCAGCACCATCTGCTGAAAAGACTATTCTTTTCTCCACAAATTGTCTTTGCCCTCTTATGCCAACTGACTACACATGTATGGGTTCCTTTCTTTCTTCTTTCTTTCTTTCTTTTTTATTATATATATCTTTTGCTTTAGTATCGTAGAGTCTTAACATTAGAAGCATACCAACACAAAAACAAGCAAAAATATTCCAGGGTAAAGTAGTTCAGAACACATGTTTATAAACATGTATAGTTGTATGGGTTTATTTCTAAACCTACTATAGACTGCTCTATCTAACAATAGCAGAAAACACATTTTTCTCAGGCTCACACGGAACATTCATTAAGATAGACCACGTTCTGGGCCGTAAAGCCAACCTCATTCAATTTAAAAGGATAGAAGTCATACAAAGTGTCCTCTCAGGCCACAGTGGAATTAAACTAGAAATCAATAAAAGAAAGGTAACTGGAAAATCCTAAAATATTTTGGCATTAAATGACTCATTTCTAAATAACACATGGGATTGCTTGGCCTTTTGGCTAAGATCAAGGGTAGTATCTAAATAACACATGGGGGCTAAAATGAACAAATCAGGAGACTACAGATGCTGGCGAGGGTGTGGAGAAATGGGCACCCTCCTACACTGTTGGTGGGAATGTAAACTGGTGCAGCCACTCTGGAAAACAGTCTGGAGGTTCCTCAAAAGATTAACAGTAGAACTCCCCTATGACCCAGCAATAGCACTGCTAGGGATTTACCCAAGGGATACAGAAGTGCTGATGCATAGGAGCACATGGACTCCAATGTTCATAGCAGCAATGTCAACAATAGCCAAATCATGGAAAGAGTCTGAATGTCCATCACCTGATGAATGGATCAAGAAGATGAGGTTTATATATACAATGGAGTACTACATGGCAATGAGAAAGAATGAAATCTGGCCATTTGTAGCAAGGTGGATGGAAGTCGAGGGTATTCTGCTAAGTGAAATAAGTCAGGCAGAGAAAGACAGATATTATACCTTTTCACTCATATGTGGAACAGTAGAAACTTAACAGAGGACCATAGGGGAAGGGAAGGGGGAATAAGAGTTAAGGAGAAGGAAGGAGGGAAACCATGAGAGACTCTTGAATACTGAAAACAAACTGAGGGCTGATTGGGGTTGGAAAGATGGGAAGGGGGGGCAATGGTCATGGAGGGGGGCACTTGTGGGGATGAGCACTGGGTGTTATATGGAAACCAACTTGACAATAAACTATAAATGAAAATAAAATAAATAAAATAAATAACACATGGGTTAAAGAAGTCTCAGGAGAAATTTTTAAATTTTTTAAATCGAATAAAAATGAAAATACAACTTATCAAAATTTGTAGGATGCAAGGAAATTTATAGTATGAACTATAATAGATGTATTTCAAACATATAATTAGAAGCAGGGAAAAAATCTAAAATCAATTATCTGAGTTTCCAACTTAAAGGAAACAGAAAAGAAATAAAAAAAGCAAACCAGAATTCAATGCAATTGAAAACAAGTGAAGATTAGAATCAACAGTACTAAATGCTGATTTTTTGAAAAGATTAATAAAATTGAGGCGCCTGGGTGGCTCACTCAGTTAAGGGTCCATCTTCAGCTCAGGTCACTGTCTCACAGCAGGTGAGTTCAGGCCCTGTGTCGGGCTCTGTGCTGACAACTCAGCCTGGAGCCTGCTTCCGATTCTGGGTCTCCTTCTCTCTCTGCCTCTCCCTTGCTCACGCACTGTCTGCTTCTCTTTCAAATATCAACAAACATTTTTTTAATGCTTTATTTATTTTTGATACAGAGAGAGACAGAGCATGAGAGGGGGAGGGGCAGAGAGAGAAGGAGACCCAGAACTGGAAGCAGGCTCCAGGCTCTGAGCTAGCTGTCAGCACAGAGCCTGATGCGGGGAGTCGGAGGCTTAACTGACTGAGCCACCCAGGTGCCCCTAAACAAACATTTAAAATTTTTTAAAAATGAAAAAGATTAATAAAATTGACCAAACTCTAGCCAAGCCAACCAAGAAAAAAAAGAAAGAAGACACTAGTTACTAATACTAGAAATGTAAGAGAATAAATTAGTTTCCAGTTCTGCATGTAAGAAGTTTGGAAGTCACCACTCCATCCTAATAAGTAAAAAGCTGAACAGACTGAAAAATCAACTCTTCTTGGATCCATAAGAGAGGAGGGTGACACAGGGGAAACTGTGGCAATAAGATTGGAGAGACGGGGTGCCTGGATGGCTCAGTTGGTTAAGTGCCTAACTCTTGATTTCAGCCCAAGTCATGAACTGTGAGATCATAACCTGAGCAGAAACCCACTTACCCAACCGAGCCACCCAGGTGCCCTTCACTCTGATTTTTTTACTGTCTCCATGGTTTTGCTTTGTCCAGAGTGTCATATATTTGGAATCATACCATAAATAGCTTTTCAGATTGGCTCTTTTCCCCCTTAACAATATGTGTTTGGGCTTCCTCCATGTCTTTTCATGCTATAGCTCATTTATTTTAGCATTGAACAATATTCCATTGTTGGAATGTCCCTCAGTGTATCACTTCCCTGCTGAAGGACATCTTGATTGCTTCCAGGTTTTGACAAACTGGAATAAAGTTCCTATAGACATCTGTGTATGGGTTTCTGTACATCTGTGTTTTCAGCTTGTTTGGGTAAATACCAAGGGGCACGATTGCTGGATCTTATGGTAAGAGTATGTTTAGTTCTCCAAGAAGGTACGAAACTGTCTTCCAAATTAGCTGTGCCATTTGGCATTCCCACCAGCAGCGAGTGAGAGTTCCTGCTGCTCCACATCCTTACCAACATTTGGTGATGTCAGTGCTCTGGGTTTTCACCTCTCTGATAAGTATGTAGCAATATCTCATTATTGTTTAATTTCCTTTTCTTTGGTCACATAGGATGTTCTTGATGGATTTTTATGTTTTTACCTAGTCTAAGAATCTTTAAAAATTTTCAAATTGTGGTAAAATACACATAACATAAAATTTACAGTCTTAGGGGTGTCTGGGTTGCTCAGTTGGTTGAGCGTCAAACTCTTAATTTCACCCCAGGTTATGATCTTATGGTTCCTGAGATTGAACACCACTTGTGCACCTGTGTGGCTCAGTCATTTAAGCTGCAGACTTCAGCTCAAGTCATGATCTCACGTGGGGTTCAAACCCCACATCGGGCTCTGTACTGACAGCTCAGAGCCTGGAGCCTGCTTCTGATTCTGTGTGTGTCTCTCTCTGCTCCTCCCCCACTCCTGCTCTGTCACTCTCTCTCAAAAATTAAATAAACATAAAAAAATATTTTAATTGAAAAAAAACACTTCTGGCTCTTCACTGACAGCGTGGAGCCTGCTTTGGATTTTTCTCTCCCTCCCTCTCTGCCCCTTCCTGGCTCATGAGTGCATGTTCTCTCTCTCAAAATAAATTAATTTAAACAATTCTTTTTACCATCTACTATTTTTAAGTATACAGTTTAGAAATGTTAAGTACCTTTGCACTGTTGTATAGCCAATCTACAGAACATTTTCATCTTGCAGAGCTGAAATTCTGTCCATGAAACAACAACTCCCCATTTCCCCTCCCAACAGCCCCTAGCAACCATCCTTCTGTTTTTGTTTCTATAAATTTGACTACTCCATATACATCATATAAGTGGGATCCTACAACGTTACTTTATTTTTTTTGAGTGAGAGAGAGATAGAGAGAGTGAAACTGGAAAAGGGGCAGAGAAAGAGAGGGAGGAAGAAGATCCTAAGCGGACCCACACAGCCAGTGCAGAGCTCCACATAGGGCTTGAACTCACTGTGAGATCATGACCTGAACCAAAACCAAGAGTCAGAGGCTTAACCTTAACTGACTGAGCCACCCAGGTGCCCTCAACATTTTTTAACAATTAGGTTGTTTCACGCAGCATAATATCCTCAAGGTTTATCAATGTCATAGCTTGGATGCTTCTTAATTCTGTGTGTATGTACCGTTGTGTTCCATTGTATGCATTGGCTGGGTTTTGTTATCCATTCATCTGTCAAGAAACACTTGGGTGAGTTCCATCTTCTGGCTACTGTGAATATGCTGCTATGAACATGGGTGTGCAAATATCTTTTTGTGACTCTGTTTTCAATTCTTTAGGATATATACCCAGAAGTAGGATTGCTGGTTCATATGATATTTCTATTTTTAGGTTTTTAGGGAACTGCCATACTGTTTTCCAGAGTTGTAGCATCATTTTCCATTTCTAATACCAGTGCCCAAGTGTTTCAATTTTCAACATCTTCACCATGATATTGTGATTTATAGTAACAAATATATATTTGAAGAGATATATATGTGAGTATCTTCACCCCCTTTTCTGGAATGAACTAAGGAATTTCCTTTATTGCTCAGTAAAGGTGTCTAATGTTATGTCAACGAGGTGTTTTTGGACTCCACCTAAGAATGGGAGCTTTTCAATAGAGTTTAATTAATTCACATTTATTATAGTTACTGATTCCTTATATCTTATTTTATGTTTTTTACTTACATTGCATTCTTTTCTCTTTAACTTTTCTATTTTTATTGGATTCTTGAATTTTCTTTTTTAAGTCTTCTACTTCTCCCATAGTTTGGAAAATATGCATTCTATTCCTTTTCTCCTATTGAAAGCCCTTAATTTTTAAATCATTATTAAAAAGGCATATTCACTGGATACTTACTGATGTGGAAGACAAAGGCAAAAGAAAAAAATAATAAAATCTCCTTACAACTTACAGCCCATTGACAAGTCCTTGAAACAGGCAGAGTGACCTTCCTGTCGGAACTCAACTGCCTCAATGTTAATACTTTAGCTTAACATTAGCCTGACCTCCAGGATCCTGTAAGTCTCCTTTAACATATAAAAATCCATCTGAAGGCTGAAGAGGGAGGAGGAAAGGGGATGGGGGGGTGATGGTCATGGAGGGGGGCACTTGTGGGGAAGAACACTGGGTGTTCTATGAAAACCAATTTGGCAATAAACTATTAATAAAAAAAATTCATTTGGAAACTTCCTTTCTCTCTACCCCCCAAGATTTATATTAGTAATTGTCCTCCAAACATATGGCCAGCTGATATACATCTCAAGGGTCTCAGGACTAAGGTTTTATTAGACAGTAGTACATGACCTTTTCCTAACAGCAGCCAGCCCCTCAAGGTCCTAGAAACTTTGCTTCCAAATTCCACTATCCTTAACGTCCGCCCAGCTTGAAATTTATAATCAGCCACTCCTCACAACCCTGCAGCTTTTTCTGCCCACGGGTCCTGTCCCCGTGTTTTAATAAAACCACCTTTTTGCAGTGAAGATGCCTCAAGAACTCTTTCTTGACTGTTTGCTCTGAACCCCAACATTTTCACATAACTATTCTAGTCTCCGTGCAAATCTTTTTATATCAACGATTTCATTTAATCCTTACAACACCTGTATGAGGTCGGTTTTATTTTTTTCTTAATACAATTAAAAACATTTTTTTATGTCTTTATTTTTTATTTTGAAAGGCAAAGATGGAGAGTGAGCAGGGAGGGGCAGAGAGAGAGGGAGACACAGAATTGGAAGCAGGCTCCAGGTTCTGAACTGTTAGCACAGAACCTGATGCAGGGCTCGAACCTGTGGACTGTGAGATCATGACCTGAGCCGAACTCGGACGCTTAGCCGACTGAGCCACCCAGGCACCCTTTAATACAATTTTTATTTTAGAGTAATTTTGGATCTACAGAAAAATGGCAAAGACGGTAGAGAGAGTTCCTGTATACTCAATATGGCATGTCTATCAAAATTAATAATCCAATATGGATACATTTTGTTAAATTAAGTTTATACTTTATTCATACTTCTTCAGCTTTTGTCTAATGTCCTTGAATTGCTCAACTGTCCCCTTGGCTGTGACTCCTCTGCAGTCTCTCCTTGTTCTTGATGACCTTGACAATTGTAGATGGCCCTTAATTTTAATGAATGCTTTTAATAATTCTTTTCTACCAGCACTTAGAATGAGTCTGTGTAACTTTTGGGGGGAAACAAGATAAGATCTTAAGCAACTCATGTTTTGTAGCAATAACCCAAAATTTTCATTCCAGTTCATCACTAAAGTTCTTTCCCCATTATTCTGTTTTGTCTTTTAATACCCTTTCTCTGGGATGCCTGGGTGGCTCAGTTGGTTAAGCAGATGGCTTTGGCTCAGGTTATGATCTCACAGTTCATGGGTTCAAACCCCACGTCAGGCTCTGTGCTGACATCTCACTCACAACCTGGAGCCTGCTTTGGATTCTGGATCTCCCTTGCTCTCTGACCCTCCCCTGCTTGTACTGTCTTTCTCTGTCTCTCAAAAATAAATAAAAAACATTAAAAAATTTTAAACCCTTTCTCAAGTCTTTTAACCTTAATCCTTAAGATTTAAGTTTTACGTATAAATTTACTAATTTATTTCTCTCCCCACGTTTACATGTTTTGAATTGTGTTCCCTTCCTTGGATACCTGGTTTTTTCCCAAAGGAAATTTTTTCAGGAAGGATAAATAGGTGATAAACTTTCTGAGTCCTGTTTGCCCATGCTTTTTAAATCTGTAATTTGGAGATGATATTACCTCCCCCAAAGAGTTGTTGAAGATGAAGTAAGGCAAGAGTTTTAGGTTTTTCGTAGAGTGCCTGGCCTTTAAGAACTGTCAATAAATGTGAGCTGTTGTTACTCTTGCAATGAGCAGGCAAGACTTTGTAATTATTAAGAGAAACGCACGCAGGCATGAACAAATGAGAAAGAATAACGGAGAGGAAAGTTAAAATAAAGAGATTTGATAGAACAGTAGAAGCGGTTAATGCAACCCTGCTATCCACGTAATACCTATGGAAAAGGTCTGTGCATTTTTGCTGAGCATTTTAACCTGGGTTGTGCTGTCATCCGCGGTCCAGAAAGCCACGTGGGTGTTGAAAGCCACACACACAGTCCATCTGTCTCCTCAGAGGTCACCAGGGTTTATCAGCTGTTGTGTACCCTTAGCATGAGTCAGGAGGGATCTTGGGAAATGTCTTTCTAGTTACAGGGACTGACAATTTAGTTCAAAGATTAATAAACACAAAATAACATATGAGAAGCTTATGTTGTGTCAAATACACAACACGTCTCCTCCAGGGAGGAAACAAGCATCAGAGTGTTCTTTATACAGACCGGAATTTCTTCAACTGATTCTTTGTTATTCAGAGCAAGGAGAGAGAACAAATTGTTATGCCTGACACCAGATTTCAGGACTGGAATTTTGTAGTGTGATTCATGTAGCTATATTTAATATTTGCAGAGTCACAGAGTGACTCCTGTCGGAGCCCAGGGAAGCCTTCACCCAAGGGATCCCTTCCCTACCAGTGCTCAGCTCTGAGACCCTTAAAGGATGATCTTCCAAGGACATAGAAGTTGCTTGCACCCTTAAATGGTGGTCCTGTGATTGCATAAAGACCGATGCCGGCAAAATATATCCAGGCCTTCGTATTAACTTAGGAATGCGGTGCCCTTATAAAGATAAGGTGTTTGCTGCTCTTGACCTCATTGAAGGTCTGTGACCATTTTGGAATTTTTAATACCAGAACCTCTGGTAGTTTCCTGCACTGAGAGGGTGGAATCCTAGAATACAAGGTACAGAAAAAAGGGGGGAAGGAAAGTGGTATTTTAAAAAATGTGTAGGTTTATCATAATTAGGGTAGGATGTTGTGTTTAAATCATCTTGTAATGCACTTGTAGATGTTGATGTGTATAATATTTAAATCACAAAAGACATGGCTTCATCAATTTGTATTTTAAAAGCTTTCACAGGACAGAGATAAAGGATAATGTGGCTAGTAAAGGAAAAGCTGATAAAGTATTTAAAAAAACAGAGCACTTCTGATGGCTTCATGTCTAAGGCTGGAAGCCTGGGAAATAAGGGAACACAAAATAAAAGAGCTGTGTGGGCTCAAAGGAAATAAGAATGGCTTTCCCCTTTGATTTCCCCCCAGTAGAAACTGAGAGGAAAAATCAAACTGCTCCAAATCATGGTAGGGGAGCATTTAGGAATTCTAATATTGTAAATAGGCATTTGGGCTGAGTTTTCCACGCAAAACCCGAACAGGAAATAAATCCTTAAGTATCAACTAAGAGACTAATAAAGGACTAAGAATATTTTCAGAGGTTTCAAGTAAATCATCAAAAAGAGTAAAAACCCAATAAACAAAAACAACCACAAAAATAACACCATGATGACATTTCATCAGATGTCATAGATGACAACAAATATACACATCAGGTTTTTCCACGGTCGAGAGAGAGAGAGAAAGGACTTGAAACTGTGAAACGCTGTTCAAATGTGTGGCAATATCAGTGTTATTGGGGAATATCGAAGCATCAAGACTCTTCTTCCTTCTCCATTTCCATTCTTCACATTGACCTTAAACTCGAAGAGTTTGTTTCTACCCAAACCACCCAAGGGGCTGCCTAGTGTAAAATGGAACATGCAAAACCTGGCTTCTCTTGCTTCTCTTACTGTTCTGTTGTGAGAAGATTTGCTTTCTTGGTAATTATTTAAAAACTGTTCTGGAAAATTTAAAACAGATAATGAAGACTCCTAGCCTGAACGCCCTAGGCTCATCCAACAGCTTCACCGCTCATTAGCTTTTGGCGCATCTTTTTCCACCTATAACCCCACCCGGTCCCCCAACTCAAATTATTTTGAAGTGAACGCCAGATATCATTATGATTTCAGTTAACGGTTCAGTTAAAAGAATTATCCTAAAAGATACAAACTTTTCAAAAAGAACAGGAAGGACATCATTAGAGCATCTTAAAATAATTTTTTAAGTTCACCAAAGTCTAGTCAGTGCTCCATTCCCCTGATTATCTTATAGTTTTTTTTTAATGTTTATTCATGTTTGAGAAAGAGAGAATGTGAGTAGGGGAGGGGCAGAGAGAGAGAGGGGGAAACCATCCAAAGCAGACTCCAGGCTTTGAGCAGTCAGCACACAGCCTGATGTGGGGCTCAAACTCATGAACTGTGAGATTATAACCTGTGCCGAAGTCAGATGTTCAACCCACTGAGCCACCCAGGCACCCCTTATAATTTTTTAAACAATTGTTTGAATCAGGATACAAAAAAAGGTCCACTTATTGTGATTGATTAATGTATCTCTTAAGACTTTTTTATGTTTATTTTTTAATTTTTTTATGTTTTACTTATATTTTGAGAGAGAGAGATTGAGAGAGAGACAGTGTGAGCAGGAAAGGGATAGAGAGGGAGAGACAGAATCTGAAGATAGGCTCCAGGCTCTGAGCTAGCGATTAGCACAGAGCCCGATGCAGGGCTCGAACCCATGAACTGCGAGATCATGACCTGAGCTGAAGTCAGACACTCAACTGACTGAGCCACCCAGGCACCCCTGTCTATTTATTCTTGAGGAAAAGAGAGAGAAAGAGGAAGGAGCACATGGGTAATGGATGGGCAGAGAGAAAGGGAGACAGCGGATCCAGGCTCTGTGCTGACAGCAGACAGACCAACGCGAGGCTGGCACCAAGAAATGCAAGATCATGACCTAAGCCGAAGACAGACGCTTAGCTGACAACCATGGAGAGGCCCTGGTGTATCTCCTAAAACATTTTAGATCAAGGGACACTGCCTTGAAATGTCTCTCTCTCCTCAAGACTCACCACCTGGAACATCTGACCTACAATCAGAGACCACCTGGTTGACTCAGTATTTTACCACCTGTTTGAAAAGATGCTATATATCCGAGTTCCTTCTATTTTCTCCAGGCTTTCATGGCTCTCAGGACCTGGGGAAATTTTTAGGGTCTAAGAGTAAATGAGAAACCTCTTTTGAAGAGCCCTTCCAACACTACCAAAGACGTTTACTCTTCCTCACTCCGTACTAAAGCCCGCATTGATCACTGGTAGAAGAGACACGAAGGACACGCTAGTGGAAAGGTCTGTGCACACTGAAAGTAGTACTGTTGGTAACACGCTCACCCCAGGGTGCCATAGATGGGGGGGAGCTTTGCATGGAGAAGCACAAGCCACACTGAACCATGAGCAATTTATGTTATGACCTGCAGGGTATCCGTAAGTTAAACCCGATAATTATTCGCAGGCTTGGAAAACTCTGGGACCAGAAGCCATGGCTGTAAGCCAAGAAAGAAAAATAGCAGATATTTCCTTAATACCCCTTTAAAAGAGGAAAGGCAATTAGAAAGCAGGACATTTAAAAGGAAACACCAGTTCAGTAGGTATCCAACCGGCTATTCAATGTGACCGACAAATGATGCAACACATATGTTCTCTTGTTCCCCCCAAGTTTCAGGAAGCGGCTCATCGAGTTTTTTGTGCAGTAAAGAACCTGAGAGTTGACTCAGTATACTCTCTGCACCCCACCCCTACCCTCTGCACAGAGGAGAAAGGGCAGCCCGGAGGGGCTATGAGGTTTGCCCCAAGCTGAAGAACCATTTAATGCAGAGCCGGTGGTGGCACACAGGCCACCTGACGCTTATTCCAGGGCCCTCTCCACACTTCTGCCTTCCTTGTCGGGTTTTGAGAGAGAATTTGCAACGCGTTTGCAGCAACTTGAAGGAAATAACCCCAGCCACAAAGGTGACCTGATATCACCAGCAGTCTTGGAACCTGGGGGCTCCCCTGTAGGGTAGGAAGGCCTTTCCTCTGCCCTCATAGGCTCGGTAACCGGTGCGTGACATAAACAGACAAGAGGCACATTCACAGCGGAAAAGGTGGACAAATGTATTCACTTTTAATAGAATGCACTCAAGGGCGTCGTGGGGAGAAAAGAGAATACCAAACGGTGGGTGGGCCTTGAAAGCTTATGTATGTCTTCATAGGGGCAGGAGAGGCGTGTAGCCGACTCAGGGGACAGCGGGTGGCCTTAGGAAGGCAGAGGGGCCTTCAGATGCCTAGATGGGATGTACGACAGTTTGGGACAGAGAGCGTCTGGGTGTGGGGCCGACTTCTGGTCTCCTGTCTCCAGCGATGAGAGTCCATCTTCCCTGCGAAGACACGCCCGGCAGGGTGTGGATGAC
>NC_043704.1:9496624-9518770 GCF_006229205.1 Suricata suricatta | reverse complement strand
GATGGGATGTACGACAGTTTGGGACAGAGAGCGTCTGGGTGTGGGGCCGACTTCTGGTCTCCTGTCTCCAGCGATGAGAGTCCATCTTCCCTGCGAAGACACGCCCGGCAGGGTGTGGATGACGACCGAGTCCTTCTGGAACAGATGTCTTCAGGCAGATGAGGACGATCCCAGAGAGACTGTGTCCTGCATCTGCTGTGTTCCAGAGCCTTCAGCGCAAAGCAACAGTGTACCAAAGGGTCATATGTTGGGGCAGGGTGTCCTGAAGCCCTTTGCCATTAAATCATTAAATTTATTAAGTGTTTGTTGAGTAGTTCCCAAGAATATTTTGAGGTTTCTTTTACTTTTAACATTACACTGGTTTGTCAGACATTTGTCTGCCTCTCGATTTATCCTCACATAGATTTCCCCGGAAGTGGGGTTTTCTGCCATTCCCTTGAGCACTGGGATTGGCACCAATGCCCCTGATTTGCTCTTCTCTGTGCCCCCCCCACCACCTATACATCTCCCTATCACAGCCAAGGATCAACTTGTTGGGTGGAGAATGTGGCCGAGTTGCGCTCCAGGAAGGTAAAAAGGGCTGTCCACTGTGTGTGCGGGTGGCTACCCACCCTTGAACTCTCTTTCTGCTCACTTTAGAATCATGCTTTGAAAGGCACGTTTCATTATCAACTTGTTCTGCCCCCTTCTTTTTATAAATAAGAACACTGGAGCCTAGAAAGGCCAAGGGCTTCCTCAAGGTCACCCAAGGTGTCGGTGGCAGATCCAGGCACAGAACCCATGTCTCCACAGCGCTGCCTTTGGATCCGGCTTTATCACACAGGAAAATCATATCTATTCAGCTACCGAGGGATTTGTGCAGAAACAGCTTCCGTTTGTGACGGAGATAACTAACAGACGAATTTTCAGCCACAGAATTTCTCGGGAAGACGAGGGGGGGGAATCCCCATTGGGAACAAATTTAAAATGAAAAGCTGTGAAAATGTATGCCTCTCTGAGCAAAGGTGTTTAGCCTGCTTCCTGGAGTGACTTGTGTCAGGGACACTCAGTGACCACATGCTGACCCAGTTAACACAGGGAAGGCACTGAACGCCAGCAGAAGGTGACCTGAGAGAGAGAGAGTCCTCTTTTCAATAAATGTAAACAAATACCATCTCCATTTTTTCCAGTTGAGTTTGTTTTCTACGGTAATATAATAGTGCCTGGGAACAGTTCCATAGGAAGCTGAATCCAGTCACGAGGCTGTGAGCCACGCTACCAAACAACCAGAGTCCTGTCCAAAAAGTCAGTGTCCCAAAAAACAAGAAAGACCTGGGCACTGGGCACTATTCTATAATTTAAAAGTCCAAAGAGATGAAACAACCAAATGCAAACTGTGAAATTTGATTAAATCCTGCTGGAAAAAAAAAAGATACATAAACGGGATTTGGGAGACAAGGAAGCATATTTAATGTAGACGGTATATCAATCCACGTAGAGGATCACAGGGGATTAGCGTGCATTTCCTTGGATGTGATGATGATATATATTCTGAGTGTGGGGGAGAATGTCCTTGTTCTCAGGAGACACGAGCTGGAGTATTTATGAAGGAAGCACTGTGATTTTTTTCGACTCACTTCAAGTGGTTCAGAAAAAAAAATAAGGGAGAGATAAAGGTAATGTGGAATCCAGGTTAAGAGTATCTGGGTATTCCTTGAACTACTCTTGAGCTTTTACGTACATTTGAAAATTTTCTATTTTTTTTTAATTTTTAAATGTTTTTTTATTTATTTTTGAGAGACAGAGTGAGCAGGGAAGGTCAGAGAAAGAGGGAGACACAGAATCTGAAGCAGGCTCCAGGCTCTGAGCTAGCGGTCAGCACAGAGCCCGATGTGGGGTTTGAACCCACGAACCGTGAGATCATGACCTGAACTGAAGCCGGACGCTTAACTGACTGAGCCACCCAGGCGCTCCCATTTGAAAAATTTCAAAGTAAAGAAAAAAAAGTTAAATGCAAAATGTCTCATTACAAAAAATGTGGTCTTCTCTTTGGACCCACTTCCTGTTTCCCAGGATACCTTGCTTTCAATGCATCTAGCTGCCAGTTCTGTGTTTACCTCCCAATTTAAAAATAAACCCAGATACGGCTATTTCTTGGGTCCTACAATTGTAGGTCTATCTAATTACTCTCTGGGATAGCAGGAGACAATGTTAGCCCTTTTGTGTCAGGTTCCATATTCAACATTCCCACTATTATTACTACATAATATAGAAACATATACTGACGGATGAGTGTACAATGATTATGATTCCTGTATTGTAAAAACTACCTATTTTATTGGATTTAATTGCTTTATTTCTTCATTTGCTTTGTTTTTTAAGAGCTATTAAGTGTTTTCTCACCTAAAAATAAGAGTTCTGTAAAATCCCACTCAAAGCCCCCTTTCCCCGGATAATGTCCATCAGTAGCACTTTCTCTGGGAGGAGATCTGACGCAGAGTTCTCTGACCACCTGTGCGGGTCCCTAGCGCATGCCCCCAGGCCTGCTGCATATCTTTAACTGGGACTTTTCTTCATCACCAGGCTGGGAAACCCCAGGGTTATCTCTCCTGCGTTGGATCTCCACATTCTTGGATCCTCTGTTTTCTTTTGCCTCCTTATCTCAGAGCTATCTGTATTTTGTTGAGGAGTTGAATTCCATTCCAATTCCTGACTTTTCGTAGGTGACCTTCTTTTTCTGTCTAAAAATTCTTGGGATATTTTCTTTTATCTGATGTCCTGACATTGCACCAAGGTGTTCTCTGATGTTCATTGTGCTGGACACTCGGTGGAAGTTTTCATTTGGAGACTCATGTTCTTTGGTTCTGGGAAAATTCATTGAACTATGTATTCAATAATTTCCTTTTTTCCCCCCACTTTCTCTGGTGTGTCTTTCTGGGCCTCCTGTTAGCCAGATATTTAACATCCACATTGAGCTTCTAATTTTGTTACCTTTTTCTCCTGTGGGACATAGTGTTTTTGTTCTACTTTCAGAGAGATGCTTTAGACTTAATCTTTCAGCTCTTCTCTTTTACTGTTCTTTTCTTTTTGCTATTACATATATTTATATCTAGCATATCTTTGGTTTTCAAAGACTCATTTTTATTCTCCAATCTGTTCCATTTTAAGCATCCTATTCTTGTTTCATGGATACAGGGTTTCTTATTTTGCTGACATGTTGAAAAATTTTTATTAAGATTTAATTTGCACATAACAAAGTACACAAACCATGAGAGTACAGCTCAATGAATTTATATGTAAATATGTATATTATAGGGGCATCTGGGTGTCTCCGTCTGTTAAGTGTCCGACTTTCGGTTTCGGCTCAAGTCATGATCTCACAGTTTGTGAGCTTGAGCCCCGCTCAGGTTCCACGCTGACAGTATGGAGCCTGCTTGGGATTCTCTCCTTCCTTCTCTGACCCTCCTCTGTGCTTGCTCTCTCTCTCTCTCTCTCTCAAAGTAAAGAAATAAACTTTAAAAAATATTTTAAAATAGGTATTTTATATGCATTATATGCTATAACACAATATATCATATTATAATATTCATATTAATACATTAATATTATATAATAGGTAATTATATAACATATAACATAGTATATAAACATTAATAATCTAATTAATAATTATATAATGTAATATAGAATTAATATAATATATAATGTAAATATATATAAATATAGTATATATCACATGATACATATTATATGATATGTTCAAGTTTATAATGAATTATGACATTTATATAATTGTGTATGTTAAATTGTGTATGCTAACAGTAGAATAAAGTATACATATCATATGTAACATTCATACATTTATAACTTAAACATATCTGCATAACTACCACCCAGGTCAAAACAGAAAACATCTCCAGCACATGATCAGCCTTCCTTGTGCCCTTCTTCCCACAGAAATAACCACTCTTACCATCTCCATCACAGTATCCCATTTTTCTCCTCTATTATCACTTTTTTTAAGTCAGCTTCATGCTCAGCACAGAGCCCAACTCTGGGCCTGAATTCATGATCCTGAGATCAAGACCTGAGCTGAGCTCAAGAGTTGGATGCTTAATGGACTGAACCACCCAGGAGCCCCTCCTCTAGCTATATCTTATAATTTAGATATTCTTATATAATTTCTAGTGAGAGACTGCATCATTCATCTTGACTTTTTGCAGCTTAGTCTAATTCATACTTTTACCACCAAGTGCAGGAGCCTCATGACACCTTAACTCTTGTGCTAATGTGGTCATGTACTGTCCTCCCACGGATGACAGAGAACACCTAAGACACCATTGTTACTGGTTTATACAGTCAGTGATCCTTTATGTTTGCTTTTACTTCTCCTTTTCTGTGATCTCCAGTGCCACTAGCAGTTCTAACAGTTCTTTGAGTGATCACTTCTCTTCAATTTCAAGAAGTTCCTATGGCATTTCAGTGAATCCAAAACTGATGGCAACAAAGTCTCCCCTTTTTTGGTTGAAAATGATTTTCCGTTGCTTTCATTTCTGAAGGATATTTTCACTAGGTATAAAAATCTACTGTCAGGGTTTCTTTTTCCTTTTAGCACTCTGAAGATGTAGCTCCATTAGTTTATGGATTCCATAGTTTCATTGGAAAATGAGCTGTCAGTCTAATTGCAGGGTCTTAAAGATCTATTTTTTACTCTAACTCGTGTTTTCTCTTTGTTTTTAGTTTTAGTAATCTGGATATCATGTGACTGAATATTAATTTTTGGTATTCATTCTGCTTGCAGTGTTCTAAGCTTCTTGAACCTATTGATTGATATTTTCATGCTCCAGCATTATCTCTTCAGCTATGACCTCTGCCCTATTCTCTCTCCTTTCCGTCTGAGACTCCAATTGTACATTCATGAGACCATTTGCTGTGTCTCACAAATGTCTTATGCCAAGTTCTGTTGTTTTTTCTCTCTGAGCTTCAGTTTGGATTTTTTTTCCTACTGATCTCACTTTAATTTTATTATTTCTATCTTCTGCTATGCAGTCTTCTGTTAAATTCTTCCTATAAGTTCTTAATTTCAGTCATTATGTTTTTCAGTCCAAGAATGTCCATGTTTCTTTTTATAGATTTCAATCTATACATGAATTCTACATTGAAAGTTTCCATTTTTCACCCATTTTAGCCATCTCCTCCTCCATCTACTTTTACACAATATTCATGGTTAAAGTCCTTTTCTGTTAATTACAATATCTGGAATATTTCTTGGTCTGTGTCATTTGTTTATTTATATTTTTATTGATTATTAATTATATCGTCTTGTCTCTTTGAAAATTTATTTTTTACTGTATATCAGACAGTACCTCTAAAAGGACTGTAGGGTCTCTGAATGATATTATCTTCTCCCATAGAGGACTTCATCATTCCATGTGAAATATATAGGGTGAAGAGCTAATCACCTTAATCCAGTTAGGAACTGAGGTAGATTAGGGTTGGGTTGCGGTTTCAGTAAGACTCAGTTCACCTCTGCTTCATCCCTATATCTTGGTAGTCTGAAACCTGACTTGATGTATTTTATTTTGCCTCTCTCAAATGAAAGTATTAAATGAAACAATTTTGTTTTATATGTTGGGGCCTCTTAGTTGGCACCCAATGAATGCCACCCCTTTCCTACTCAACTTATAAATAGTTTGAAGAAGAACAATGAAGACCAAACTTATTATCTTATTAATAATGGAGGCCACATTAGCCAACAAAGTTTTTGGCTTATTCTACAAGCTAGCTTGTCAATATTAAATCTCAGATTGGGCAGTCTTTCTTACCTGGTCCCAGGTAGTCCTCCATGTGATCAGCCCCCCTCTATGGGGGTACTGTGTTGGCATGAGGGCACAGCAGAGGACGTTTGGTCCTTGTAAGCAGCTCCCTCTCAAGAAGAGATAGGGCAGAGCTGAGTCAAGCATGCTACCTCATCTCCTTAAGCTTGCTAATCAAAGTAATGGTTCCACCTGTCGAGTATTAGGGGGAAATCTATGGAAAACAGAAGTGGGGGGAAAGGTAGGCTCCCTTCCAGCTGTGTTCCCTGGAAAGTATTCTCTCTGGGGCCACAGGACTGAGGAGGCATAACCACCATCCTTGCTTAAATCCTAGTTCCTTTCATGCATTTATCCCCTATTTAAGAGTTCTAGAATGCCTAGAACTCTGTCATCCAAAGGTTACCTTATTGCAGGCCCTCTATACATTATCTTACAGCAAGGGTGGGTAAACTATACCCTGCAGGCCAAATGTGGCCTGCTGCCTCTTTTCATAAATAAAGTGTTTTGTATGTATGTTTGTTTAACACAACCACATCCTCTTGCTTATGTATCTACTGACTGTTTTCACACTCTGATGGCAGAGTCGAGTTCCTGGAACTGAGCCTGGATGGCTCCCAAAGTCATAAATATTCACTATCAGGTCCTCTGCAGACAGAGTTGTTGACTCCTATCTTGGACCACAACTGGTTCCGTATGAACTTTCTCTCTCTTTTTTCCCGTTTTTAAATTTTCTTTCTTTCTTTCTTTCTTTCTTTCTTTCTTTCTTTCTTTCTTTCTTTCTTTCTTTCTTTCTTTCCTTCTTTCTTCTTCTTTTTTTTTTAATCAACTTTATTTTCTTTCTTAAGCAATCTCCACACCCAATGTGGGGCTCAAACTCATGACCCTAAAATCAAGAGTCACATGCTTAACTGACTAAGCCAGCCAGGGCACCCACCCTCCCCCTTCTGTCTGAGGCTTACTTAAAAAAAGAAGGTATAACAGGATAAAAAAAAAAAGGATACATTCTCCTCTATTCATAACAACTGCCAACACCTTAGGAACTCTGAATATTTCTTAGAGGTGCTCCTTTTTGCCGTTTAAACAATATAGCTTCCAATCAGAAAAGCCAATATACAGTGTTGACCTGGAAATTATAGAGAAACAGGGCATCCATTAGGCATATCAGCCTTGCAGTTTTCTTACAAGGCAAAGTCAGGCAAGGTTACCCATCAATTCCACACAGCAGCTGGTAACCAACTGATCTCAAATGGTAAGGTGACTTCGAGTTCATTCCCTCTAAAGCATGATGCTCTCCCCTTTGGACAGGTGGGATTAGTGTTCATCCATACCTTAACATCATAAATATGTCTCCATCAGGATAAGTTCGGGTCAATTAGACCAGGAACATCTTCTAGGCTATTGGGTAATCACTTTGACTCATTCAGCTCATTTATTCTTGAAAGCATAGCCAGGTAACACACCAGCACCAGGAGCTCTGTTGGTTCAAATGTACTATATCTCCTTCCAGAAAGGTCAGTTGCTGGTGTTCGTTGTGGCTTTGGACATGGATTGACTTCCTCAATGGCTGCTTACCCAAGATTTGTACACCTGCATAAAAAGGCAAATGCTAAAAACTGAGTTAATGTTCTTACATATTGGGGTATCCACATATTACTTTTAGCGTGTCCATTCTTGTGCAGACACGTGGCCAATGTCATCACAAACAAAGCAGTTCATTAGACTTTCAGGGGAGTATGGAGGCAAGATTGCATGTCTCATAGACCATGTGTAATGGTGGTGACAGTGATGGTGATACTATGACACTACCTGGGATAGACTGAATTCTCAGTCAGTATGCTCATCGCCTACCTCTTGGGACTCATCCTATAGGATCTTCCTTCCCACACTTGGCCATGAGACTTGCTTCAGCCAAAGGAGTGTGTGTTACATAGAAGAAGCATTAAAAGCCCTTACATCTCTTTTCCCTCTAGGTAGAGTCAGGCATGTGTCAAGAGAGAATCACTTTTAGCCTAGGTCCTAAAATAAAGAATCTGTAGCTCAGAGCCCTGGCTGGCAGACACACACTATGAAGAAGAGATTAGCTGTAGCAAGCCGCTGAGATTTGTTATAACAAAGTTATGTCATAGCATTGGGATTGTTTGTTAGTTATAATATAACTTAGTGAAAGCCAACTAATATGATGGTAACTTGAATTTTGGGTGATTTTTCTGTGATGGTCAGAGCACTAGAAAGATTACATTCCTCTGGCCAAACACAAGCAGGGTGGGAAGGTGAGTTATATGTTTTATCTTGCTTAGTGCTACTTAATCAATTGATAATTAAGATAACATCTGCAGACTCAAAACTCACCAGCATTTCCTAAAATAAACATGAAAGACCATACTAGTAATATTCTTCAATTTATTCTCAGGTCATTCAGGCAAAAACCATTAATCACGTTGTTTGAAAATATTCCCAGATTTTGCTTTTCATGACTGCTGTGGGTCATCTATTTGCTCAGTTGCTCTTACTTGGGAGAAAAATAAGAAATTTTAAACCTGCAAATATAGTATATATAAATGTATAAAATTTAGATAAGTGTTGTGAATATAAAGGAAATATCAACATATTAATTAAATAAATGCACATTCAATTTATCATTAGTTGCAGAAAAAAGTATACAATAACAGGGGTGCCTGGTTGGCTCAGCTGGTAGGTCATGTGACCTCCCATGGAGCTGCAAGGTTGAGCCCCAGGTTGCATGTAGAGATCACTAAAGAATAGCAATAATAAAATTAAAAAATAAATAAACAATTGTCAACTTAAAAAGGGTACAGTAACAAAAGCAATGCGACTTCAGCAATGATAAAACAACAAACTACAGAGCACACCACACAGGCGTAGAGTGAAAACAGCCAGAGAGAATACAGATTAGATGACAGCATTTCTGCGATGCTCAAAAACAGGCAGGATCTATCACGACAGAAAATCTTTCCCTCACACTCTCTGTGTGTGTTTCTTTCTCTCTCAAAAATAAACAAACATTAAATTTCAAAAAAAAAAAGGAAAGAAAATACTGTTTTATATGTTAAATCTTTTGTGGGAAATTGTCTACCTAGTTAGTGTTTGAAGCTTACAATGAATAAGATGGTGGTAGTGTCTCATGTGGAGACTACAGAGGAGAACAGGTGTCCTGTCCCGAAAGAGGTTACAGTGTCGTTAGGAGTCACCAGAAAATATGCTTAAAGGAGACGACAGATAACATAGTTGGTAAGCCAAGTGAGTATCAGTGCTAACGTATCACGGAAGAAGTACCAGAGCAGAGACAGTTGGAAAAGTTTTCACAAAAGATTCAGGATTTGAACTTAACCTTGACAGATGGATAGAATTTCAAGTGGGCATGGAGTTTCCCAGGCAAGGAAGAGAGCAATGTGAAAGAGAAATAGAGGTGGGAAACCAGCAAGAGAACTTGGCCGTGGTCTAGGGTTTGACAGGCTATGAGGGCTGCTTGAGGCAAGAGCGCGGGGCGTGCCTGGAAAGGTGAGTCCCGGCTGGGACTGTCAGGCTTGTGATTTTGAACTATGTTTGCAGTGTGGAGTCAATAAAATTAAAAAATAAATAAACAAATTATTTTGGAGTCACCAAACGTTGCTGAGCTGCCACTTAATACGATAAAAATTATGATTTCAGCAGATTATTTGAAGGTTGCTGTTCGTAGGATTATTGGGCAGAGAAAATCTTGGGATGCAGGGAGGCCACGCCAGAAGCATGAGGTCAGGAGAGGAAAGTGTGGCCCGTGGAGGCAGTAATAGGAACCAGTGGATCCTCTAGAAATGAATGGCACCAGCTGGACAGCTGGTGGGGATGAGGAGAACCAATTGTGACCTGAGAGGGACAGTTTGGTATTCTCTGTTCCCTTGCATCAGTCTGATTAGCTGATGGTAGCTGCTTGGGGTGGTGTAGGGAGCAGGGCCTCCAGAAAGACCACAGTAGATAATCAATTGTGCTATCGACCTTGGATAGCCAAGGGGAGGCCATGAGTGTAAAAAACTGAGCGTTAGCAACAGCATGCTTTTATAATACCATTCAGCTTCTGACTTATTTCTTCTTCAGTGAATCCAGCAATTCAATTCAATTCAATTCACCTCAGTTCATGTGGCACACAATTGAAATAGTTGGGTTTTTTGTTTAAATAATCTGATCTTTTGGGCTTCCCTGTCAGCACTGACTCCTGGTCCTCTTCCTCTAACACCAGAGGAAGTGTCAGTGCCCATGGTCAAGTCCCTTCCCCCACCCTCCTTAGAGCCTCAAATATTGGTATTTCTGAAGATTGTTCTTGGGCTCTCTCCCTTCACACCTCTCTTATCTATTTCCATGGCTTCAAAAGCCATTTGACTACCCAGAAATTCAGAAATTTATCTCTACTTTTCTTCTGAGATCATTTGGGCACACACAATTATCTAGTCAACATCGCCATTTGGATTAAACTCAGGAGATCCAAAACTGAACTCAAAATAATGCCTCAGTAACTCTACCTCTTTCAGTATTTCCTGGCTCAGGAAATGGCTCTGCCATGTACCAGGAAGTCACCTTTGACAATTTCTCCTTCACCCCTCCCTCCAACACCCCCCTCATTTCCCCTCCACAATGCAGTCAATCACCAAGTCCTATGAAAACATAGTACCTCTCATTATATTATATTACCTCATATTTGTTTCTTGAATCCATACAATAGTCTCCAGCGCCAACACTCCATGCCAATTGCCGTGGTTTTTGTGTGGTTTGTGTCCAGTTCAACTACTTTTATTAATGATACCCACCCTTTTCTTCTTTTTAAAAAACTTTTTAAATGTTTATTTATGTTTGAGAGAGAGACAGATACGAGCAGGAAGGGCAGAGAGACAGGAAGACACAGAATCGGAAGCAGGCTCCAGGTTCTAATCTGTCAGCACAGAGCCTGACATGGGGCTCAAACCCACAAACCAGGAAATCATGACCTGAGCTGAAATGAGATGCTCAGTCAACTGAGCCACCCAGGTACCCAACCCTTTTCTTATTAAAAATACTTTTGGGAGCAATCAGGGGACTCAGTGGGTTGAGCATCCAACTCTTGGTTTCGACGCAGGTCACAATCTCCTGGTTTGTTAGTTCAGGCCCCGCATCATGCTCTGCACTGACAGCAAAGAGCCTGCTGTCTGTCTCTCTGTCTCTCTTTCTCTTTCCACCTTGCTCTCAAAAATAAATAAATAAAAATTTAAAAAATAAGAGTACTTTTGTGGGGAGCTGTACTGTCAAACTAAACACATGACACAAGCCTGGGTGGCTCAGTAGGTTAAGCCTCCGACTTCGGCTCAGGTCAGATCCCACGTTCGTGGGTTCGAGCCCCGCATAGGGCTCTGTGCTGACAGCTAGCTGAGATCTTTGAGCTGCTTCTGGTTCTGTGTCTCCTTCTATCTGCCCCTCCCCCTCTCATGCTCTGTCTCTCTCTGTCTCAAAAATAAATTAAACAAACATTAAAAAATTTTTTAACACATGATACAAGACTTGAAATATTCCTAATTTCTGTATAAGTCTAATTACATGAAACAGAAGTTGGTGTTTTGATTTTTTACTTTGCTTTTCTGTTTTGAGTGTCATTGCAACTACTGTATTGTAAATGATGGAAAATAATTGCATATGTTAAAAAAATATGAAACTTTATAAAGTAAAAAAAATAAATAAAATTTTTAAATTAAAAAAAAGACTTGAAATATTCAATGAATGAAAATGATGTTAAATCTTCCTTTTATCCCTGTGCTTCTGCTACCCACTTTGCTTACTAATTTCTCATGCAGTCTTCCAGAGATATTCTGTGGAAATAAAAGCATGCACACATATTTATTCTGTCATTATTTTTTATTTTTGCAGAATTATAACCTACTATACAGATTATTCTTCACTTACTTATCATTTAGTGTAGCTTGAAAATCTTTCACCCTCAGTTTATCAGTATATGTGAGCCTGCACTGTTTTTTGGGTTTTTTAAAAAAGTTTTTTAAATTTATTTTTGAGACAGAGAGAGACAGAGCATGAAAGGGGGAGGGGCAGAGAGAGACACAGAGGGAGACGCAGAATCCGAAGCAGGCTCCAGGCTCTGAGCTGTCAGCACAGAGCCCGACGTGGGGCTTGAACCCACAAATGTGAGATCATGACCTGAGCCAAAGTCAGAGGCTTAACCGACTGAGCCACCCAGGTGCCCCGTGAGCCTGCCTTGTTGTAGTTAATGGGTGGCATTGTTATTTGATGGGTGTACCAACATTTATTTAATCAGAACCCTATTTAGATATTTCCAAACTTCTGCTGCTATAAACAGTGCAATGAATGTAGTTGGACATAAGACTTTATACACGTGTGTGACTATATTTATGGCACTTTGGGCTTTAAAGACATTTTCCAATTTTACGTAGTATAATTTGTCAATCTTTTCTTACATGGCTTCAAGGATTTGTGTCATATTTGGAAAGGCTTTCTCTACTCAAAGCTCGTTTTAAATTTTGTGCATAGTTTCTCCTAGTATTTATTAGATTTTATTTTTCATTAAATTTTTTTTCTGTTTAAAGTTAACTTTGGTGTAAAACCAACTTTATTTCTACCCAGATGATTGTTCTGTGGTAGTGACATCATTATGGAAGGCCTCACCTTCTTCCCACTGATTTGAAATGCCCTCTTATTCGATATAAGTAAGTCCTAAGTATACAGTTCTGGACTCAGTCTATTCCAGCATTTCCACCTTCTCATGTTCTAATATCATACTGTTTCAGTTACTGGAGCTTTGTAATATGTGTTTTAAAATTATTTATTTATTTAAGTAATCTCTACACCCAAGACGGGGCTTGAACTCATGACACCAAGATCAAGAGTCGCATGCTCTTCTGACTGAGCCAGCCAGGTGCCCTTTATTTTAGTGACAATATTTTAAAACCAGAAATTGGTTGCTATCAAATGCTTTTTCATTGTCAATAGAAACAACCGATTATTTTCTCATTGAATATTTTAATATCGTAAATTGTTTTAATGGATTTTCTAATAGTGACGCACCTTTTCATCTTCTTTAATGTATTACAGATGTTCATTACAATAGTCATGTAATGTTTTCCTGATATTTTATTTAGAATTCCTGCCTTTTCAGTTTTGTTGTTTGTTTTGTTTTGTTTTTAGTAAACTCTAGGCCCAATGTGGGGCTTGAACTCATGACCCTGAGATTAGGAGTTGCCAATTCTACTGACTGAGCTAGCCAGGCACCCCACCTTGTAACTAGTTGTTACATAACCTTCTAATTTCTGTATAAGTCTAATTACATGAAATAGAAGTTGAGGTTTTGATTTTTTACTTTGCTTTTCTGTTTGGAGTGTAATTGTAACTATTGTAGTGTAAATGATGGAAAATAATTGCATATGTTAAGAAATAAAAAATAAACAGAATAAATAAATAAATAAAACATTAAAAAATGTAATATTGCAAATAAAAAAAATAAATGATACTCTGTATTTTTGTTTTGCTCTTGTAGTTGGGTGTTTGTTTTAACAAAAAAAATTGAGGACATCTTGTTTGTAATCTAGGACAATTTAAATAGCATTTGTGTTATCTATCTCTTAAAGATTGGCTTGAATTCTATGGTTAAATCCATCTGGCACTTTTTAGTGAGAGGCTTTGTTGCTTTAGTTTCATGTCTCTTCTGGGGTCAACTTTGGTCATTTATATTTTCCAAGAAAAGTATCCATTTTTTTAAAAAAAGTTTATTTATTTATTTTGAGAGAGGCAAAGACAGCAGGAGTCGGGGAGGAGGAGGAGGAGAGAGAGAGAGAGAGGGGGAGAGAGAGAGAGAGAGAGAGAGAGAGAGAGAGAGAGAGAGAGAGAGAGACAAACCCAAGCAGGCTCTGCCTTGCCAGTGCAGAGAGCCTGATGAAAGGCTCAAACCTACAAAGCCTCAAGATTATGACCTGAGCCACCCAGGTGCCCTTAAAAGGATCCATTTCATTCTGGTTTTTTATGCATTTGCATAGAGTTGAGTAATGTATTTCAAGTTATGCTTTTCCTCTGATTGGTGTTTTAGCAGCATCTCAGAAGTACTGACTTAGTTATTTTTTTATTGAGATTATTTCTCTAGATATCACGCAGTTTAGATTATTGTGTCTCCTGGGGCACCTGGGTGGCTCAGTCAGTTAAGCCTCCAACTTAGGCTCAGGTCATCATCTCAAGGTTTGTGGGTTTGAGGCCCCTGTCGGGCTCTGTGCTGACAGCTCAGAGCCTGGAGCCTGTCTTCAGATTCTGTTTCTCCCTCTGTCTCTGACCCTCCCCGCCTCATGCTGTTTTTCTCTCTCAAAAATAAATAAAAAACATTAAAAAAAAGAATACATGGAAAGATAAATTATTGTGTCTCCTATACTCAAGTGTTGTTTATGAAAGAATTTTTCAACTTCCAGAAAGTAGAAGCTTTTTTTTAGTGTATTATTTATATCTAGTTATATCACATTGTGATTAGGAACTGGTATTTTGTGCTATTGTTATTTTGGGGAATTATTGGTAATATGGGGAGAAGAATTGAGATTTTTTTTGTGATCTGTTATCAATTTTTGAGCATGTTCTGTGAGCATTTAAAAGGCAGCTTATTGTGAGAATACGGTATATGTATCATTTTCATCTACCTCAATAATTATGTTATTCAGATCTTTTATTTTTTATTTTTAAATTAAAAAATTTTTATATGGTTTATTTATTTTTGAGACAGAGAGAGACAGAACACTAGTTGAAAGGGGCAGAGAGAGAGGGAGGCACAGAATCCGAAGACAGGCTCCAGGCTCTGAGCTGTCAGCACAGAGTCCAATGTGGGGCTCGAACCCACAAACCACGAGATCATGACCTGAGCCAAAGTTGGACACTTAACTGACTGAGCCACCCAGGCGCCCCCAGGTCTTTTAAATATTTATTCATTTTTATTAATTTGACCTGTCATGGATAGAGAGAGTCTATGTGGCTAAGTCTATGTGGGTGTTAGTAATTCCTTTCAAATATTTTTTTGTCTCTTTCTTGCCCTGAATTGTCCAATGTGTGATATAAAAATCATGACACTTACTATCTTTCTTTAGCACTCACCTCATATTCCTTTACGGATTCTTTGATCAGCAATCATTGTGTAAAACCTTCCAGAGTGTTCCATCTCACAGAGAGAGAGAGAGAGAGAGGAACAGAGTCAGTCTGCTGGCCTGTAGAATCCTATGTGGCCTAGCTTTTCCTGATCACCCTACATGTAAGAGCCTTCCTCAATGCCCACTTCTTTATCAGCTTAATTTCTCTCTGTAGGATTCCATGTCATAGACCCACCATGTATTGACTTGTTTCTTTCTGTATCATCTGTCTCCTTCTAAAACAAAGCATTTTTAGGGGAAGAGCTTTGTCATTTTGGTTCCTGGATGCTTGCCAGTACCCATTCTCCACCTGGCACACAGTAGGACAATACATACTAGTAAATGAACAGGTGAGCCTTGCTAAGTTACTTTGTCTTAGGTATTTCTCTTATAGATGGTTTGGCTTAGGGATCCAAATGGAGATGGTTTTTTTTCTTTAGACATCATATTTTGACCCCTCAGTATAAGCAATGTTGGGATTACTATTCTTCCCCTCTACCTCCCTCCCCTTTCCCACCTTCCATGTAATTCTGCTAAATCATGAGGTTTTCTTTTCAAGTTCACCTTTATGCCTTTATATATGCTGATCCCTCATTTACTGGCTTTACATGATATCTTTTTATTTCTGGTTATAAAAAGGATGGAGAAACATATTTCCCACCCTCTTTCCACATTGCCCACAGTCTTTCTGAGTTATCTCAGTTTTACATTCTCTGGAGTTTTAGTGTTATTATTCTGTTAGCTGAGCACAATTTCCCTGCCCGTCATATAGTCAAGGGGACTAAATGCTCATCATTGCTCTGTATGTGGTCATGCTCTTTTAGGTGGCTAACTTGCGTTCTGCAGTAATTTCTCTAAAAAGTGTTCATGGAAACTGTCGTCCTGGTGTAAAATTCTGAGGTTGCATACACTTTCCTGGAAGAGGCCAGGAACGCTCACTGATTGCTGCCGTGGAAAAGTCTGGGGTTCGCCTTCCTCCTTCCTCCTTATAAGGAGAATGTCTATCTATACATCTGGTTACCAAAGACAACTCCAGTTCATGCTGTTGCACCAACGTAATGACTAATAACTAACAACCTATTTTCAGTCTCTCGGCTGTTCCAGTTAAAACAACAAATTATGTGGTCATCCTACACAACTTGATCTTTTTATAGGATGTCTAAGGAAGTATCATTGAAGATACTATTTTTGAGAGACAGAGAGAGACAGAGCGAGCAGGGGAGGGTCAGAGAGAGAGAGAGAGGGAGATACAGAATCTGAAGCAGGCTCCAGGCTCTGAGCTAGCTGTCAGCACAGAGCCTGACACAGGGCTCGAACCCATGAACTGTGAGATCATGACCTAAGCTGAAGCCAGATGCTTAACCGACTGAGCCACCCAGGTGCCCCTTTAAAATTTTTTTAATCTTTATTTAATTTTGAGAGAGAGACAGTGTGAGCAGGGGAGGGGCAAAGAGAAGTAGACACAGAATCCGAAGCAGGCTCCAGGCTCTGTGCTTGACATCAGCAGAGAGCCTGACATGGGGCTCGAACTCACAAACTGTGAGGTCATGACTTGAGCCTAAGTCAGACAAGTAACCAACTGAGCCACCTAGGCGCCCCTAGATAATATCTTAATGTTTACCCTTTTATGTGAGTTTTTTCCATCTGGAAGAAGTTATTTCCTTATAATCTGCAGATTAAAGTCTTCTTTTATTTTTAGAAAGTTTTCCTGAATTGTATCTTTAAATATTTTTTCCTATACTCTCTGCTTCCCACTTTGTCTTTGTGGTTGCTGATTTGTTTTGTTTTCTTCTAATGGGATGAAGGTTATGCATGTTGGATCTTATTGGTCTTCCATGTATAAAACATATTCTTTCTAATCCATTAAAATATTTATTTATTTTTATTTCATTTTTTTCTTACTCTTCTTTTTCCTATGCTCCATTTCCATTCTTACACTTTCCACAATGTTCCTTCTTCTTTGCATTGCTTTCAGTTTGACCTTCATTTCTAGGATTTTTTTTTAAACTTCTTTTCTAAGCTTTCATTTTGGAGTGTTGTCTGGGCATCTTTCCTAGCCTCTTGTATCTCTATTTGCTCTTTTGCACTGTAGGGGAAACACACTCATTGTGCTTTTGTAATTCAGTGTTATCTGTTCAATTTTCATCTACTCCATCACAGTGTTCATCCTCATAATGGCAATATTTTTCTATATAATGTTCATCATTTGTCATTTTTTTCCTTTTATCGTGTACTTCTGACAACATAATTATATCCGTTCTATGTTAAGTCACTTTGAGATGAAGTAAACTAAATAGACTAAGTTTTGTATGTACAAGTGCAGGTTCAGGTGGGGGAGGAGCCAAGGTTATGTTTCTGAATATTAGAGAGCGGCCCGGGTGCGCTTTTTCCACCTTTATTTCTCCCAATGACCAAAGTCAGCTCTGCAGTCCTGTTCCTGATGCTGAATCTCTCTGCTCCACATTTTCTCACCAGCAAGAAGCCTGTCCTGCAAATATGCCTTTTCCATGTAATTTTTATTCAGTGCCATATTCCTTGCCTATCAAGGAGCTGTGTCCATCTGAACTATTAAAGTCAGAAAAAGGGGCATCTGAGTGGCTCAGTCGGTTGAGTCACCAGCTCATAATTTCGGCTGAAGTCATGATCTCACAGTTGATCTCTGTGTTGACAGCATGGAGCCTGCTTGGATTCTCTCTCTCTTTCTCTGCCGCTCTCCTGCATGCACACACTCTCTTTCAAAATGAACAAATAAACATTTTTTGTAAGTCAGAAAAAGGGAAGTCTGGGTGGCTCAGTCAGTTGAGTGTGTGACTCTTGATACTGGTTCAAGTCACGATCTCACAGTTCATGAGTTTGAGCCCCACATCAGGCTACTCACTGGAAAATTAGTATCAAACACACACACACACACACACACACACACACACACACACAGACACACATACACACAAATAGAGGAAAAGGCAAGAAATACTACTAGTGATAAAGAGGGACATTTCAGAATACTGGAAGGGTGAGTTCAACAGTAGATGGAAGAATCATAAATGTATGAGTATCTAATAGCATATCTTCAAAATATGAAAAGCAAAATTTGTCAGAAATTTAAGAGAAATAAGCAAATCCACAATTACTGATCTCAATAGCTTATAAAACAAGCAAGAACAATCAGTAGGGTCACAGTAGATGAATAGCATTAATAGCCAAATCAACCCAATTGGTATTTATAAATCATTTCATTGCAAAACTGCCCAGTAACATTATTTTCAAGAGCACATGAAATGGTTACCAAAATAAATCATACACTGAGCCATATATTGACATATAAGTTTTTAAAAAATAAATAAATAAGTAAATAACATTTCTTTTGAGAGAGAGAGAAAGCATGTGTGCATGCATACAGACATGTGCACATAAACAGAGGAGGGGCAGAGAGAGACAGAGAGAGAATCCCAAGCAGGCTCCATGCTATCAGCACGGAGCCTGATTTGGGGCTTGAACCCATGAAACTTGAGATCATGTCCTGAACTGAAATCAAGAGTCTGATGCTTAACTGACTGAGCCACTGAGGTGGCCCAGTGACACACAAGTCTCAACAAATCTCAAAAGACTGAAGTCACACAAAGAATGTTTCCTAACTCCAGTGAAATTAAAGTTGAAATCAAAAACAAAAACTAACCAATAATATCTGAATATTAAGTAACACAGTAACTAACCCTTGAGTCAAATAAAAATCAGAATATAAATTAAACATATTTTGAATTCAAATCAAAATACTTTTTGAAAGTATTTATTTATTTATTTTTGAGAAAGAGAGATTGAGAGAGAAAGTGTGCATGCACACACACACAGGGGAGGGGCAGAGAGAGAGGGAGACACAGAATATGAAGCAGTCTCCATGCTTTGAGGTGTCAGCACAGAGCCTGTCAGGGGGTTCAAACCCACTAATGATAAGATCATGACCTGAAGGGAAATCAGATGCTAAACCAACTGAGGCACCCAGGTGCCCCTAGCAAAATGTAGAGGATATAGCTAGAGCAATGCTTAAAAGAAAATGTATTGCTTTAATGCATAAGTTAGAAGAAACATTGAAAATCAATTATTTAAACTCCATCTGAAAAATCCAGAAAACTATGATGAAATTTAACCCAAAGAAAGTAGAAAGAAAGAAAATACTTAGGAGCAGAAATCAGTGAAATGGAAAAATAGACTGACAATAGACACAATCAACAAGACCAGATGCGGGTCTTTTAAAAAGATTAATAAAAACCCTGATGAACATGGATGCAAAAATCCTCAACAAGATATTAGCCATCAAATACAAGCCAGCTCTAACAATACATCAAAAAAATTGTTCACCAGGACCAAGTGGGATTTATACCTGGGATGCAGGGCTGGTTCAATATCTGCAAAACAATCAATGTGATTCATCACATCACTAAAAGAAAGGAGAAGAACCACATGATCCTCTCAATAGATGCAGAGAAAGCATTTGACAAAATATAGCATATTTTCTTGATAAAAAGATTAATAAAATAATATAACATCAGACTGATGAATAACAAAAAGAAAACATATTATTAATATCAGTCATGAAAGCTGAGAAATCACTACAGATCCTACAGATATGAGAGCATAATAGAAGGACATTCAAAACAAAGTTAATTTGACAGGTTAAGTTAAATGGAGAATTTTTTAAAAATCCATTTATCAGAATTTATACAAGAAGAAACATGATATCTAGATACTCTCATATCTTTTAAAGGAATGGAATTTATTACTAAAAATAGTCTTTCTATAGGGGCAACTGGATGGCTCAGTTGGTTGAGCACCTGACTCTTGATCTCAGCTCAGGTCTTGATCTCAGGATGGTGAGGTCAAGTCCCAGGTTGGGTTCCGAGCTGGGTGTGAAGTCTAATTTATAAAAAAAGGTACCTTTATAAAAACTTTAGGCTCAATTGACGTCACTGGTAAATTTTTCCAAACATTTAAGGAAGAGATTATACTAATCTTATATTACTTTTCACAGAAATGAGAAAAGGGGGATATTTTCTAATTAATTTGTTGAGGCAGTATAATTTTGATAACAGAACCTGACAAAAACATTACAAAGAAAGTTACAGACCAATATATCTCTGATGAATGCAAAGATCTTAAGTAAAATATTAGCAAATTAAATCCAACAATTTAGGTTAACACATCATTACCAAGTACATTTAACATTTGAAAAGCTATTATTAACTTAAAAATCACTAACAAAAAAATGAGAAAAACTAAAGAATCATCTCAATAGATGCAGAAAAATCCTTTCATGAAATTCAATACCTGTCAATCACAAAAACACTCAGTAAAGTAGGAAGAAAAGAATATTTCTTGATTTGGTAAGAGTATCTATAAAGGCCTATGGCTAATATACAAAATTCTGAATTGTGAGGTAGCAAATGTTTTTCCCTCTGCGTTCAGGGAAGAAAAAACATTTGCTCTCACCATTTATAGTCAACATAATACTGGTGGTTCAAATCAGTCAAGAGCAGAAGAAGTAAGGGACAAAAAGGGCATATAGTTTGAAAAGGAAGGAGTGCCTGGGTGGCTCAGTCAATTAAGCGTGCAACTCTTGATTCTGGCACAAGTCATGATCTCAAAGTTTATGAGATTGAGCCCTGTCCTGTTAGCACAGAGGCTGCTTGGGATTCTGTCTCTCCTTCTTTCTCTGCTCCTCCCTTGCTCATTCCCTCTCTCTTTCTCTCTCTCTCTCGCCCTCTCTATCTCTCTCAAAATAAATATATAAACTTAAAAAAAAGAATATGAAGAAGTCAAAGTGTTATTCACAGATGATTGTATACATAGAAAACCCCAAAGAGAATTAGACACATTCTGTTAGACCTAACCAGTGAATTCAGCATAGCTGTGGGATACATGGTCAAACTTCAAAAATCAGTTGTTTCTATAGATTAGCCACAAAAAAATTGGAGAATGAAATGTAAGAAGTGAGAAACCTGTTTTGAAGAGCCCTTCCAACACTACCGAAGACGTTTACTCTTCCTCACTCCGTACTAAAGCCCGCATTGATCACTGGTAGAAGAGACACGAAGGACACGCTAGTGGAAAGGTCTGTGCACACTGAAAGTAGTACTGTTGGTAACACACTCACCCCAGGGTGCCATAGATGGGGGGGATCTTCGCACGGAGAAGCACAAGCCACACTGAACCATGAGCAATTTATGTTATGACCTGCAGGGTATCCGTAAGTTAAACCCGATAATTATTCGCAGGCTTGGAAAACTCTGGGACCAGAAGCCATGGCTGTAAGCCAAGAAAGAAAAATAGCAGATATTTCCTTAATACCCATTTAAGAGAGGAAAGGCAATTAGAAAGCAGGACATTTAAAAGGAAACACCAGTTCAGTAGGTATCCAACCGGCTATTCAATGTGACCGACAAACGATGCAACACATATGTTCTCTTGTTCCCCCCAAGTTTCAGGAAGCGGCTCATCGAGTTTTTTGTGCAGTAAAGAACCTGAGAGTTGACTCAGTATACTCTCTGCACCCCCACCCCTACCCTCTGCACAGAGGAGAAAGGGCAGCCCGGAGGGGCTATGAGGTTTGCCCCAAGCTGAAGAACCATTTAACTGCAGAGCCGGTGGTGGCACACAGGCCACCTGACGCCTATTCCAGGGCCCTCTCCACACTTCTGCCTTCCTTGTCGGGTTTTGAGAGAGAATTTGCAACGTGTTTGCAGCAACTTGAAGGAAAGAATCCCAGCCACAAAGGTGACCTGATATCACCAGCAGTCTTGGAACCTGGGGGCTCCCCTGTAGGGGAGGAAGGCCTTTCCTCTGCCCTCATAGGCTCGGTAGCCGGTGCGTGACATAAACAGACAAGAGGCACATTCACAGCGGAAAAGGTGGACAAATGTATTCACTTTTAATAGAATGCACTCAAGGGCGTCGTGGGGAGAAAAGAGAATACCAAACGGTGGGTGGGCCTTGAAAGCTTATGTATGTCTTCATAGGGGCAGGAGAGGCGTGTAGCCGACTCAGGGGACAGCGGGTGGCCTTAGGAAGGCAGAGGGGCCTTCAGATGCCTGGATGGGATGTACGACAGTTTGGGACAGAGAGCGTCTGGGTGTGGGGCCGACTTCTGGTCTCCTGTCTCCAGCGATGAGAGTCCATCTTCCCTGCGAAGACACGCCCGGCAGGGTGTGGATGAC
>NC_043704.1:9485927-9496524 GCF_006229205.1 Suricata suricatta | reverse complement strand
GATGGGATGTACGACAGTTTGGGACAGAGAGCGTCTGGGTGTGGGGCCGACTTCTGGTCTCCTGTCTCCAGCGATGAGAGTCCATCTTCCCTGCGAAGACACGCCCGGCAGGGTGTGGATGACAACCGAGTCCTTCTGGAACAGATGTCTTCAGGCAGATGAGGACGATCCCAGAGAGACTGGGTCCTGCATCTGCTGTGTTCCAGAGCCTTCAGCGCAAAGCAACAGTGTACCAAAGGGTCATATGTTGGGGTAGCTTATCTGGAAATTCTTCATGAGAAACAGCCTTTATACAAACTCTCTTTTTCCCGCAGTTCTCATCTCCACTCTCTACCAGGCATTCCAGAACGAATCGCTCAAAGCTGGGTGTTGAGGGGTGTTGGCGGATGGGGTGGAAAGTCAAAAAGACTATATTGGGAGAAATGCTTCAGACTATGGACCTGGGATTCCCCAAGACAAGGTTCATCTGCCCCCCCCCCCCACCGCCTTTCTACCCCAGAATTTACCATGCTTGGGTTTTCCTGGTACATCGCTGGTCTTCCCACTGATGTCTGATTCTTTCAGATTTGGAGCCCCATCTAATTTCTCTTTGTATCTCCGGGATGATCAGGGTATCTGACCCAGTGCAGACATTCAAATACATGTGGAGTCAATCGACAGTTAGTTATTTGCTTCACAGCAGGCAACTTATAACTCAAGTTGTAAACAATGGCGGCTATGCATGAACGTGTCATCCAAGAGAGCAATGTGGGATGAAGGTTAGCTCTGGTTTGACAGGTTGAGACCCCTGTGTTTTTGTTTGTTCATTTTTCCATTTGTTTATGTTTAACCACTTACTGTCTGGATGTCCTTCTTGACAAAAACGTTTAATATACATAGTCGTGAATGGTGTGCATACTTGTGTTGTCTCTCTAGGGCACAGGGTTCCAGTCCCTTTGGAGGAAAATAGGCTCTACTCTAATATAACGTCATGGGTATGATGGACCAGTTAACTGTGGGCTGGCGTTCATATATCCTAGGGTTTTTCAGGCTTAAAAATGCCACAGTGTTGGAACTGACGTTCGTTTCATACTTTTCTCCCTTATAGAGAGACGTGTCTGCTTTTTGTCGTTGGAGCTAGTGAGTATTGGGGACCTCCAATCAATAGCTTGGACAGAGCTGCCGGTACAGCAAATGTCACATGTAAAACTGAAATCAAGTCATAGAAAGATGAGAGATGAGCATCTGGGTGGCTCAGTCAGTTAAGCATCTGACTTCAGCTCAGGTGACGACCTCATGGTTTGTGAGTTCGAGCCCCGAGTCCAGCTCTGTGCTGACAGCTCACAGCCTGGAGTCTGCTTCAGATTCTGGGTCTCTGTCTCTTTCTGCCCCTTCTCCTGCTTGCACTCTGTCTCTCTCTTTCTCAAAAATAAATAAAAATTAAAAAGAAAGCAGATGAGAGAAAGATTAGTAAGAAGGGAGGATATGAAAGTAGTTCTTAAGAACCTAGCAAGTAAGGGAGGAAACCAATACTTCTTGGGTGCCCACTGGGTTCCTGGTATTCTGGGCTCATTGTTACATTTTTTTTTTTTCCAGAAATGAGAAGTGGGAAAAAGCCTATTTTATGATACTCTGAAGATTTAGAACCTGGGCTATTAGGTAAAGCCTATAGGGACCTAAGGCATATTTTTTCTTCTGATTACCAATAATTGATTGTGAAAAATTTGAAAAAAGGCACAGAGAAAAAAATATCATCTGTAATTATACTACCTAATGATATATGTTATAAAATTTTAATACATGTACTTTTTAAAAAAGTATGCACTTTTTACTACAAAATTAAACAATACTAGTTGATAACTTCCTTTAACTTCTAATAGACTATCATCATTTTTCTCATGTTATGAAAATATTCTTTTATTATGTGTTCTATTTTGATGTGCTATGCCACATCTTTTAAAAAAAATTTTCTTTCTTTTATTTTTAGAGATAGAGAGAGAGAGAGGTAGGGAGAGAGAATCCTAAGCAGCCTCCATGCTCAGCATAAAGCATGACACAGGGCTCGATCCCACAACCCCTGTATCATGACCTGAGCCGAAGTCAAGGGTTGGGTGCCCAACTGACTGAGCCACCCAGGCGCCCCCACGATGTGCCACGTTTCTAAATGGAGGCTCCCCTGCTGGATCTTTAGGTCGTTTTCAGTGTTTCAGCTTGAGGATATCCTTGAAGGTTGTCGCGGGAGGCGTGGGGGCTTGGCCTGGGGAAATACCAGATGAGATAAGCAAATGTTGGAAGACAAGAAGATTCGATTCAGGTAGGGAAATCACAATTTTCTTCCAACATTTGAAGGTTGGCATTTTTTTAAAGATTTCTTTTTATGTATGTATGTATGTGTGTGTGTATGTATGTATCTTAATGTTTATTTAGTTTTGAGACAGAGAGAGAGACAGACAGAGAGACAGAGTGTGAGTGGGGGAGGAGCAGAGAGAGAGGGAAACAGAATCAGAAGCAGGCTCCAGACTCTGAGCTGTCAGCACAGAACCCAACTCAGGGCTTGAACTCACGAACCATGAGGTCGTGTCCTGAGTTGAAGTCAGACCCTTAACCTACGGAGCCACTCACCCAAGTGCCCCTTATAAATTTCATTTTTAAGTAATCTTTACATCCAAATGGGGCTTGAACTCACAACTCTGAGAGCAAGAGTCACACACTCCACTGACTGAGCCAGTCAGGCACCCCGCAGGTTGACATTTCTAAGAGGAGTTTGACTTGGTCTGTGTGGTTCCAACAGGGAAGAGTTAGAGAGGGTGGGTGGAAACTATGGGGAGATCAATTTCTGGTGCGTAAGGATGGACTTTCCTCAGCGAAGGGCAGTCAAAGAAGGTCTGGGCAGTTTCAGGAAGTAGTGAATTTCCAGCTGGTGAAGATGCTTAAACAAAGGCTTATTAAGATCACGTCTGTGAATACAATGCCTTAACTATGTTTATAGTAGAGAGACCGGAGCATTTGAGAGTGTGGATTAAGTCACTTGTTTACCTATTATTTTGGAAGGGGAATACCTCTTGGGAAAGGCTTCAAAAGTGAAAATTTGAATGCAGTTCTCTTATTCTTTATATCGGGGCCCAATATTTACATAATGATTGACAGTTCACAAAGATGATAAAGAATCCGCTTTTAACTCGAGGAAACCGATTCAGAGAGGCTAAATCGCCCAGGACACTAGACCCCTGCATTCTTCATCTCTACAACCACTTTTTTCCCAGTTGCTATTATGACTACTAAGGTCACCAATTCCTTCTAGAAAGTCCAGATTCACAGGGCATTGCCTGTGCCCTGCTTCCCTGAAAGAAAATGAAAATCTCCTCAATGACTCATGTGAACAGAATGTCACTGTGCAGTTAACAGATAAGGTCTCCTGTGTGTCATTTCTACCCCATAGCAGTGACTCCACGATTAGGGTTTGGACAGGTAAGGGCCTGGCTCTGACAGCCTGTGAGCTTATGACGGCCCCGGTGCCTTCCGCCCAGGACAGAGGGCCCTTCCTTAGTGGTCTGAAATCACATACCTCGAATACATTGGACCCTTGCAACTCAGAACCCTGGAACACTGGGCTTCTGCCCCCCACTCTGCACATCGCCCAGGAATGGATTCCTGTTTTCTGCTTCCCCCCTGGATTCTTGCCTTCAACCCTGTCCTTCTTGGACTAGATAGATAGTCTAGAAGGAAATGTCAGGGTCCCATTTTGGCATCATCTTCAGGTGCTCAGCTTCCTGAAGCTGCACTCCTAGCACTGCCTCCCCACCCCCATCCCCCACCCCCCCATCCGCCTCTCTAGCCAGAGTAAATCAGAAGGTACCATGACAATGACATCCCCCCCCCCCCAAGTCACCCACATTCTGGGCTCCAGGAAAGCCACTGCAGCCTTTCCTGCGAGTTGTCAGCCCTCCCAGTCAGGATCCCCACCGATCTTCAGGAAGCCTGCATCCACCGTGGGAGGGAGAGGAAAGCCGGAAGCAGATGGCCACCCCCTTTCAAGCCCTGAGTGAAGTCTATTCCTCTGGCTTTTAACCGTTTCCTGGGTTTAGCTGTTTGCCTACTGAAGCCAGCTTGCCTGGTTTTTTCTCACCAGAACGTTTCTTTGGTAACAAGTACAGGCCAAGCACAGGGGGATGGGGGGTAAAAAAAAAGCCAAGTGAGTTAGGTCTGTGTTCTTGAAGAGTTTCCTTTTCTCCCGGCTGATGGAAAAGGGAGCTTTTCGTGAAAATGCACGGAGGGAGAAGTTTTGACCAGGGAGTAAGGCCTTCAGCAGAAAAAGAACACGCAGGAAAGAGCCAGTCATGTTCTGGGGGCTCAACTGGCCAAGAGGACCTAGGGGTTAGATCGGGACAAACTAACAAGTAGTAGAAATGTTATACCCTAGTGGCGCCTGGGCGGCTCAGTCAGTTAAGTGTCTGACTTCGGCTCACGTCAGGATCTCGTGGTTCGTGGGTTTGAGCCCCGCATCAGGCTCTGTGCTGACAGCTCAGAGCCTGGAGCCTATCTTCAGCTTCTGTGTCTCCCTCTCTCTCTTTGCCCCTTCTCTGCTCACGCTCTGTTTCTGTCTCTCTCAAAAATAAATAAACCTTGGGGCGCCTTGGTGGCTCAGTAGGTTAAGCGCCAGGCTTTGGCTCCAGTCATGATCTTGTGGTTCATGGGTTTGAGCCCCGTGTTGGGCTCTGTGCTGACGGCTAGCTCAGAGCCTGGAGCCTGCTTGGGATTCTGTATCTCCCTCCCTTTCTGATCCTCCCCTGCTCACGCTGTCTCTCTCTCTCAAAAATAAATAAAAGTTAAAAATAAATAAATAAATAAACTTAAAAAAAAAAAAAGAGAGAGAGAAAGAACTATTATCCTAGTAGCTAAGAGAGCCTTTCAGGTTGTTTACCAGGCAGAGTTGTGATGCCACATTTGAGAAAAAGTCCCTGCAGCCCCGAAAATGAGGGTGACAGAGAAAGGAGACTGGGAAGCCAGGAAGGGGCTTTTACTCTTCAACTTATTCCGTTTTGTTCTTTTTTGGTTTTCAAACCATGGACTTGAATTGTTTTTATTAAAAAAATTAAACATTATCTGGGCAATGGGATTGGTGGCTCTTTTTGTCTGGTCCTCTATATTCTGTTCTGTACATTTATTTATTAAAATTTTTTTTGACATTTTTATTTATTATTGAGAGACAGAGAGAGATAGATCATGAGGAGGGGAGGGGCAGTGGGCTCTGTGCTGATGGCTCAGAGCCTAGAGCCGGCTTCGGATTCTGTGTCCCCTTTCCTCTCTCTGCCCCTCCTCTGCTTGTGCTCTGTCTCTCTATCTCGAAAATCAACATTAAATAATAATAATAAATAAAAAGAGCCAGTGACACAGAGGTCCTCCCTAAACCTATGTCCACATAGCACGCCCAAATTTATCGTTTCTCAAACCGGAGATGCCTGGGGTGAACGGCGGAGTGTGCACAGGCCCTGGTTTGAGAAACACCGCAGCAGCAGAAGGAACCAGCTGCGTGGGAATCACGAACAGCGCGGTCTGTGCCGTGGGATTTTCTTCTGCTGGCTTTGCTGACTGCAACAAGCTTGCCTCTTATGCTAGAGAAATTCCACCCATTTTAAGATCAGAAGAGCATTTTCCTGCTTCTGTCCAAGTCCCTGGACAGTTTCCCCTAAACTTTTAGGAGGGCCTAAAACGTCAGACAGGGAGGAGGAAAAGAGGAAGCACATGGCTGGAGCTCATCACTCAGTTAAAAAATACAAAACGAAATTGTACTAATGGTGAACCAGATATGGCGGTAGTGAGTGCAAGGCTGAAAATGTAGGGTCCTTGCTCCAAGAGAACACTGCTAGTTACGAAGCAGGCATGGAAATGCAGTGAAGTAACCCACTGCTACAAATGCAAAACGTCTTTTGAATTGGATGGAAGCAAAATAGCAAAAACGTTAAAGACCGTAGCAGGAAATGCACATAACAACAAACGCAGTAGGCATATTAAATGATGTTCATTACATACCTACCTTAGAAAGCCAAGAAAATAATACCAAACTCAAGAACTGTTGAGTTAATGAAGCGTGGAAGTAAGTGACCTTTGTGATTTCTGTGTCTTCCACCTAATTTTTAATTCCAAGTACTTAATTGTTTTTCACAGTTTCATTAGGGCTTTTTCTCCCAATCTGTTAATTTTGAGGAAGCTATTGTATACCTATGAATCAATATATTAGAGTGTATTCCTTTTCAAGTCTTGCCAAATGTTGCAAAATACTGTTTCGGGCGCCTGGGTGGCTCAGTCAGATGAGCTTCCGATTTTGGTTCAGGTCATGATCTCACAGTTCGTGGGTTTGAGCCCCACGTCGGGCTCTGTGCTGACAGCTCAGAGCCTGGAGCCTGCTTCTGATTCGGTCTCTGGCTCTCTCTCTGCCCCTCCCCCACTCTCTCTCTCTTTCAAATATAAATAAACATTAAAAAAAATTTTTAAATACTGTTTCAAGCTATTTCCAAAGAGTGCAAAATAGATACTATTACATTTTCTATTTAACCATTCCCATTTTCTATTTAGCCTTTAACTTGATGTCCCAGGAAAATAAAATGTTAACTATAATTCATGCAGTAATACTGGTAAACATTCTTACATGATAGGAATGTAATGAATATTGTCCTCCTTTTTAAGGACGGCACCATTAGATCCACACTTGGCGTCAAAATGACCTTGTAAACAACCTCCTGATGCTAGCAGAATGGAGGCAGAGCACTTGGTCAAGTGTCTCAGCCAGAGGAGGCAGGAGGGTGAGGGCAGGGGGTGAGGGCAGAGGTGGAGGCAGGGAGAAGGTCCGGGTTTGATCCCCTGGCGAGATAGTTAGGAACAGAGATGGCCACAGACAGATGAGGGTGATGAGCGTCTGGTGCTGACATTACACACCAACCTAAGAGCTACAGATTGCCTTCCAGTTTTCTTTCCTTTGTTCCCTTTTTTCTTTTCTGCAGTAAAATAAAAAAAAATTAAAATTAAAAATAAAAAAATCAAAATTAAAATTAAATCAATAAAATCTCACCTGTTTCCCAGATAAGCATGGAACATATATACAGGCAGGGCATAAATGGCCAATAAACATATATAAAAGACAGAGGACATTAAATAATCAAAGAAATGCAAATTAAAACAAGAGAGTGATAGAGCGTGGGAAAAAGTCATTCTCACATAGTACTTTAACGACTGCACATTGGTGAAATCACTTCTGAGGGATATTTGGCAATAGGAATCAAAGCTTTTTAAAAATATATATCCTTAGGGGCGCCTGGGTGGCTCGGTTGGTTAAGCATCCGACCTCAGCTCAGGTCATGATCTCACCATTTGTGGGTTTGAGCCCTGCATCGAGCTCTGTGCTCACAGTTCAGAGCCTGGAGCCTGCTTTGGATTCTGTGTCTCCTTTTCTCTCTGCTCCTACCCCACTCATGCTCTGTCTCTGTCTCCCTTAAAAATAAATAAACATTAAAAAAAAAAATACATGCCCTTAGCTTACCCTAAGGAATAGCTGGACAGGTGTGTAAAATGTATTTGTGCAATGTTTATGCAGCTTTAATTACTTATTTTAACTGTTTGTTTATATATTCTGAGAGAGAGAGAAGGGGCAGAGAGAGGGAGAGAGAGAGAATCCCAAGCCCCTAAGTGGGTCTCGAACAAACAAACTTGTATAAAGCGATCAATCAAGGACCTTCATTCAGAAGTCTGTAAGAAGAACACGAGTGTCAAATTCCAGCTGCACCATTGTCAACAGTTCACCTTCTCACCTGGTATGAGGGGCAGAGACAGGAATATTTGTTAGTTTGTCCACGGAAAGTTTGGGTTATAATCTCTGGCAGGGCTCCAACTACTGAACTTCTGAGCTTAGTATATGCACCACCAAGGTCGGTCATTAACACAAGTGGAAAGAAACAAAAAACCCGGGCATCTTGGTTCAGGTCTCTGAATTTGCTTGTTAGGGTTGCCAAAACAAAGCACCACAAAGGTGGCTTGACAGAAATTTGCTGCCTCTCAGTTCTGGAGGCTACAACTCCAAAATTCGGGTGTCAGGAGGTTAGTTCCTTCTAAAGGCTGGGAGCAATAATTGGTTCCAAACTTCTCTTTAAGTTTCTGGCAGATATTCCTTGGCTCGTAGAAGGTGTTTCCCTTCGTCTTCCCTGGGTGTGTTTCTGTCTCTGTCCAAATTTCCCCTTTCTAAAAGGACATAAGTCAGATTTGATTAGGGCTTACTCTTGATTACTCTAGAAGCACCCAATCTCCAAATATCCTTGAACCATTTTGGTGTGGAAAGAACATAGGTGTTGCAATGACACCCGTGTTTCAATTTTGGCTTTACCATGTACTGGCGGTATGACCTTGGGAAAGTTATTTGAATTACTCAGGACTTATCTTCTCATCGGTATAATGGAGATGTATTGTTGCTATGAGGCTAGATATCCCAGGATGTACTGGGTAAATGGAGGGTGTTATTAATTGAGTTGGGATGGGGGCGCGGGTTTCTGCTCTTAGAGGTTCACTTCTATGATTAGATACATCTGCCACTGAGTCTGCTAGGGGTAAGTCTCAGATGACAGTGACAAACCTGGTCAACGCGGAACTGGCATTTCTGCCAGAGTCCTTCCTGCCTACCTGTGTTTACTTGTTGGGAGCCAGTACGATTTACAGGTTACTTTTTAGGTGAAGCCCTATATAAAACTAATTTTACAGCACTCCAACCTGGACAGATAGTTCATGGATCGATGTTGTGTAAGGCTGTCAGGCTCGGGGTGAGGGTGCTGGGGGGAGGGATATAGCCTTCTAGCTGGGGAGACCATCAATGCCTTCCATTATGCATGATTATTAGCTCAAGATTCTGCCTCAACCTGATCTTCCAGATTGATTTGACTGAAGACAAGGGCACATTGCCTCAGACATTGTCATACATTACCTAGAAGTTTAATTATGCAAGTTTCCTTCATCAGCAGCAATAAAAATTTGACTCAAATCTGGTGTTACCGGTTGCAAATGCTTAAGCCTTCTGGGAGAAGTAAAACTGGTGAATGGGGGTGAGGGTGGGGCTGGGGAGCAGGGAGAAGAGAAGCCAGCGGAGGAACGAGTTGGTTGTGTAAGTTGTGTTAAGTGTGAGATTGGGAGCAGTCAAGGTAGGGTCTCTCACCTCAATAGGGACATCTTTGGCTACTTCCTTCAAAAACAATCAAGTTCAATGTGGCTTTTAATTGCATGGGGGGGGCAAGTTTGAGGGGCAGCAATCCAAAACAACTTACAAAAATTATTTACTGGGGCGGGGTAGGGGCAGAGAGAATCCCAACCAGGCTCCCCTAGGAGGAACTGGGGCTCCAACCCAAGAACCCTGAGATCATGACTTGAGCAGACTGATCAGGAGTCTCATGCCTAACTGACTAAGCCAACCAGGTGCCCCCCAAAAGAACTTTTGATAACATGGAGAACCAATCTGAAGTAAGCTATTTGCCTGAGTACTTTTTAGCTGATTTATTTTAGGTTTAGTCTATCTTTTTCAGGGCCTGTGCTAATTTGATTGTTGCCTTATACCAACGTTCTGATAAGTGCAGGAGAGAAACATTTGTTGTAAATCATTTAAAGCAAGGGTCTCTCCTTGAGTCACGTAGGAGAGGGACCAGTACTTATCACGGGGTCTTTCTGTACATCAACAAGACCATATCTGTTGCTAACGTATTTATGAACAGCTTAAGAAAAAACTGGTAGGAACACTATTATATGGTGGGAAAATAAGCTTAGAAATCAATAAATTTGTGACATGGTGTAAAATAATATCCGCATCATCCTTTTTGGCGTAATATTTTTAAGTGCCAATATAATTTTTAGCTAGTGGCTGTCTGCTAATTACAAAGTAGCCAGCACAGCATGGCTACCAGCATAAATAGATTCTCATACCTGGGAAGCACACCTAGAGAGGTTTAGCCAGGCAGAAGAGATAAACTAAAAACAAACGGAAGTCAGAATATTAATAAAGAGCGGTGGGCGAATTAAGAATTGGGAGGCTGAGATGGTGCATCAAAGAGAAAAACAGGGAGTGAGACAACTAGGACACAGGAATAGCTCAGGAGGGTGAATGTTAGAGGCATTCCGATCCAGAAGGAAAGGCTGCGCCCAGAAAGGTGGGGAGGGGTTTGAAATAGGTGGGAAAGCCTGCGAGAGCGTGCACTGCCTAAAAAAGTTACGATGGCTCCGTGCATAATATCTGATCGTTGGCATTGGTTGCCGTAAAAATCGAGAGGCAGGATTTAATCAAGGTGTCAGCCGCAGGGGCATCCCGGATTCGGGCGAAGCGTCCGGAATTCCTGAGATGTCTGAAACGCGGAGGCGGCCTCTTCCCCACCCCCGCCGCGGCCTCCGTGGGCATTTTCCGGCGAGGGGGGCACGCGAGCCCTTCGAAGAACAGTTGAAACGCGCGGCCGTGCGTACCTGGGCCGCCCTCCCGCAGCCGGCGCGCTCCCCGGGGATGAAGGTGAGAGCCCCGGGGCCGGGGCGCGAGGGGGTGGGCTTCCCGGGTCCCCGCGCGGCCGCAGAGCCTGGCCCCCTCCCCCCCGGCGCGGGCGGGGCT